>NC_071476.1:23293745-23593745 GCF_028500815.1 Rissa tridactyla
AGTGCTACGGCCTTGTATTTCCACTTGCTGTTCTCACGGTGAGATGACGCACCAGTAAACCACACTCCTGTAAGATCACTGCCTTCTTTCAGAGGAGATGCTTCTTGGATTGGAGATGGTCTTTTTGGTGGGGGATTGGAACAATAGGGCACCATCTATATCCTTCTGGAGCATGGATACTTTGATACTACCTTCAGAGACTGGCATGATATCATTAATGCCTTCTAAATAAGCATACCACTTTCGAACTGTGGGTTTCTGGGCAATGCCGGCTGGCGGTGCTGTCCCTTTACGGACCACATCTAGGAGTCGAAAAAGGGCCCCGAACAATCACGCTCTGTTCTCTCCTTATCTGCTCTGCTCGTTGCAATGCTCGCACCAGGGACAGTAAACCCTTCTCCAGGTCTGAATATCTGCTCTCAGTATCATTAAAGGCGTGAGAGCTAAATTCTAATGGTCTCTCCGGTCCTGCTGGTCCCTTCTGCCATAAATTACAACGGGAACCATGTTCACTGAACCCCCATTCTACATGGACAGGGTCAGTTGGATGTATGGGGCCAAGCTGTTGGAATAACCTTAGCTCCTTTATTAGTAATTGCAGAGCATTAGTGTGTTGTTCAGTCCACACCCAGGATTTACCCTTTTTTGGCAAGCTATGAAGGGGGCGAGCAATGATGGAAAAGCCAGGGACGTGTTTACGCCAATAACTTAAATTCCCAGGACTTGCTGTAACTCCTTCACGCTGGATGGATTCTGGCCATGCTCTATTTTTTCCAGGGTATCCTGAGGGACAGAAGCAGCTCCCTTAATCCACCAGACCCCAGGAATTTAACTTCCTGTGCGGGTCCCTGACACTTTGAGTCGGGAATTTCCAATCCCAAATCTGATAATGTTTTTCGGATGTTTTCCATCATGTCTTGTACACTTTCTTGGCTCTCTCCCTCTATTAAGATGTCATCAATATATTGGTATACCGTACATCCCTGTGAAACAGGAATCTCTGATAGCACTTTAGCCAAAGCATTATGGGCAATAGTGGGGGAATGTTTGTATCCTTGCGGAAAGCGATTAAAGGTATATTGGACTCCTTTCCATGTGAATGCAAAATACGCCTTGTCCTGCTCAAGGAGGAGAATCATAAAAAAAAAATATGTCTTTAACATCTAAGGCAGCCACCCAAGCATGGGCAGCTCCTTTTATCATTGCTACAATTTCCGCGATAGTCGGAACCGCAGCGGTCAGGGGTGCAGTGTTGGCGTTTAATTTTCCGTAATCTACTGTGAAACGCCATTGCCTTGTTGGTTTCTTTACTGGCCACACCGGTGAATTATAAGGCGCGTGAGTCCTCTTAATGATGTTTTTTTTTCTAAATCTGATACCACCCCGTCTGCTCCTGCAAGTGCAGCTGCAGGCAGTGGGTACTCTCGGACGTTGGTAATTTTAGAAGGAGGCAAAAGTATAGATGTTTCTAATAGCCCCAATTTAACTGTGTCTAATCCTTTTTTGCGTCCTGCAAAACTCCACACAGTTCCATCTCCATCTGGGAGTTTCCACATTCGCCCACGCAGTACGTCAAATCCTAGGAGGTTAGTACGTGAGGCACCCACTAACACTTCTGCCCTAGTCATTCGCTGCTCTCCCGGCAACCAGAAGTTAATTTTTGCAGTGGGGCATGTTTTTACCACACCATCAATTCCTGTGAAGTTGACTCTGCGTCGGGTGGGATTTATACCTAGAAGTTGTGCTGTTTCGTTAGTGATTGCAGACATTTGGGCTCCGGTATCAATAATAAAATTTACCAATATCTTCCGGGGGTCCAACAGGAATGACAATAACGGGTTCGGAGTCTTTATGAGAGCGCCATTGGATTGCTAGTACCTGCCGGACAGGGTGGCTCACTGCCCTCCCCGGGGATAGGAGTGTTTTGGCTGGGACTCTGTCAAATCAATCAAGTTACGTTCCGGTGCAGAAGGCACAATTTTCTCACGGCTTGGGGATTCTCTGGTTAGACTTTTCTCCCCAGCCGCATTATTCTTTCTAGGTAGAGATTGGACTAGCGTACGGAGATCTCCCGTAGGGTCACCGCGCAAGAATTGTCGGGGCACCCCTAATTGTAGGGCTTTACGCCACAACTCATTTCGGTCCTTATCAGGCTTAAACCTTCCCTCTGATTTAGGGTTTTGAGTGTGAGTTTGGACTTGGCGAACCTTTCGCGGGTGTTCGGAGGATTTCTCACTAGTTTGGCTGGCCCAGCCCATTCGGCGCCCATATTGATCTATTTCCTGTACATTCCAGGTGGGCATGTAGTGACGACGGCCCCGCCCATGAGCACCCCGAGCATCCCGTATACGATCTTGAGTGCGAACAAGGAACGGTTTCAGGCAATCGGGAAGACCACGGATGAGAGGGGCTAATCGATCCGGGTCGATAGCGGCTGACATTGGGGATTTCCGAAATTCCTCTCTGTCATACATGGCTTGCAGACAAGCTGCTTTCCTTACAGCCGCAAACAGATCAGAGTAGCCTGTAGCTCTAATCTCTAAGGGCTCCCCCCTCTCTCGCGGATCCATACCCCTTGCCCAATAGGCTGCTCGAGCGGTTAGGGAATAATTATGATCCCCAGGCATAGTGGTTAAAAACACTCCTGGTCCCCAAGAGTCTCCTGTTTCTTCCTCACTCAGCATAATTCTGTGCCCCCCTTCAGAAGAAACTCGCCACACGTACTCAACAGCCGACTCTTCTGGTCGCCTCGAATATTTCTCCCTTATTTTTGTTAACTCGGTTGTTGTCCATGGAACGGTACGCACAGTGGTGTGAATTTCATCACCATCATCAACTGCAGTTTCAGTTTTAACCAGAGGACGTAAAGGAAAAACTTGGGATTTCAAAGTAAAAGTCCTTTCCTCCTCATCTTCTTCGTCATCCTCACTATTAGACAAAAAAATCTCCGGTCTGGGTTCCGGAATTTGGATAACACAGTAACTTACGAATCTGTTGGACCTGGGTCGAGGGCTGCATTTTATCTAAGAGCCCGGTCACCCTTTCAATAACATTTTAAGTTGGCGATTTTTCACTCCCAAGTTGAGCATTCCGGTTTCCTAAACATTCATTCTCACTCACAAGCTTATCGACTTGAGTTCTTAATTTTTCTCCTGTCTCCTTTTGCAAGGCTAATGATGACTTCAGCACCTCATTCTCCGATTTCAGGGTTGCATATTCTACAGCTGAAATCAGATTAGGAGCGGGGGTTTCTCTAGCTTCTTGTTGTGCACAAGATAAACAGGCGCCTAACACAGCACAAATCACACCCTTGCCTTTCCCCGCTCTGAGCTTCTGTGAAACCCGACGCTCTTCAATACGTTCCACCACTTTCTCTTCATCCTTCCAAAATTTTTGGGCCCACTCCTTCCCAGCCTGGGAAGGGGCACAATCATATTTTTGCAGCAGTTTATCCATGGCAATCCTGCCGACTACGCCAAATTCTGTTGCGTGAAACGGGGCCAAGCGGTTTTAGCAGAAGATAAACCCCCTTGCGTTCTAACACTCCTCACCGAGGTGGGAGGCCAGGTGCGGCTGGGTTTCAATTCTGAGTGATGCCCAATTCAGCACTATCAGGCCAATCGCGTTTAATATGTGTTAAACTATTACGATTTGGAGACACTAATAGCGGGCTGCACCTTCAGTCTAGTCGTGCTCCTGAACCAGCACGGCCTCTCTCAAGTTTTGGTCGCGTTCAGTGAGAAAGCGAAACGACTAGCTACTGAAACAGTGCAGTTTATTTAAACAACAGATATACAGGTTCTTTAGGATTGCCGTGATAAATACACTGTCTGCAAAGCACGTGCAAATAAAGACATTGTTAAATATACAAACGCGCGACAAAATTATAAACGATACAGCCTGGCTATAAATGTAGGGTAGAGATTCTCTAGAGAAATTTCTAGAGTCCCCGAGAAAGCACTCGGTGTCATCAAAGTCTTACCCAAAGGCGTCCCTATGGGGGGGAAGAAAGGCTCAGCCCGTCGACTGATCCCAGAAAACAGCGGTGGGATTCTTCGCGATGGTGTCTTCCCAGACATCCCCCCTCTCTTGGGCTATTTTTATATTATTTTTTTAACTTCAAAGTGGAGTTTGAGTGACTTTAGTCATATGTACTTTTATTATGATTAATGTACTCAAGGAGGAGTGTTCACACCTCGGGGGCGGATAGCCTCCGGGATGGAGGTGTGTTTTGGTACATTGTGGTGAGCAAAGTTCGCACAAAAGGACAGCATTTCATCAACATTTGACGAAATGTTGGCTCGGGTAGCGTGTAGGCCGCTTATCAGTTCCGTAGTACCATCTCGTCCCCATATCTGCTATTCGTCACAAGGGAAGGCCACGGAACAAGTGCGTTCCGTTCCATCCCTCGTGTAGTTTCGCAAACAACCTTGTACAGGGAATCACAGCTGTTGCATTCTTCGTGTGCTAGCTGCGGCTGTATTCTACCTCAGAAGCCTCTTGATTTTATGACTTTCCTTAATGTGTGAACAATGCTGTATTTTTGTATTCTTGGCCAATTTAGTAATTATTCCACAAGAACACACATTGGTTGCCCATTTATCAACGGGTCTAATCACCACAGGCCAACTGTAATTAAAACCATCTATGTAGACTCTACCAAAGCGGACAAATACAACACTGATTGTTACAAAATTATGGCGCCAAATTCAGATTGCTGGCACAATTTCACTTTCATCAAACCTACAGTAGTGTACTGTATTTGGGGCTACAAGGGCACAGAATTGTTATTTGCATTTATGATTGACTCAAATACACCTGAACTTGCTGAAATGAATCCAGAACCTACACCCCACAAACTCTCAAAGGCTCTCTCTTCTAAGAGAAAAAAAACCACCTCTCTCTTTTCTAAGCCCTCCATTAGACTAACTCCTTACATTTTCAACCTTGGCCCTTACGTTATTAAACACACACAGGTCAACAACAGGTACTGTTTAATCCCACATATTCCCTCAAACGAGCAGAATTGTCAATGCAGATTAAAATCTCTGCGATCAAACCCACCTGCTTACCATTCCTGAGTACATCTTATGCAGAATGGACAGCATGGTTACGCAAACGAACTCTTGCCACTTCACACAGACGGAAGAGGGATGCGACTGGTATCTTAGGAACAGGCCTGGGAGTCTTGAATAGTATAGATGCTGAGATACTTGCCAACAAACTAGTCACAACCACTACTGATCAGGACAAATTAAGACATCCCCTACGGTCCTCTCTATTAGCATTGGGAAACCACCAACGGCTTTTATCGAATATATTGCCTCAATGGGAAGAAACGGGTGAAAAAGACCATCAGCTGATCACAGATGCACTTGGTACAACCCAAACCAATGTTTCCTTGGCTCTTAGTTGTATCCAAGCCCAATTGTGGATGCAATCTATGACAGCCGCAATCATAAGGGAAGGTGAAGAAGGCACCTTGCCCACCGAAATTCGAAAAGTAATATGGGATAACGCAATTGAATTTGAGAAAAAATTTCAGTCCAGGTGGTATCTGGTTAATTTCACCTACGATCCCACTGAGAGCAAAGCCACAGCTTTTGTCTTAACGATACGCAATGCCTCAGTATCCAACATATACCCAATCATCGCACTGGGGTTGAATCACCAAGGAGCTCTACTCTATCCAACACAGCACAGAGGTTGGGCACGACAAAATGAGACTAAATGGCAAACTGCTGATGTTGACGCATGCGTTTCACGAGACCAACAAGGATTCATTTGTGAGAGTAATACTCTCAAAGCACAAGACCTTTGTCTTGACACCAACCAGAATGTTTGTCACTTTGAGACACATCCCGATGAAACCCCAGAGACTGTGCTTGACTAGATTGGGAAAGGGTGCGTTAGCATGAGGTCTCCCTGTAGTCTTGTATTCAGAGATGACATAGTAATCACTCAAATCTTTGTGTTTGAACTTTACTAACACAAAGTTACGGGATGCGACTTCAAGTATTAAGCTCCTGTTACGTCTTTTCAATTGCTACAACCTAATTATACGTTGATTCGAGATTGTTGCCTACCCCTATCGGAATGAATCTCTCCCTGGTGAAGAAGCTGCTAAAACACAATGAATTGAAGCGACTCTTGAAAGAGGCCCAAGAAAACAGACAGACAACTTTGATTACCGTCCATCATCAGGTTGAAGAAATACACCAAGCGTTGGAAAGAGTGAAGAGAGGCGGAGGACATAGATGGGGAGATACTCTTTTTGGATGGTCACCGACAGTTACAGGACTTTATAACAAGATGCTTCACTCTGTTGTTGTTTTACTAATACTCACTGTATTGTGCTTTGCTTAGACAATTGTTTTGCATGTTAGACTTTGGATTATGATGAAAAGTTTAAATCGCTTGATCACTCCGCGAGAAGGATTTCCACTTGATATCCCTCACCACAAGAACACATGTGATCTTTCTTATCAGTGTTGAGTACGTCGACCTTGACTGACTGTAGACAAAGTTTTCCCTGCAGGCTCTTTGGGCGGGGACCCATCTCCAGCCGTATGGCCATTTTTGTGCCTGGCGCGGCGCCAAGTGGGAAAGGGAGGTTTTGAGGCCGAAGGCAGCAGAAAAGCCCGCAGCCCCCAGGTCTGTGGGGCTACGCAAGCGGTTCCCAAAGAGCTTTAGAACAAGGCATAGTTTTCCCAGCTGGCTCATTGGGCGGGGGGACCCATCTCCAGCCATAGGCCATTTTTGTGCCTGGCGCGGCGCCCAGAGGGACAGGGTAGTTTTGAGGCTGAAGGCAGCAGGAAAGCCCGCAGC
Source organism: Rissa tridactyla (assembly GCF_028500815.1). Classification (NCBI taxonomy): domain Eukaryota; kingdom Metazoa; phylum Chordata; class Aves; order Charadriiformes; family Laridae; genus Rissa; species Rissa tridactyla. The sequence continues at coordinate 23,300,574 of NC_071476.1, forward strand.
CCCCAGGTCTGTGGGGCTACGCAAGCGGTTCCCAAAGAGCTTTAGAACAAGGCAGAGTTTTCCCAGCTGGCTCATTGGGCGGGGGACCCAGGTCCAGCCATATGGCCTTTTTTGTGCCTGGCGCGGCGCCAAGTGGGAAAGGGTGTTGTCGAGGCTGAAGGCAGCAGGAAAGCCCTCAGCCCCCAGGTCTGTGGGGCTACGCAAGCGGTTCCCAAAGAGCTTTAGAACAAGGCATAGTTTTCCCTGCTGGCTCTTTGGGCGGGGGGACCCATCTCCAGCCATAGGCCATTTTTGTGCCTGGCGCGGCGCCCAGAGGGAAAGGGTAGTTTTGAGGCTGAAGGGAGCAGGAAATCCCGCAGCCCCCAGGTCTGTGGGGCTACGCAAGCGATTCCCAAAGAGCTTTAGAACAAGGCATAGTTTTCCCTGCAGGCTCTTTGGGCGGGGGACCCATCTCCAGCCATATGGCCTTTTTTGTGCCTGGCGCGGCACCTGGAGGTAAAGGGTGGTTTTGAGGCTGAAGGCAGCAGGAAAGCCCTCAGCCCCCAGGTCTGTGGGGCTACGCAAACGGTTCCCAAAGAGCTTTAGAACAAGGCATATTTTTCCCTGCTGGCTCTTTGGGTGGGGGACCCATCTCCAGCCATAGGCCATTTTTGTGCCTGGCACGGCGCCAAGTGGGAAAGGGTGGTTTTGTGTGAGAAGGCAGCAGGAAAGCCTGCAGCACCCAGGTCTGTGGGGCTACGCAAGAGGTTCCCAAAGAGCTTTAGAGCAAGGTTTAATTTTCCCTAACGGCTCCTTGGGCGGGGGACCCATCTCCAGCCATAGGCCTTTTTTGTGCCTGGCCCAGCGCCCAGAGGGAAAGGGTGGTTTTGAGGTTAAAGGCAGCAGGAAAGCCCTCAGCCCCCAGGTCTGTGGGACAACGCAAGCGGTTCCCAAAGAGCTTTAGAACGAGGCATAGTTTTCCCTGATGGCTCTTTGGGCGGGGGACCCATGTCCAGCCGTATGGCCATTTTTGTGCCTGGCGCGGCGCCCAGAGGGAAAAGGTGTTGTCGACGCTGAACGCAGCAGGAAAGCCCGCAGCCCCCAGGTCTGAGGGGCTACGCAAGCGATTCCCAAAGAGCTTTAGAACAAGGCATAGTTTTCCCTGCTGGCTCCTTGGGCAGGGGACCCATCTTCAGCCGTATGGCCTTTTTTGTGCCTGGCGCGGCGCCCAGAGGGAAAGGGTGTTTTTGAGTGAGAAGGCAGCAGGAAAGCCCTTAGCTCCCAGGTCTGTGGGGCTACGCAAGCGGTACCCAAAGAGCTTTAGAACAAGGCATATTTTTCCCTGATGGCTCTTTTGGCAGGGGACCCATCTCCAGCCGTATGGCCATTATTGTGCCTGGCGCAGCGCCAAGTGGGAAAGGGTGTTGTCGAGGCTGAAGGCAGCAGGAAAGCCCGCAGCCGCTAGGTCTGTGGGGCTACGCAAGTGCTTCCAAAAGACCTTTAGAACAAGGCATAGTTTTCCCTGCTGGCTCTTTGGGCGGGGGACCCATCTCCAGACATATGGCCATTTTTGGGCCTGGCACGGCGCCAAGTGGGAAAGGGTGGCTTTGAGGCTGAAGGCAGCAGGAAAGCCTGCAGCCCTCAGGTCTGTGGGGCTACGCAAGTGGTTCCCAAAGAGCTTTAGAACAAGGCATAGTTTTCCCTGCTGGCTCCTTGTGCAGGGGACCCATCTCCAGCCGTGTGGCCATTTTTGTGCATGGCGTAGTGGCAAGTGGGAAAGTGTGGTTTTGAGGCTGAAGGAAGCAGGAAAGCCCGCAGCCCTCAGGTCTGTGGGACAACGCAAGCGGTTCCCAAAGAGCTTTAGAACAAGGCATAGTTTTCCCTGCTGGCTCTTTGGGCGGGGGACCCATCTCCAGCCATACGCCATTTTTGTGACTGGCGCGGCGCCCAGATGGAAAGGGTGGTGTCGAGTCTGAAGGCAGCAGGAAAGCCCGCAGCCCCCAGGTCTGTGGGGCTACGCAAGTAGTTACCAAAGAGCTTTAGAACAAGGCATAGTTTTCCCTGCTGGCTCCTTGGGCAGGGGACCCATCTCCAGCCGTATGGCCATTTTTGTGCCTGGCGCGGCACCAAGTGGGAAAGGGTGGTTTTGAGTGAGAAGTTAGCAGGAAAGCCCTTATCTCTCAGGTCTGTGGGGTTACGCAAGTGGTTCCCAAAGAGCTTTAGAACAAGGCATAATTTTCCCTGATGGCTGTTTTGGCAGGGGACCCATCTCCAGCCGTATGGCCATTATTGTGCCTGGCGCGGCGCCAAGTGGGAAAGGGTGTTGTCGAGGCTGAACGCAGCAGGAAAGCCCTCAGCCCCCAGGTCTGTGGGACAACGCAAGCGGTTCCCAAAGAGCTTTAGAACGAGGCATAGTCTTCCCTGATGGCTCTTTGGGCGGGGGACCCATGTCCAGCCGTATGGCCATTTTTGTGCCTGGCGCGGCGCCAAGTGGGAAAGGGTGGTTTTGAGGCTGAAGGGAGCAGGAAAGCCTGCAGCCCCCACGTCTGTGGGGCTATGCAAGCGGTTCCCAAAGAGCTTTAGAACAAGGCATAGTTTTCCCTGCTGGCTCTTTGCCGGGGGACCCATCTCCAGCCATAGGCCATTTTTGTGCCTGGCGCGGCCCCAAGTGGGAAAGGGTGGCTTTGAGGCTGAAGGCAGCAGGAAAGCCCGCAGCCCCCAGGTCTGTGGGGCTACGCAAGCGGTTCCCAAAGAGCTTTAGAACAAGGCATAGTTTTCCCTGCTGGCTCTTTGGGTGGGGGACCCATCTCCAGCCGTATGGCGATTCTTGTGCCTGGCGCGGCGCCAAGTGGGAAAGGGTTGTGTCGAGGCTGAAGGCAGCAGGAAAGCCCGCAGCCCCCAGGTCTGTGGGGCTACGCAAGCGGTTCCCAAAGAGCTTTAGAACAAGGCATAGTTTTCCCTGCTGGCTCCTTGGGTAGGGGACCCATCTCCAGCTGTATGGCCATTTTTGTGCCTAGCGCGGCGCCAAGTGGGAAAGGGTGGTGTCGAGGCTGAAGGCAGCAGGAAAGCCCGCAGCCCCCAGGTCTGTGGGGCCAAGCAAGCGGTTCCCAAAGAGCTTTAGAACAAGGCATAGTTTTCCCTGCTGGCTCTTTGGGCGTGGGACCCATCTCCAGCCGTATGGCCATTTTTGTGCCTGGCGCGGCGCCAAGTGGGAAAGGGTGGCTTTGAGGCTGAAGGCAGCAGGAAAGCCTGCAGCCCCCACGTCTGTGGGGCTACGCAAGCGGTTCCCAAAGAGCTTTAGAACAAGGCATAGTTTTCCCTGCTGGCTCCTTGGGCGGGGGACCCATCTCCAGCCATATGGCCATTTTTGAGCCTGGCCCGGTGCCCAGAGGGAAATGGTGGTTTTCGAGGCTGAAGGCAGCAGGAAAGCCTGCAGCCCCCAGGTCTGTGGGGCTACGCAAGCGGTTCCCAAAGAGCTTTAGAACAAGGCATAATTTTCCCTGCTGGCTCTTTGGGCGGGGGACTCATCTCCAGCCATATGGCCATTTTTGTGCCTGGCGCGGCGCCCAGAGGGAAAGGTTGGTTTTGAGGCCGAAGGCAGCAGGAAAGCCCGCAGCCCCCAGATCTGTGGGGCTACGCAAGCGGTTCCCAAAGAGCTTTAGAACAAGGCATAGTTTTCCCTGCTGGCTCTTAGGGCGGGGGACTCATCTCCAGCCGTATGGCCATTTTTGTGCCTGGCGCGGCGCCAAATGGGAAAGGGTGTTGTCGAGGCTGAAGGCAGCAGGAAAGCCCGCAGCCCCCAGGTCTGTGGGGCTACGCAAGCGGTTCCCAAAGAGCTTTAGAACAAGGCATTGTTTTCCCTGATGGCTCTTTGGGCGGGGGACCCATCTCCAGCCGTATGGCTATTTTTATGCCTGGCGCGGTGCGTACTGGGAAAGGGTTGTTTTGAGGCTGAAGGCAGCAGGAAAGCCCGCAGCCCCCAGGTCTGCGGAGCTACGCAAGCGGTTCCCAAAGAGCTTTAAAACAAGGCATAGTATTCCCTGCTGGCTCTTTGGGCGGGGGACCCATCTCCAGCCATAGGCCATTTTTGTGCCTAGCGCAGTGCCAAGTGGGAAAGGGTGGTGTCGAGGCTGAAGGCAGCAGGAAAGCCTGCAGCCCCAGGTCTGTGCGGCTACGCAAGCGGTTCCCAAAGAGCTTTAGAACAAGGCATAGTTTTCCCTGCTTGTTCTTTGGGCAGGGGACCCATCTCCAGCCATAGGCCATTTTTGTGCCTAAAGCCGTGCCAAGTGGGAAAGGGTGGTTTTGAGGCTGAAGGCAGCAGGAAAGCCTGCAGCCCCCAGGTCTGTGCGGCTACGCAAGCGGTTCCCAAAGAGCTTTAGAACAAGGCATAGTTTTCCCTGCTGGCTCTTTGGGCGGGGGACCCATCTCCAGCCTTATGGCCATTTTTCTGCCTGGCCCGGTGCCCAGAGGGAAAGGGTGGTGTCGAGGCTGAAGGCAGCAGGAAAGCCCGCAGCCCCCAGGTCTGTGGGGCTACGCAAGCGGTTCCCAAAGAGCTTTAGAACAAGGCATAGTTTTCCCTGCTGGCTCTTTGGGCGTGGGACCCATCTCCAGCCGTATGGCCATTTTTGTGCCTGGCGCGACGCCAAGTGGGAAAGGGTGGCTTTGAGGCTGAAGGCAGCAGGAAAGCCCGCAGCCCCCAGGTCTGTGGGGCTACGCAAGCGGTTCCCAAAGAGCTTTAGAACAAGGCATAGTTTTCCCTGCTGGCTCCTTGGGCGGGGGACCCATCTCCAGCCGTATGGCCATTTTTGAGCCTGGCCCGGTGCCCAGAGGGAAATGGTGGTTTTCGAGGCTGAAGGCAGCAGGAAAGCCTGCAGCCCCCAGGTCTGTGGGGCTACGCAAGCGGTTCCCAAAGAGCTTTAGAACAAGGCATAATTTTCCCTGCTGGCTCTTTGGGCGGGGGACCCATCTCCAGCCGTATGGCCATTTTTGTGCCTGGCGTGGCGCCAAGTGGGAAAGGGTGGCTTTGAGGCTGAAGGCAGCAGGAAAGCCTGCAGCCCCCAGGTCTGTGGGGCTACGCAAGCGGTTCCCAAAGAGCTTTAGAACAAGGCATAGTTTTCCCTGCTGGCTCTTTGGGCGGGGGACCCATCTCCAGATGTATGGCCATTTTTGTGCCTGGCGCGGCGCCAAGTGAGAAAGGGTGGCTTTGAGGCTGAAGGCAGCAGGAAAGCCTGCAGCCCCCAGGTCTGTGGGGCCAAGCAAGCGGTTCCCAAAGAGCTTTAGAACAAGGCATAGTTTTCCCTGATGGCTCTTTGGGCATGGGACCCATCTCCAGCCATAGGCCATTTTTGTGCCTGATGCGGCGCCAAGTGGGAAAGGGTGGCTTTGAGGCTGAAGGCAGCAGGAAAGCCTGCAGCCCCCAGGTCTGTGGGGCTACGCAAGCGGTTCCCAAAGAGCTTTAGAACAAGGCATAGTTTTCCTTGCTGGCTCTTTGGGCCTGGGACCCATCTCCAGCCATAGGCCATTTTTGTGCCTGGCGCGGCGCCAAGTGGGAAAGGGTGTTGTCGAGGCTGAACGCAGCAGGAAAGCCCTCAGCCCCCAGGTCTGTGGGACAACGCAAGCGGTTCCCAAAGAGCTTTAGAACGAGGCATAGTCTTCCCTGATGGCTCTTTGGGCGGGGGACCCATGTCCAGCCGTATGGCCATTTTTGTGCCTGGCGCGGCGCCAAGTGGGAAAGGGTGGTTTTGAGGCTGAAGGGAGCAGGAAAGCCTGCAGCCCCCACGTCTGTGGGGCTATGCAAGCGGTTCCCAAAGAGCTTTAGAACAAGGCATAGTTTTCCCTGCTGGCTCTTTGCCGGGGGACCCATCTCCAGCCATAGGCCATTTTTGTGCCTGGCGCGGCCCCAAGTGGGAAAGGGTGGCTTTGAGGCTGAAGGCAGCAGGAAAGCCCGCAGCCCCCAGGTCTGTGGGGCTACGCAAGCGGTTCCCAAAGAGCTTTAGAACAAGGCATAGTTTTCCCTGCTGGCTCTTTGGGTGGGGGACCCATCTCCAGCCGTATGGCGATTCTTGTGCCTGGCGCGGCGCCAAGTGGGAAAGGGTTGTGTCGAGGCTGAAGGCAGCAGGAAAGCCCACAGCCCCCAGGTCTGTGGGGCTACGCAAGCGGTTCCCAAAGAGCTTTAGAACAAGGCATAGTTTTCCCTGCTGGCTCCTTGGGTAGGGGACCCATCTCCAGCTGTATGGCCATTTTTGTGCCTAGCGCGGCGCCAAGTGGGAAAGGGTGGTGTCGAGGCTGAAGGCAGCAGGAAAGCCCGCAGCCCCCAGGTCTGTGGGGCCAAGCAAGCGGTTCCCAAAGAGCTTTAGAACAAGGCATAGTTTTCCCTGCTGGCTCTTTGGGCGTGGGACCCATCTCCAGCCGTATGGCCATTTTTGAGCCTGGCGCGACGCCAAGTGGGAAAGGGTGGCTTTGAGGCTGAAGGCAGCAGGAAAGCCTGCAGCCCCCACGTCTGTGGGGCTACGCAAGCGGTTCCCAAAGAGCTTTAGAACAAGGCATAGTTTTCCCTGCTGGCTCCTTGGGCGGGGGACCCATCTCCAGCCGTATGGCCATTTTTGAGCCTGGCCCGGTGCCCAGAGGGAAATGGTGGTTTTCGAGGCTGAAGGCAGCAGGAAAGCCTGCAGCCCCCAGGTCTGTGGGGCTACGCAGGCGGTTCCCAAAGAGCTTTAGAACAAGGCATAATTTTCCCTGCTGGCTCTTTGGGCGGGGGACTCATCTCCAGCCATATGGCCATTTTTGTGCCTGGCGCGGCGCCCAGAGGGAAAGGTTGGTTTTGAGGCCGAAGGCAGCAGGAAAGCCCGCAGCCCCCAGATCTGTGGGGCTACGCAAGCGGTTCCCAAAGAGCTTTAGAACAAGGCATAGTTTTCCCTGCTGGCTCTTAGGGCGGGGGACTCATCTCCAGCCGTATGGCCATTTTTGTGCCTGGCGCGGCGCCAAATGGGAAAGGGTGTTGTCGAGGCTGAAGGCAGCAGGAAAGCCCGCAGCCCCCAGGTCTGTGGGGCTACGCAAGCGGTTCCCAAAGAGCTTTAGAACAAGGCATTGTTTTCCCTGATGGCTCTTTGGGCGGGGGACCCATCTCCAGCCGTATGGCTATTTTTATGCCTGGCGCGGTGCGTACTGGGAAAGGGTTGTTTTGAGGCTGAAGGCAGCAGGAAAGCCCGCAGCCCCCAGGTCTGCGGAGCTACGCAAGCGGTTCCCAAAGAGCTTTAAAACAAGGCATAGTATTCCCTGCTGGCTCTTTGGGCGGGGGACCCATCTCCAGCCATAGGCCATTTTTGTGCCTAGCGCAGTGCCAAGTGGGAAAGGGTGGTGTCGAGGCTGAAGGCAGCAGGAAAGCCTGCAGCCCCAGGTCTGTGCGGCTACGCAAGCGGTTCCCAAAGAGCTTTAGAACAAGGCATAGTTTTCCCTGCTTGTTCTTTGGGCAGGGGACCCATCTCCAGCCATAGGCCATTTTTGTGCCTAAAGCCGTGCCAAGTGGGAAAGGGTGGTGTCGAGGCTGAAGGCAGCAGGAAAGCCTGCAGCCCCCAGGTCTGTGCGGCTACGCAAGCGGTTCCCAAAGAGCTTTAGAACAAGGCATAGTTTTCCCTGCTGGCTCTTTGGGCGGGGGACCCATCTCCAGCCTTATGGCCATTTTTCTGCCTGGCCCGGTGCCCAGAGGGAAATGGTGGTTTTGAGGCTGAAGGCAGCAGGAAAGCCCGCAGCCCCCAGGTCTGTGGGGCTACGCAAGCGGTTCCCAAAGAGCTTTAGAACAAGGCATAGTTTTCCCTGCTGGCTCCTTGGGTAGGGGACCCATCTCCAGCTGTATGGCCATTTTTGTGCCTAGCGCGGCGCCAAGTGGGAAAGGGTGGTGTCGAGGCTGAAGGCAGCAGGAAAGCCCGCAGCCCCCAGGTCTGTGGGGCCAAGCAAGCGGTTCCCAAAGAGCTTTAGAACAAGGCATAGTTTTCCCTGCTGGCTCTTTGGGCGTGGGACCCATCTCCAGCCGTATGGCCATTTTTGTGCCTGGCGCGACGCCAAGTGGGAAAGGGTGGCTTTGAGGCTGAAGGCAGCAGGAAAGCCTGCAGCCCCCACGTCTGTGGGGCTACGCAAGCGGTTCCCAAAGAGCTTTAGAACAAGGCATAGTTTTCCCTGCTGGCTCCTTGGGCGGGGGACCCATCTCCAGCCGTATGGCCATTTTTGAGCCTGGCCCGGTGCCCAGAGGGAAATGGTGGTTTTCGAGGCTGAAGGCAGCAGGAAAGCCTGCAGCCCCCAGGTCTGTGGGGCTACGCAAGCGGTTCCCAAAGAGCTTTAGAACAAGGCATAATTTTCCCTGCTGGCTCTTTGGGCGGGGGACCCATCTCCAGCCGTATGGCCATTTTTGTGCCTGGCGTGGCGCCAAGTGGGAAAGGGTGGCTTTGAGGCTGAAGGCAGCAGGAAAGCCCGCAGCCCCCAGGTCTGTGGGGCTACGCAAGCGGTTCCCAAAGAGCTTTAGAACAAGGCATAGTTTTCCCTGCTGGCTCTTTGGGCGGGGGACCCATCTCCAGATGTATGGCCATTTTTGTGCCTGGCGCGGCGCCAAGTGAGAAAGGGTGGCTTTGAGGCTGAAGGCAGCAGGAAAGCCTGCAGCCCCCAGGTCTGTGGGGCCAAGCAAGCGGTTCCCAAAGAGCTTTAGAACAAGGCATAGTTTTCCCTGATGGCTCTTTGGGCATGGGACCCATCTCCAGCCATAGGCCATTTTTGTGCCTGATGCGGCGCCAAGTGGGAAAGGGAGGCTTTGAGGCTGAAGGCAGCAGGAAAGCCTGCAGCCCCCAGGTCTGTGGGGCTACGCAAGCGGTTCCCAAAGAGCTTTAGAACAAGGCATAGTTTTCCTTGCTGGCTCTTTGGGCCTGGGACCCATCTCCAGCCATAGGCCATTTTTGTGCCTGATGCGGCGCCAAGTGGGAAAGGGTGGCTTTGAGGCTGAAGGCAGCAGGAAAGCCTGCAGCCCCGAGGTCTGTGGGGCTACGCAAGCGGTTCCCAAAGAGCTTTAGAACAAGGCATAGTTTTCCCTGCTGGCTCCTTGTGCAGGGGCCCATCTGCAGCCGTATGGCCATTTTTGTGCCTGGCGCAGCGCCAAGTGGGAAAGGGTGGTGTCGAGGCTGAAGGCAGCAGGAAAGCCTGCAGCCCCCAGGTCTGTGGGGCTACGCAAGCGGTTCCCAAAGAGCTTTAGAACAAGGCATAGTTTTCCCTGCTGGCTCTTAGGGCGGGAGACCCATCTCCAGTCGTATGGCCATTTTTGTGCCTGGCGCAGCGCCAAGTGGGAAAGGGTGCTGTCGAGGCTGAAGGCAGCAGGAAAGCCCGCAGCTCCCAGGTCTGTGGGGCTACGCAAGCGGTTCCCAAAGAGCTTTAGAACAAGGCATAGTTTTCCCTGTTGGCGCTTTGGGCGGGGGGACCCATCTCAAGCCATAGGCCTTTTTTGTGCCTGGCGCGGCGCCCAGAGGGAAAGGGTAGTTTTGAGGCTGAAGGCAGCAGGAAAGCCCGCAGCCCCCAGGTCTGTGCGGCTACGCAAGCGGTTCCCAAAGAGCTTTAGAACAAGGCATAGTTTTCCCTGCTGGCTCTTTGGGCCGGGGACCCATCTCCAGCCGTATGGCCTTTTTTGTGCCTGGTGCGGCGCCCAGAGGGAAAGGGTGGTTTTGAGGCTGAAGGCAGCAGGAAAGCCCGCAGCCCCCAGGTCTGTGGGGCTACGCAAACGGTTCCCAAAGAGCTTTAGAACAAGGCATAGTTTTCCCTGCTGGCTCTTTGGGCGGGGGACCCAGGTCCAGCCGTATGGCCATTTTTGTGCCTGGCGCGGCGCCCAGAGGGAAAGGGTGTTGTCGAGGCTGAAGGCAGCAGGAAAGCCCGCAGCCCCCAGGTCTGTGGGGCTACGCAAGCGGTTCCCAAAGAGCTTTAGAACAAGGCATAGTTTTCCCTGCTGGCTCTTTGGGCGGGGGACCCATCTCCAGCCATAGGCCTTTTTTGTGCCTGGCGCGGCGCCCGGATGGAAAGGGTGGTGTCGAGGCTGAAGGCAGCAGGAAAGCCTGCAGCCCCGAGGTCTGTGGGGCTACGCAAGCGGTTCCCAAAGAGCTTTAGAACAAGGCATAGTTTTCCCTGCTGGCTCTTTGGGCGGGGGACCCATCTCCAGCCATACGCCATTTTTGTGACTGGCGCGGCGCCCAGATGGAAAGGGTGGTGTCGAGGCTGAAGGCAGCAGGAAAGCCCGCAGCCCCCAGGTCTGTGGGGCTACGCAAGCGATTTCCAAAGAGCTTTAGAACAAGGCATAGTTTTCCCTGCTGGCTCCTTGGGCAGGGGACCCATCTCCAGCCGTATGGCCATTTTGGGGCCTGGCGCGGCGCCCAGAGGGAAAGGTTGGTTTTGAGGCTGAAGGCAGCAGGAAAGCCCGCAGCCCCCAGGTCTGTGGGGCTACGCAAGCGGTTCCCAAAGAGCTTTAGAACAAGGCATAGTTTTCCCTGCTGGCTCCTTGGGCAGGGGACCCATCTCCAGCCGTATGGCCATTTTTGTGCCTGGCGCGGCACCAAGTGGGAAAGGGTGGTGTCGAGGCTGAAGGCAGCAGGAAGGCCCGCAGCCCCCAGGTCTGTGGGGCTACGCAAGTAGTTACCAAAGAGCTTTAGAACAAGGCATAGTTTTCCCTGCTGGCTCCTTGGGCAGGGGACCCATCTCCAACCATATGGCCATTTTTGTGCCTGGCGCGGCGCCAAGTGGGAAAGGGTGGTTTTGAGTGAGAAGTTAGCAGGAAAGCCCTTATCTCCCAGGTCTGTGGGGTTACGCAAGTGGTTCCCAAAGAGCTTTAGAACAAGGCATAATTTTCCCTGATGGCTGTTTTGGCAGGGGACCCATCTCCAGCCGTATGGCCATTATTGTGCCTGGCGCGGCGCCAAGTGGGAAAGGGTGTTGTCGAGGCTGAACGCAGCAGGAAAGCCCGCAGCCCCCAGGTCTGAGGGGCTACGCAAGCGATTCCCAAAGAGCTTTAGAACAAGGCATAGTTTTCCCTGCTGGCTCCTTGGGCAGGGGACCCATCTTCAGCCGTATGGCCTTTTTTGTGCCTGGCGCGGCGCCCAGAGGGAAAGGGTGGTTTTGAGTGAGAAGGCAGCAGGAAAGCCCTTAGCTCCCAGGTCTTTGGGACAACGCAAGCGGTTCCCAAAGAGCTTTAGAACAAGGCATAGTTTTCCCTGATGGCTCTTTGGGCGGGGGACCCATCTCCAGCCATATGGCCATTTTTGGGCCTGGCACGGCGCCAAGTGGGAAAGGGTGGTGTCGAGGCTGAACGCAGCAGGAAAGCCTGCAGCCCCCATGTCTCTGGGGCTACGCAAGCGGTTCCCAAAGAGCTTTAGAACAAGGCATAGTTTTCCCTGCTGGCTCCTTGTGCAGGGGCCCATCTGCAGCCGTATGGCCATTTTTGTGCCTGGCGCAGCGCCAAGTGGGAAAGGGTGGTGTCGAGTCTGAAGGCAGCAGGAAAGCCCGCAGCCCCCAGGTCTGTGGGGCTACGCAAGCGGTTCCCAAAGAGCTTTAGAACAAGGCATAGTTTTCCCTGCTGGCTCCTTGGGTAGGGGACCCATCTCCAGCCGTATGGCCATTTTTGTGCCTGGCGCAGCGCCAAGTGGGAAAGGGTGGTGTCGAGGCTGAAGGCAGCAGGAAAGCCCGCAGCCCCCAGGTCTGTGGGGCTACGCAAGCGGTTCCCAAAGAGCTTTAGAACAAGGCATAGTTTTCCCTGTTGGCGCTTTGGGCGGGGGGACCCATCTCAAGCCATAGGCCTTTTTTGTGCCTGGCGCGGTGCCCAGAGGGAAAGGGTAGTTTTGAGGCTGAAGGCAGCAGGAAAGCCCGCAGCCCCCAGGTCTGTGCGGCTACGCAAGCGGTTCCCAAAGAGCTTTAGAACAAGGCATAGTTTTCCCTGCTGGCTCTTTGGGCGGGGGACCCATCTCCAGCCGTATGGCCTTTTTTGTGCCTGGTGCGGCGCCCAGAGGGAAAGGGTGGTTTTGAGGCTGAAGGCAGCAGGAAAGCCCGCAGCCCCCAGGTCTGTGGGGCTACGCAAGCGGTTCCCAAAGAGCTTTAGAACAAGGCATAGTTTTCCCTGCTGGCTCTTTGGGCGGGGGACCCAGGTCCAGCCGTATGGCCATTTTTGTGCCTGGCGCGGCGCCCAGAGGGAAAGGGTGTTGTCGAGGCTGAAGGCAGCAGGAAAGCCCGCAGCCCCCAGGTCTGTGGGGCTACGCAAGCGGTTCCCAAAGAGCTTTAGAACAAGGCATAGTTTTCCCTGCTGGCTCTTTGGGCGGGGGACCCATCTCCAGCCATAGGCCTTTTTTGTGCCTGGCGCGGCGCCCGGATGGAAAGGGTGGTGTCGAGGCTGAAGGCAGCAGGAAAGCCTGCAGCCCCCAGGTCTGTGGGGCTACGCAAGCGGTTCCCAAAGATCTTTAGAACAAGGGATAGCTTTCCCTGCTGGCTCCTTGGGCAGGGGACCCATCTCCAGCCGTATGGCCATTTTTGTGCCTGGCGCGGCACCAAGTAGGGAAAGGGTGGTTTTGGGGCTGAAGGCAGCAGGAAAGCCTGCAGCACCCAGGTCTGTGGGGCTACGCAAGAGGTTCCCAAAGAGCTTTAGAGCAAGGTATAATTTTCCCTAACGGCTCCTTGGGCGGGGGACCCATCTCCAGCCATAGGCCTTTTTTGTGCCTGGCCCAGCGCCCAGAGGGAAAGGGTGGTTTTGAGGCTAAAGGCAGCAGGAAAGCCCTCAGCCCCCAGGTCTGTGGGACAACGCAAGCGGTTCCCAAAGAGCTTTAGAACGAGGCATACTTTTCCCTGATGGCTCTTTCGGCGGGGGACCCATGTCCAGCCGTATGGCCATTTTTGTGCCTGGCGCGGCGCCAAGTGGGAAAGGGTGGTTTTGAGGCTGAAGGGAGCAGGAAAGCCCGCAGCCCCCAGGTCTGTGTGGCTACGCAAGCGATTTCCAAAGAGCTTTAGAACAAGGCATAGTTTTCCCTGCTGGCTCTTTGGGCGGGGGACCCATCTCCAGCCATAGGCCATTTTTGTGCCTAGCGCGGCGCCAAGTGGGAAAGGGTGGCTTTGAGGCTGAAGGCAGCAGGAAAGCCTGCAGCCCCCACGTCTGTGGGGCTATGCAAGCGGTTCCCAAAGAGCTTTAGAACAAGGCATAGTTTTCCCTGCTGGCTCTTTGGGCGGGGGACCCATCTCCAGCCATAGGCCATTTTTGTGCCTGGCGCGGCGCCAAGTGGGAAAGGGTGGCTTTGAGGCTGAAGGCAGCAGGAAAGCCCGCAGCCCCCAGGTCTGTGGGGCTACGCAAGCGGTTCCCAAAGAGCTTTAGAACAAGGCATAGTTTTCCCTGCTGGCTCTTTGGGTGGGGGACCCATCTCCAGCCGTATGGCGATTCTTGTGCCTGGCGCGGCGCCAAGTGGGAAAGGGTTGTGTCGAGGCTGAAGGCAGCAGGAAAGCCCGCAGCCCCCAGGTCTGTGGGGCTACGCAAGCGGTTCCCAAAGAGCTTTAGAACAAGGCATTGTTTTCCCTGATGGCTCTTTGGGCGGGGGACCCATCTCCAGCCGTATGGCTATTTTTATGCCTGGCGCGGTGCGTACTGGGAAAGAGTTGTTTTGAGGCTGAAGGCAGCAGGAAAGCCCGCAGCCCCCAGGTCTGTGGGGCTACGCAAGCGGTTCCCAAAGAGCTTTAAAACAAGGCATAGTATTCCCTGCTGGCTCTTTGGGCGGGGGACCCATCTCCAGCCATAGGCCATTTTTGTGCCTAGCGCAGTGCCAAGTGGGAAAGGGTGGTGTCGAGGCTGAAGGCAGCAGGAAAGCCTGCAGCCCCCACGTCTGTGGGGCTACGCAAGCGGTTCCCAAAGAGCTTTAAAACAAGGCATAGTTTTCCCTGATGGCTCTTTGGGCGGGGGACCCATCTCCAGCCATAGGCCATTTTTGTGCCTAGCGCGGCGCCAAGTGGGAAAGGGTGGCTTTGAGGCTGAAGGCAGCAGGAAAGCCTGCAGCCCCCACGTCTGTGGGGCTATGCAAGCGGTTCCCAAAGAGCTTTAGAACAAGGCATAGTTTTCCCTGCTGGCTCTTTGGGCGGGGGACCCATCTCCAGCCATAGGCCATTTTTGTGCCTGGCGCGGCGCCAAGTGGGAAAGGGTGGCTTTGAGGCTGAAGGCAGCAGGAAAGCCCGCAGCCCCCAGGTCTGTGGGGCTACGCAAGCGGTTCCCAAAGAGCTTTAGAACAAGGCATAGTTTTCCCTGCTGGCTCTTTGGGTGGGGGACCCATCTCCAGCCGTATGGCGATTCTTGTGCCTGGCGCGGCGCCAAGTGGGAAAGGGTTGTGTCGAGGCTGAAGGCAGCAGGAAAGCCCGCAGCCCCCAGGTCTGTGGGGCTACGCAAGCGGTTCCCAAAGAGCTTTAGAACAAGGCATTGTTTTCCCTGATGGCTCTTTGGGCGGGGGACCCATCTCCAGCCGTATGGCTATTTTTATGCCTGGCGCGGTGCGTACTGGGAAAGAGTTGTTTTGAGGCTGAAGGCAGCAGGAAAGCCCGCAGCCCCCAGGTCTGTGGGGCTACGCAAGCGGTTCCCAAAGAGCTTTAAAACAAGGCATAGTATTCCCTGCTGGCTCTTTGGGCGGGGGACCCATCTCCAGCCATAGGCCATTTTTGTGCCTAGCGCAGTGCCAAGTGGGAAAGGGTGGTGTCGAGGCTGAAGGCAGCAGGAAAGCCTGCAGCCCCCACGTCTGTGGGGCTACGCAAGCGGTTCCCAAAGAGCTTTAAAACAAGGCATAGTTTTCCCTGATGGCTCCTTGTGCAGGGGACCCATCTCCAGCCATAGGCCATTTTTGTGCCTAGCGCAGTGCCAAGTGGGAAAGGGTGGTGTCGAGGCTGAAGGCAGCAGGAAAGCCTGCAGCCCCAGGTCTGTGCGGCTACGCAAGCGGTTCCCAAAGAGCTTTAGAACAAGGCATAGTTTTCCCTGCTGGCTCTTTGGGCGGGGGACCCATCTCCAGCCATAGGCCATTTTTGTGCCTGATGCGGCGCCAAGTGGGAAAGGGTGGCTTTGAGGCTAAAGGCAGCAGGAAAGCCTGCAGCCCCCAGGTCTGTGGGGCTATGCAAGCGGTTCCCAAAGAGCTTTAGAACAAGGCATAGTTTTCCCTGCTGGCTCCTTGGGCGGGGGACCCATCTCCAGCCATAGGCCATTTTTGTGCCTAGCGCGGCGCCAAGTGGGAAAGGGTGGCTTTGAGGCTGAAGGCAGCAGGAAAGCCCTCAGCCCCCAGGTCTGTGGGGCTACGCAAGCGGTTCCCAAAGAGCTTTAGAACAAGGCATAGTTTTCCCTGCTGGCTCTTTGGGCGGGGAACCCATCTCCAGCCATAGGCCATTTTTGTGCCTGGCGCGGCGCCAAGTGGGAAAGGGTGGCTTTGAGGCTGAAGGCAGCAGGAAAGCCCGCAGCCCCCACGTCTGTGGGGCTACGCAAGCGGTTCCCAAAGAGCTTTAGAACAAGGCATAGTTTTCCCTGCTGGCTCTTTGGGCGGGGGACTCATCTCCAGCCGTGTGGCCATTTTTGAGCCTGGCGCGGCGCCAAGTGGGAAAGGGTGGTGTCGAGGCTGAAGGCAGCAGGAAAGCCTGCAGCCCCCAGGTCTGTGTGGCTACGCAAGCGGTTCCCAAAGAGCTTTAGAACGAGGCATAGTTTTCCCTGCTTGTTCTTTGGGCAGGGGACCCATCTCCAGCCATAGGCCATTTTTGTGCCTAAAGCCGTGCCAAGTGGGAAAGGGTGGTTTTGAGGCTGAAGGCAGCAGGAAAGCCTGCAGCCCCCAGGTCTGTGCGGCTACGCAAGCGGTTCCCAAAGAGCTTTAGAACAAGGCATAGTTTTCCCTGCTGGCTCTTTGGGCGGGGGACCCATCTCCAGCCTTATGGCCATTTTTCTGCCTGGCCCGGTGCTCAGAGGGAAATGGTGGTTTTGAGGCTGAAGGCAGCAGGAAAGCCCGCAGCCCCCAGGTCTGTGGGGCCAAGCAAGCGGTTCCCAAAGAGCTTTAGAACAAGGCATAGTTTTCCCTGCTGGCTCTTTGGGCGTGGGACCCATCTCCAGCCGTATGGCCATTTTTGTGCCTGGCGCTGCGCCAAATGGGAAAGGGTGTTGTCGAGGCTGAAGGCAGCAGGAAAGCCTGCAGCCCCCAGGTCTGTGGGGCTACGCAAGCGGTTCCCAAAGAGCTTTAGAACAAGGCATGGTTTTCCCTGCTGGCTCTTTGGGCGGGGGACCCATCTCCAGATGTATGGCCATATTTGTGCCTGGCGCGGCGCCAAGTGGGAAAGGGTGGCTTTGAGGCTGAAGGCAGCAGGAAAGCCCGCAGCCCCCAGGTCTGTGGGGCTACGCAAGCGGTTCCCAAAGAGCTTTAGAACAAGGCATAGTTTTCCCTGCTGGCTCCTTGGGTAGGGGACCCATCTCCAGCTGTATGGCCATTTTTGTGCCTAGCGCGGCGCCAAGTGGGAAAGGGTGGTTTTGATGCTGAAGGCAGCAGCAAAGCGCACAGCCCCCAGGTCTGTGGAGATATGCAAGCGGTTCCCAAAGAGCTTTAGAACAAGGCATAGTTTTCCCTGCTGGCTCCTTGGGCGGGGGACTCATCTCCAGCCGAATGGCCATTTTTGAGCCTGGCGCGGCGCCAAGTGGGAAAGGGTGGTGTCGAGGCTGAACGCAGCAGGAAAGCCCGCAGCCCCCAGGTCTGTGGGGCCAAGCAAGTGGTTCCCAAAGAGCTTTAGAACAAGCCATACTTTTCCCTGATGGCTCTTTGGGCGGGGGACCCATCTCCAGCCGTATGGCCATTTTTGAGCCTGGCCCGGTGCACAGAGGGAAATGGTGGTTTTCGAGGCTGAAGGCAGCAGGAAAGCCTGCAGCCCCCAGGTCTGTGGGGCTACGCAAGCGGTTCCCAAAGAGCTTTAGAACAAGGCATAATTTTCCCTGCTGGCTCTTTGGGCGGGGGACTCATCTCCAGCCGTATGGCCATTTTTGTGCCTGGCGCGGCGCCAAGTGGGAAAGGGTGGTGTTGAGGCTGAAGGCAGCAGCAAAGCCCGCAGCTCCCAGGTCTGTGGGGCTACGCAAGCGGTTCCCAAAGAGCTTTAGAACAAGGCATAATTTTCCCTGCTGGCTCTTTGGGCAGGGGACCCATCTCCAGCCGTATGGCCATTTTTGTGCCTGGCGGGGCGCCAAGTGGGAAAGGGTGGCTTTGAGGCTGAAGGCAGCAGGAAAGCCCGCAGCCCCCAGGTCTGTGGGGCTACGCAAGCGGTTCCCAAAGAGCTTTAGAACAAGGCATAGTTTTCCCTGCTGGCTCTTTGGGCGGGGGACCCATCTCCAGATGTATGGCCATTTTTGTGCCTGGCGCGGCGCCAAGTGAGAAAGGGTGGCTTTGAGGCTGAAGGCAGCAGGAAAGCCTGCAGCCCCCAGGTCTGTGGGGCCAAGCAAGCGGTTCCCAAAGAGCTTTAGAACAAGGCATAGTTTTCCCTGATGGCTCTTTGGGCATGGGACCCATCTCCAGCCATAGGCCATTTTTGTGCCTGGCGCGGCGCCAAGTGGGAAAGGGTGGTTTTGAGGCTGAAGGCAGCAGGAAAGCCTGCAGCCCCCAGGTCTGTGGGGCTACGCAAGCGGTTCCCAAAGAGCTTTAGAACAAGGCATAGTTTTCCTTGCTGGCTCTTTGGGCATGGGACCCATCTCCAGCCATAGGCCATTTTTGTGCCTGATGCGGCGCCAAGTGGGAAAGGGTGGCTTTGAGGCTGAAGGCAGCAGGAAAGCCCTCAGCCCCCAGGTCTGTGGGACAACGCAAGCGGTTCCCAAAGAGCTTTAGAACGAGGCATACTTTTCCCTGATGGCTCTTTGGGCGGGGGACCCATCTCCAGCCGTATGGCCATTTTTGTGCCTGGCGCGGCGCCAAGTGGGAAAGGGTGGTTTTGAGGCTGAAGGGAGCAGGAAAGACCGCAGCCCCCAGGTCTGTGTGGCTACGCAAGCGATTTCCAAAGAGCTTTAGAACAAGGCATAGTTTTCCCTGCTGGCTCTTTGGGCGGGGGACTCATCTCCAGCCGTATGGCCATTTTTGTGCCTGGCGCGGCGCCAAGTGGGAAAGGGTGGTGTTGAGGCTGAAGGCAGCAGCAAAGCCCGCAGCTCCCAGGTCTGTGGGGCTACGCAAGCGGTTCCCAAAGAGCTTTAGAACAAGGCATAATTTTCCCTGCTGGCTCTTTGGGCGGGGGACCCATCTCCAGCCGTATGGCCATTTTTGTGCCTGGCGGGGCGCCAAGTGGGAAAGGGTGGCTTTGAGGCTGAAGGCAGCAGGAAAGCCCGCAGCCCCCAGGTCTGTGGGGCTACGCAAGCGGTTCCCAAAGAGCTTTAGAACAAGGCATAGTTTTCCCTGCTGGCTCTTTGGGCGGGGGACCCATCTCCAGATGTATGGCCATTTTTGTGCCTGGCGCGGCGCCAAGTGAGAAAGGGTGGCTTTGAGGCTGAAGGCAGCAGGAAAGCCTGCAGCCCCCAGGTCTGTGGGGCCAAGCAAGCGGTTCCCAAAGAGCTTTAGAACAAGGCATAGTTTTCCCTGATGGCTCTTTGGGCATGGGACCCATCTCCAGCCATAGGCCATTTTTGTGCCTGGCGCGGCGCCAAGTGGGAAAGGGTGGTTTTGAGGCTGAAGGCAGCAGGAAAGCCTGCAGCCCCCAGGTCTGTGGGGCTACGCAAGCGGTTCCCAAAGAGCTTTAGAACAAGGCATAGTTTTCCTTGCTGGCTCTTTGGGCATGGGACCCATCTCCAGCCATAGGCCATTTTTGTGCCTGATGCGGCGCCAAGTGGGAAAGGGTGGCTTTGAGGCTGAAGGCAGCAGGAAAGCCCTCAGCCCCCAGGTCTGTGGGACAACGCAAGCGGTTCCCAAAGAGCTTTAGAACGAGGCATAGTTTTCCCTGCTGGCTCTTTGGGCGGGGGACCCATGTCCAGCCGTATGGCCATTTTTGTGCCTGGCGCGGCGCCAAGTGGGAAAGGGTGGTTTTGAGGCTGAAGGGAGCAGGAAAGACCGCAGCCCCCAGGTCTGTGTGGCTACGCAAGCGATTTCCAAAGAGCTTTAGAACAAGGCATAGTTTTCCCTGCTGGCTCTTTGGGCGGGGGACTCATCTCCAGCCGTATGGCCATTTTTGTGCCTGGCGCGGCGCCAAGTGGGAAAGGGTGGTGTTGAGGCTGAAGGCAGCAGCAAAGCCCGCAGCTCCCAGGTCTGTGGGGCTACGCAAGCGGTTCCCAAAGAGCTTTAGAACAAGGCATAATTTTCCCTGCTGGCTCTTTGGGCGGGGGACCCATCTCCAGCCGTATGGCCATTTTTGTGCCTGGCGGGGCGCCAAGTGGGAAAGGGTGGCTTTGAGGCTGAAGGCAGCAGGAAAGCCCGCAGCCCCCAGGTCTGTGGGGCTACGCAAGCGGTTCCCAAAGAGCTTTAGAACAAGGCATAGTTTTCCCTGCTGGCTCTTTGGGCGGGGGACCCATCTCCAGATGTATGGCCATTTTTGTGCCTGGCGCGGCGCCAAGTGAGAAAGGGTGGCTTTGAGGCTGAAGGCAGCAGGAAAGCCTGCAGCCCCCAGGTCTGTGGGGCCAAGCAAGCGGTTCCCAAAGAGCTTTAGAACAAGGCATAGTTTTCCCTGATGGCTCTTTGGGCATGGGACCCATCTCCAGCCATAGGCCATTTTTGTGCCTGGCGCGGCGCCAAGTGGGAAAGGGTGGTTTTGAGGCTGAAGGCAGCAGGAAAGCCTGCAGCCCCCAGGTCTGTGGGGCTACGCAAGCGGTTCCCAAAGAGCTTTAGAACAAGGCATAGTTTTCCTTGCTGGCTCTTTGGGCATGGGACCCATCTCCAGCCATAGGCCATTTTTGTGCCTGATGCGGCGCCAAGTGGGAAAGGGTGGCTTTGAGGCTGAAGGCAGCAGGAAAGCCCTCAGCCCCCAGGTCTGTGGGACAACGCAAGCGGTTCCCAAAGAGCTTTAGAACGAGGCATAGTTTTCCCTGCTGGCTCTTTGGGCGGGGGACCCATGTCCAGCCGTATGGCCATTTTTGTGCCTGGCGCGGCGCCAAGTGGGAAAGGGTGGTTTTGAGGCTGAAGGGAGCAGGAAAGCCCGCAGCCCCCAGGTCTGTGTGGCTACGCAAGCGATTTCCAAAGAGCTTTAGAACAAGGCATAGTTTTCCCTGCTGGCTCTTTGGGCGGGGGACCCATCTCCAGCCATAGGCCATTTTTGTGCCTAGCGCGGCGCCAAGTGGGAAAGGGTGGCTTTGAGGCTGAAGGCAGCAGGAAAGCCTGCAGCCCCCACGTCTGTGGGGCTATGCAAGCGGTTCCCAAAGAGCTTTAGAACAAGGCATAGTTTTCCCTGCTGGCTCTTTGGGCGGGGGACCCATCTCCAGCCATAGGCCATTTTTGTGCCTGGCGCGGCGCCAAGTGGGAAAGGGTGGCTTTGAGGCTGAAGGCAGCAGGAAAGCCCGCAGCCCCCAGGTCTGTGGGGCTACGCAAGCGGTTCCCAAAGAGCTTTAGAACAAGGCATAGTTTTCCCTGCTGGCTCTTTGGGTGGGGGACCCATCTCCAGCCGTATGGCGATTCTTGTGCCTGGCGCGGCGCCAAGTGGGAAAGGGTGGCTTTGAGGCTGAAGGCAGCAGGAAAGCCCGCAGCCCCCAGGTCTGTGGGGCTACGCAAGCGGTTCCCAAAGAGCTTTAGAACAAGGCATTGTTTTCCCTGATGGCTCTTTGGGCGGGGGACCCATCTCCAGCCGTATGGCTATTTTTATGCCTGGCGCGGTGCGTACTGGGAAAGGGTTGTTTTGAGGCTGAAGGCAGCAGGAAAGCCCGCAGCCCCCAGGTCTGTGGGGCTACGCAAGCGGTTCCCAAAGAGCTTTAAAACAAGGCATAGTATTCCCTGCTGGCTCTTTGGGCGGGGGACCCATCTCCAGCCGTATGGCCTTTTTTGTGCCTAGCGCAGTGCCAAGTGGGAAAGGGTGGTGTCGAGGCTGAAGGCAGCAGGAAAGCCTGCAGCCCCCACGTCTGTGGGGCTACGCAAGCGGTTCCCAAAGAGCTTTAAAACAAGGCATAGTTTTCCCTGATGGCTCCTTGGGCAGGGGACCCATCTCCAGCCATAGGCCATTTTTGTGCCTAGCGCAGTGCCAAGTGGGAAAGGGTGGTGTCGAGGCTGAAGGCAGCAGGAAAGCCTGCAGCCCCAGGTCTGTGCGGCTACGCAAGCGGTTCCCAAAGAGCTTTAGAACAAGGCATAGTTTTCCCTGCTGGCTCTTTGGGCGGGGGACCAATCTCCAGCCATAGGCCATTTTTGTGCCTGATGCGGCGCCAAGTGGGAAAGGGTGGCTTTGAGGCTGAAGGCAGCAGGAAAGCCTGCAGCCCCCAGGTCTGTGGGGCTATGCAAGCGGTTCCCAAAGAGCTTTAGAACAAGGCATAGTTTTCCCTGCTGGCTCCTTGGGCGGGGGACCCATCTCCAGCCATAGGCCATTTTTGTGCCTAGCGCGGCGCCAAGTGGGAAAGGGTGGCTTTGAGGCTGAAGGCAGCAGGAAAGCCCGCAGCCCCCAGGTCTGTGGGGCTACGCAAGCGGTTCCCAAAGAGCTTTAGAACAAGGCATAGTTTTCCCTGCTGGCTCTTTGGGTGGGGGACCCATCTCCAGCCGTATGGCGATTCTTGTGCCTGGCGCGGCGCCAAGTGGGAAAGGGTGGCTTTGAGGCTGAAGGCAGCAGGAAAGCCCGCAGCCCCCAGGTCTGTGGGGCTACGCAAGCGGTTCCCAAAGAGCTTTAGAACAAGGCATTGTTTTCCCTGATGGCTCTTTGGGCGGGGGACCCATCTCCAGCCGTATGGCTATTTTTATGTCTGGCGCGGTGCGTACTGGGAAAGGGTTGTTTTGAGGCTGAAGGCAGCAGGAAAGCCCGCAGCCCCCAGGTCTGTGGGGCTACGCAAGCGGTTCCCAAAGAGCTTTAAAACAAGGCATAGTATTCCCTGCTGGCTCTTTGGGCGGGGGACCCATCTCCAGCCATAGGCCATTTTTGTGCCTAGCGCAGTGCCAAGTGGGAAAGGGTGGTGTCGAGGCTGAAGGCAGCAGGAAAGCCTGCAGCCCTAAAGTCTGTGGGGCTACGCAAGCGGTTCCCAAAGAGCTTTAAAACAAGGCATAGTTTTCCCTGATGGCTCCTTGTGCAGGGGAGCCATCTCCAGCCGTATGGCCATTATTGTGCCTGGCGCAGTGCCAAGTGGGAAAGGGTGGTGTCGAGGCTGAAGGCAGCAGGAAAGCCTGCAGCCCCAGGTCTGTGCGGCTACGCAAGCGGTTCCCAAAGAGCTTTAGAACAAGGCATAGTTTTCCCTGCTGGCTCTTTGGGCGGGGGACCCATCTCCAGCCATAGGCCATTTTTGTGCCTGATGCGACGCCAAGTGGGAAAGGGTGGCTTTGAGGCTGAAGGCAGCAGGAAAGCCTGCAGCCCCCAGGTCTGTGGGGCTATGCAAGCGGTTCCCAAAGAGCTTTAGAACAAGGCATAGTTTTCCCTGCTGGCTCCTTGGGCGGGGGACCCATCTCCAGCCATAGGCCATTTTTGTGCCTAGCGCGGCGCCAAGTGGGAAAGGGTGGCTTTGAGGCTGAAGGCAGCAGGAAAGCCCGCAGCCCCCAGGTCTGTGGGGCTACGCAAGCGGTTCCCAAAGAGCTTTAGAACAAGGCATAGTTTTCCCTGCTGGCTCTTTGGGCGGGGAACCCATCTCCAGCCATAGGCCATTTTTGTGCCTGGCGCGGCGCCAAGTGGGAAAGGGTGGCTTTGAGGCTGAAGGCAGCAGGAAAGCCCGCAGCCCCCACGTCTGTGGGGCTACGCAAGCGGTTCCCAAAGAGCTTTAGAACAAGGCATAGTTTTCCCTGCTGGCTCTTTGGGCGGGGGACTCATCTCCAGCCGTGTGGCCATTTTTGAGCCTGGCGCGGCGCCAAGTGGGAAAGGGTGGTGTCGAGGCTGAAGGCAGCAGGAAAGCCTGCAGCCCCCAGGTCTGTGTGGCTACGCAAGCGGTTCCCAAAGAGCTTTAGAACGAGGCATAGTTTTCCCTGCTTGTTCTTTGGGCAGGGGACCCATCTCCAGCCGTATGGCCATTTTTGTGCCTGGCGGGGCGCCAAGTGGGAAAGGGTGGTTTTGAGGCTGAAGGCAGCAGGAAAGCCTGCAGCCCCCAGGTCTGTGCGGCTACGCAAGCGGTTCCCAAAGAGCTTTAGAACAAGGCATAGTTTTCCCTGCTGGCTCTTTGGGCGGGGGACCCATCTCCAGCCTTATGGCCTTTTTTCTGCCTGGCCCGGTGCCCAGAGGGAAATGGTGGTTTTGAGGCTGAAGGCAGCAGGAAAGCCCGCAGCCCCCAGGTCTGTGGGACAACGCAAGCGGTTCCCAAAGAGCTTTAGAACAAGGCATAGTTTTCCCTGCTGGCTCCTTGGGTAGGGGACCCATCTCCAGCTGTATGGCCATTTTTGTGCCTAGCGCGGCGCCAACTGGGAAAGGGTGGTGTCGAGGCTGAAGGCAGCAGGAAAGCCCGCAGCCCCCAGGTCTGTGGGGCCAAGCAAGCGGTTCCCAAAGAGCTTTAGAACAAGGCATAGTTTTCCCTGCTGGCTCTTTGGGCGTGGGACCCATCTCCAGCCGTATGGCCATTTTTGTGCCTGGCGCTGCGCCAAATGGGAAAGGGTGTTGTCGAGGCTGAAGGCAGCAGGAAAGCCTGCAGCCCCCAGGTCTGTGCGGCTACGCAAGCGGTTCCCAAAGAGCTTTAGAACAAGGCATGGTTTTCCCTGCTGGCTCTTTGGGCGGGGGACCCATCTCCAGCCATAGGCCATTTTTGTGCCTGGCGGGGCGCCAAGTGGGAAAGGGTGGCTTTGAGGCTGAAGGCAGCAGGAAAGCCCGCAGCCCCCAGGTCTGTGGGGCTACGCAAGCGGTTCCCAAAGAGCTTTAGAACAAGGCATAGTTTTCCCTGCTGGCTCCTTGGGTAGGGGACCCATCTCCAGCTGTATGGCCATTTTTGTGCCTAGCGCGGCGCCAAGTGGGAAAGGGTGGTTTTGATGCTGAAGGCAGCAGCAAAGCGCACAGCCCCCAGGTCTGTGGAGATATGCAAGCGGTTCCCAAAGAGCTTTAGAACAAGGCATAGTTTTCCCTGCTGGCTCCTTGGGCGGGGGACTCATCTCCAGCCGAATGGCCATTTTTGAGCCTGGCGCGGCGCCAAGTGGGAAAGGGTGGTGTCGAGGCTGAAGGCAGCAGGAAAGCCCGCAGCCCCCAGGTCTGTGGGGCCAAGCAAGCGGTTCCCAAAGGGCTTTAGAACAAGGCATAGTTTTCCCTGCTGGCTCTTTGGGCGTGAGACCCATCTCCAGCCATATGGCCATTTTTGGGCCTGGCTCGGCGCCAAGTGGGAAAGGGTGGTGTCGAGGCTGAAGGCAGCAGGAAAACCTGCAGCCCCCATGTCTCTGGGGCTACGCAAGCGGTTCCCAAAGAGCTTTAGAACAAGGCATAATTTTCCCTGCTGGCTCTTTGGGCGGGGGACTCATCTCCAGCCGTATGGCCATTTTTGTGCCTGGCGCGGCGCCAAGTGGGAAAGGGTGGTGTTGAGGCTGAAGGCAGCAGCAAAGCCCGCAGCTCCCAGGTCTGTGGGGCTACGCAAGCGGTTCCCAAAGAGCTTTAGAACAAGGCATAATTTTCCCTGCTGGCTCTTTGGGCGGGGGACCCATCTCCAGCCGTATGGCCATTTTTGTGCCTGGCGGGGCGCCAAGTGGGAAAGGGTGGCTTTGAGGCTGAAGGCAGCAGGAAAGCCCGCAGCCCCCAGGTCTGTGGGGCTACGCAAGCGGTTCCCAAAGAGCTTTAGAACAAGGCATAGTTTTCCCTGCTGGCTCTTTGGGCGGGGGACCCATCTCCAGATGTATGGCCATTTTTGTGCCTGGCGCGGCGCCAAGTGAGAAAGGGTGGCTTTGAGGCTGAAGGCAGCAGGAAAGCCTGCAGCCCCCAGGTCTGTGGGGCCAAGCAAGCGGTTCCCAAAGAGCTTTAGAACAAGGCATAGTTTTCCCTGATGGCTCTTTGGGCATGGGACCCATCTCCAGCCATAGGCCATTTTTGTGCCTGGCGCGGCGCCAAGTGGGAAAGGGTGGCTTTGAGGCTGAAGGCAGCAGGAAAGCCTGCAGCCCCCACGTCTGTGGGGCTATGCAAGCGGTTCCCAAAGAGCTTTAGAACAAGGCATAGTTTTCCCTGCTGTCTCTTTGGGCGGGGGACCCATCTCCAGCCATAGGCCATTTTTGTGCCTGGCGCGGCGCCAAGTGGGAAAGGGTGGCTTTGAGGCTGAAGGCAGCAGGAAAGCCCGCAGCCCCCAGGTCTGTGGGGCTACGCAAGCGGTTCCCAAAGAGCTTTAGAACAAGGCATAGTTTTCCCTGCTGGCTCTTTGGGTGGGGGACCCATCTCCAGCCGTATGGCGATTCTTGTGCCTGGCGCGGCGCCAAGTGGGAAAGGGTTGTGTCGAGGCTGAAGGCAGCAGGAAAGCCCGCAGCCCCCAGGTCTGTGGGGCTACGCAAGCGGTTCCCAAAGAGCTTTAGAACAAGGCATTGTTTTCCCTGATGGCTCTTTGGGCGGGGGACTCATCTCCAGCCGTATGGCTATTTTTATGCCTGGCGCGGTGCGTACTGGGAAAGGGTTGTTTTGAGGCTGAAGGCAGCAGGAAAGCCCGCAGCCCCCAGGTCTGTGGGGCTACGCAAGCGGTTCCCAAAGAGCTTTAGAAAAAGGCATAGTATTCCCTGCTGGCTCTTTGGGCGGGGGACCCATCTCCAGCCATAGGCCATTTTTGTGCCTAGCGCAGTGCCAAGTGGGAAAGGGTGGTGTCGAGGCTGAAGGCAGCAGGAAAGCCTGCAGCCCCCACGTCTGTGGGGCTACGCAAGCGGTTCCCAAAGAGCTTTAAAACAAGGCATAGTTTTCCCTGATGGCTCCTTGTGCAGGGGACCCATCTCCAGCCATACGTCATTTTTGTGCCTAGCGCAGTGCCAAGTGGGAAAGGGTGGTGTCGAGGCTGAAGGCAGCAGGAAAGCCTGCAGCCCCAGGTCTGTGCGGCTACGCAAGCGGTTCCCAAAGAGCTTTAGAACAAGGCATAGTTTTCCCTGCTGGCTCTTTGGGCGGGGGACCCATCTCCAGCCATAGGCCATTTTTGTGCCTGATGCGGCGCCAAGTGGGAAAGGGTGGCTTTGAGGCTGAAGGCAGCAGGAAAGCCCTCAGCCCCCAGGTCTGTGGGGCTATGCAAGCGGTTCCCAAAGAGCTTTAGAACGAGGCATAGTTTTCCCTGCTGGCTCTTTGGGCGGGGGACCCATGTCCAGCCGTATGGCCATTTTTGTGCCTGGCGCGGCGCCAAGTGGGAAAGGGTGGTTTTGAGGCTGAAGGGAGCAGGAAAGCCCGCAGCCCCCAGGTCTGTGTGGCTACGGAAGCGATTTCCAAAGAGCTTTAGAACAAGGCATAGTTTTCCCTGCTGGCTCTTTGGGCAGGGGACCCATCTCCAGCCATAGGCCATTTTTGTGCCTAGCGCGGCGCCAAGTGGGAAAGGGTGGCTTTGAGGCTGAAGGCAGCAGGAAAGCCTGCAGCCCCCACGTCTGTGGGGCTATGCAAGCGGTTCCCAAAGAGCTTTAGAACAAGGCATAGTTTTCCCTGCTGGCTCTTTGGGCGGGGGACCCATCTCCAGCCATAGGCCATTTTTGTGCCTGGCGCGGCGCCAAGTGGGAAAGGGTGGCTTTGAGGCTGAAGGCAGCAGGAAAGCCCGCAGCCCCCAGGTCTGTGGGGCTACGCAAGCGGTTCCCAAAGAGCTTTAGAACAAGGCATAGTTTTCCCTGCTGGCTCTTTGGGTGGGGGACCCATCTCCAGCCGTATGGCGATTCTTGTGCCTGGCGCGGCGCCAAGTGGGAAAGGGTGGCTTTGAGGCTGAAGGCAGCAGGAAAGCCCGCAGCCCCCAGGTCTGTGGGGCTACGCAAGCGGTTCCCAAAGAGCTTTAGAACAAGGCATTGTTTTCCCTGATGGCTCTTTGGGCGGGGGACCCATCTCCAGCCGTATGGCTATTTTTATGCCTGGCGCGGTGCGTACTGGGAAAGGGTTGTTTTGAGGCTGAAGGCAGCAGGAACACCCGCAGCCCCCAGGTCTGTGGGGCTACGCAAGCGGTTCCCAAAGAGCTTTAAAACAAGGCATAGTATTCCCTGCTGGCTCTTTGGGCAGGGGACCCATCTCCAGCCATAGGCCATTTTTGTGCCTAGCGCAGTGCCAAGTGGGAAAGGGTGGTGTCGAGGCTGAAGGCAGCAGGAAAGCCTGCAGCCCTAACGTCTGTGGGGCTACGCAAGCGGTTCCCAAAGAGCTTTAAAACAAGGCATAGTTTTCCCTGATGGCTCCTTGTGCAGGGGAGCCATCTCCAGCCATAGGCCATTTTTGTGCCTAGCGCAGTGCCAAGTGGGAAAGGGTGGTGTCGAGGCTGAAGGCAGCAGGAAAGCCTGCAGCCCCAGGTCTGTGCGGCTACGCAAGCGGTTCCCAAAGAGCTTTAGAACAAGGCATAGTTTTCCCTGCTGGCTCTTTGGGCGGGGGACCCATCTCCAGCCATAGGCCATTTTTGTGCCTGATGCGGCGCCAAGTGGGAAAGGGTGGCTTTGAGGCTGAAGGCAGCAGGAAAGCCTGCAGCCCCCAGGTCTGTGGGGCTATGCAAGCGGTTCCCAAAGAGCTTTAGAACAAGGCATAGTTTTCCCTGCTGGCTCCTTGGGCGGGGGACCCATCTCCAGCCATAGGCCATTTTTGTGCCTAGCGCGGCGCCAAGTGGGAAAGGGTGGCTTTGAGGCTGAAGGCAGCAGGAAAGCCCGCAGCCCCCAGGTCTGTGGGGCTACGCAAGCGGTTCCCAAAGAGCTTTAAAACAAGGCATAGTATT
Organism: Rissa tridactyla; assembly: GCF_028500815.1. Taxonomy (NCBI): domain Eukaryota; kingdom Metazoa; phylum Chordata; class Aves; order Charadriiformes; family Laridae; genus Rissa; species Rissa tridactyla. The sequence goes on from NC_071476.1 coordinate 23,328,475, forward strand.
CCCTGCTGGCTCTTTGGGCGGGGAACCCATCTCCAGCCATAGGCCATTTTTGTGCCTGGCGCGGCGCCAAGTGGGAAAGGGTGGCTTTGAGGCTGAAGGCAGCAGGAAAGCCCGCAGCCCCCACGTCTGTGGGGCTACGCAAGCGGTTCGCAAAGAGCTTTAGAACAAGGCATAGTTTTCCCTGCTGGCTCTTTGGGCGGGGGACTCATCTCCAGCCGTGTGGCCATTTTTGAGCCTGGCGCGGCGCCAAGTGGGAAAGGGTGGTGTCGAGGCTGAAGGCAGCAGGAAAGCCTGCAGCCCCCAGGTCTGTGTGGCTACGCAAGCGGTTCCCAAAGAGCTTTAGAACGAGGCATAGTTTTCCCTGCTTGTTCTTTGGGCAGGGGACCCATCTCCAGCCGTATGGCCATTTTTGTGCCTGGCGGGGCGCCAAGTGGGAAAGGGTGGTTTTGAGGCTGAAGGCAGCAGGAAAGCCTGCAGCCCCCAGGTCTGTGCGGCTACGCAAGCGGTTCCCAAAGAGCTTTAGAACAAGGCATAGTTTTCCCTGCTGGCTCTTTGGGCGGGGGACCCATCTCCAGCCTTATGGCCTTTTTTCTGCCTGGCCCGGTGCCCAGAGGGAAATGGTGGTTTTGAGGCTGAAGGCAGCAGGAAAGCCCGCAGCCCCCAGGTCTGTGGGACAACGCAAGCGGTTCCCAAAGAGCTTTAGAACAAGGCATAGTTTTCCCTGCTGGCTCCTTGGGTAGGGGACCCATCTCCAGCTGTATGGCCATTTTTGTGCCTAGCGCGGCACCAACTGGGAAAGGGTGGTGTCGAGGCTGAAGGCAGCAGGAAAGCCCGCAGCCCCCAGGTCTGTGGGGCCAAGCAAGCGGTTCCCAAAGAGCTTTAGAACAAGGCATAGTTTTCCCTGCTGGCTCTTTGGGCGTGGGACCCATCTCCAGCCGTATGGCCATTTTTGTGCCTGGCGCTGCGCCAAATGGGAAAGGGTGTTGTCGAGGCTGAAGGCAGCAGGAAAGCCTGCAGCCCCCAGGTCTGTGCGGCTACGCAAGCGGTTCCCAAAGAGCTTTAGAACAAGGCATGGTTTTCCCTGATGGCTCTTTGGGCGGGGGACCCATCTCCAGCCATAGGCCATTTTTGTGCCTGGCCCGGTGCCCAGAGGGAAATGGTGGTTTTCGAGGCTGAAGGCAGCAGGAAAGCCTGCAGCCCCCAGGTCTGTGGGGCTACGCAAGCGGTTCCCAAAGAGCTTTAGAACAAGGCATAGTTTTCCCTGCTGGCTCTTTGGGCGGGGGACCCATCTCCAGCCGTATGGCCATTTTTGTGCCTGGCGCGGCGCCAAGTGGGAAAGGGTGGTGTTGAGGCTGAAGGCAGCAGCAAAGCCCGCAGCTCCCAGGTCTGTGGGGCTACGCAAGCGGTTCCCAAAGAGCTTTAGAACAAGGCATAATTTTCCCTGCTGGCTCTTTGGGCGGGGGACCCATCTCCAGCCGTATGGCCATTTTTGTGCCTGGCGGGGCGCCAAGTGGGAAAGGGTGGCTTTGAGGCTGAAGGCAGCAGGAAAGCCCGCAGCCCCCAGGTCTGTGGGGCTACGCAAGCGGTTCCCAAAGAGCTTTAGAACAAGGCATAGTTTTCCCTGCTGGCTCTTTGGGCGGGGGACCCATCTCCAGATGTATGGCCATTTTTGTGCCTGGCGCGGCGCCAAGTGGGAAAGGGTGGCTTTGAGGCTGAAGGCAGCAGGAAAGCCTGCAGCCCCCAGGTCTGTGGGGCCAAGCAAGCGGTTCCCAAAGAGCTTTAGAACAAGGCATAGTTTTCCCTGATGGCTCTTTGGGCATGGGACCCATCTCCAGCCATAGGCCATTTTTGTGCCTGGCGCGGCGCCAAGTGGGAAAGGGTGGCTTTGAGGCTGAAGGCAGCAGGAAAGCCTGCAGCCCCCAGGTCTGTGGGGCTACACAAGCGGTTCCCAAAGAGCTTTAGAACAAGGCATAGTTTTCCTTGCTGGCTCTTTGGGCATGGGACCCATCTCCAGCCATAGGCCATTTTTGTGCCTGATGCGGCGCCAAGTGGGAAAGGGTGGCTTTGAGGCTGAAGGCAGCAGGAAAGCCCTCAGCCCCCAGGTCTGTGGGACAACGCAAGCGGTTCCCAAAGAGCTTTAGAACGAGGCATAGTTTTCCCTGATGGCTCTTTGGGCGGGGGACCCATCTCCAGCCGTATGGCCATTTTTGTGCCTGGCGCGGCGCCAAGTGGGAAAGGGTGGTTTTGAGGCTGAAGGGAGCAGGAAAGCCCGCAGCCCCCAGGTCTGTGTGGCTACGCAAGCGATTTCCAAAGAGCTTTAGAACAAGGCATAGTTTTCCCTGCTGGCTCTTTGGGCGGGGGACCCATCTCCAGCCATAGGCCATTTTTGTGCCTAGCGCGGCGCCAAGTGGGAAAGGGTGGCTTTGAGGCTGAAGGCAGCAGGAAAGCCTGCAGCCCCCACGTCTGTGGAGCTATGCAAGCGGTTCCCAAAGAGCTTTAGAACAAGGCATAGTTTTCCCTGCTGTCTCTTTGGGCGGGGGACCCATCTCCAGCCATAGGCCATTTTTGTGCCTGGCGCGGCGCCAAGTGGGAAAGGGTGGCTTTGAGGCTGAAGGCAGCAGGAAAGCCCGCAGCCCCCAGGTCTGTGGGGCTACGCAAGGGGTTCCCAAAGAGCTTTAGAACAAGGCATAGTTTTCCCTGCTGGCTCTTTGGGTGGGGGACCCATCTCCAGCCGTATGGCGATTCTTGTGCCTGGCGCGGCGCCAAGTGGGAAAGGGTTGTGTCGAGGCTGAAGGCAGCAGGAAAGCCCGCAGCCCCCAGGTCTGTGGGGCTACGCAAGCGGTTCCCAAAGAGCTTTAGAACAAGGCATTGTTTTCCCTGATGGCTCTTTGGGCGGGGGACCCATCTCCAGCCGTATGGCTATTTTTATGCCTGGCGCGGTGCGTACTGGGAAAGGGTTGTTTTGAGGCTGAAGGCAGCAGGAAAGCCCGCAGCCCCCAGGTCTGTGGGGCTACGCAAGCGGTTCCCAAAGAGCTTTAAAACAAGGCATAGTATTCCCTGCTGGCTCTTTGGGCGGGGGACCCATCTCCAGCCATAGGCCATTTTTGTGCCTAGCGCAGTGCCAAGTGGGAAAGGGTGGTGTCGAGGCTGAAGGCAGCAGGAAAGCCTGCAGCCCCCACGTCTGTGGGGCTACGCAAGCGGTTCCCAAAGAGCTTTAAAACAAGGCATAGTTTTCCCTGATGGCTCCTTGTGCAGGGGACCCATCTCCAGCCATACGTCATTTTTGTGCCTAGCGCAGTGCCAAGTGGGAAAGGGTGGTGTCGAGGCTGAAGGCAGCAGGAAAGCCTGCAGCCCCAGGTCTGTGCGGCTACGCAAGCGGTTCCCAAAGAGCTTTAGAACAAGGCATAGTTTTCCCTGCAGGCTCTTTGGGCGGGGGACCCATCTCCAGCCATAGGCCATTTTTGTGCCTGATGCGGCGCCAAGTGGGAAAGGGTGGCTTTGAGGCTGAAGGCAGCAGGAAAGCCTGCAGCCCCCAGGTCTGTGGAGCTATGCAAGCGGTTCCCAAAGAGCTTTAGAACGAGGCATAGTTTTCCCTGCTTGTTCTTTGGGCAGGGGACCCATCTCCAGCCATAGGCCATTTTTGTGCCTAAAGCCGTGCCAAGTGGGAAAGGGTGGTTTTGAGGCTGAAGGCAGCAGGAAAGCCTGCAGCCCCCAGGTCTGTGCGGCTACGCAAGCGGTTCCCAAAGAGCTTTAGAACAAGGCATAGTTTTCCCTGCTGGCTCTTTGGGCGGGGGACCCATCTCCAGCATTATGGCCATTTTTCTGCCTGGCCCGGTGCCCAGAGGGAAATGGTGGTTTTGAGGCTGAAGGCAGCAGGAAAGCCCGCAGCCCCCAGGTCTGTGGGGCTACGCAAGCGGTTCCCAAAGAGCTTTAGAACAAGGCATAGTTTTCCCTGCTGGGTACTTGGGTAGGGGACCCATCTCCAGCTGTATGGCCATTTTTGTGCCTAGCGCGGCGCCAAGTGGGAAAGGGTGGTGTCGAGGCTGAAGGCAGCAGGAAAGCCCGCAGCCCCCAGGTCTGTGGGGCCAAGCAAGCGGTTCCCAAAGAGCTTTAGAACAAGGCATAGTTTTCCCTGCTGGCTCTTTGGGCGTGGGACCCATCTCCAGCCGTATGGCCATTTTTGTGCCTGGCGCTGCGCCAAATGGGAAAGGTTGTTGTCGAGGCTGAAGGCAGCAGGAAAGCCTGCAGCCCCCAGGTCTGTGCGGCTACGCAAGCGGTTCCCAAAGAGCTTTAGAACAAGGCATGGTTTTCCCTGCTGGCTCTTTGGGCGGGGGACCCATCTCCAGCCATAGGCCATTTTTGTGCCTGGCGCGGCGCGAAGTGGGAAAGGGTGGCTTTGAGGCTGAAGGCAGCAGGAAAGCCCGCAGCCCCCAGGTCTGTGGGGCTACGCAAGCGGTTCCCAAAGAGCTTTAGAACAAGGCATAGTTTTCCCTGCTGGCTCCTTGGGTAGGGGACCCATCTCCAGCTGTATGGCCATTTTTGTGCCTAGCGCGGCGCCAAGTGGGAAAGGGTGGTTTTGATGCTGAAGGCAGCAGCAAAGCGCACAGCCCCCAGGTCTGTGGAGATATGCAAGCGGTTCCCAAAGAGCTTTAGAACAAGGCATAGTTTTCCCTGCTGGCTCTTTGGGCGGGGGACTCATCTCCAGCCGAATGGCCATTTTTGAGCCTGGCGCGGCGCCAAGTGGGAAAGGGTGGTGTCGAGGCTGAAGGCAGCAGGAAAGCCCGCAGCCCCCAGGTCTGTGGGGCCAAGCAAGCGGTTCCCAAAGAGCTTTAGAACAAGGCATACTTTTCCCTGATGGCTCTTTGGGCGGGGGACCCATCTCCAGCCGTATGGCCATTTTTGAGCCTGGCCCGGTGCCCAGAGGGAAATGGTGGTTTTCGAGGCTGAAGGCAGCAGGAAAGCCTGCAGCCCCCAGGTCTGTGGGGCTACGCAAGCGGTTCCCAAAGAGCTTTAGAACAAGGCATAATTTTCCCTGCTGGCTCTTTGGGCGGGGGACTCATCTCCAGCCGTATGGCCATTTTTGTGCCTGGCGCGGCGCCAAGTGGGAAAGGGTGGTGTTGAGGCTGAAGGCAGCAGCAAAGCCCGCAGCTCCCAGGTCTGTGGGGCTACGCAAGCGGTTCCCAAAGAGCTTTAGAACAAGGCATAATTTTCCCTGCTGGCTCTTTGGGCGGGGGACCCATCTCCAGCCGTATGGCCATTTTTGTGCCTGGCGGGGCGCCAAGTGGGAAAGGGTGGCTTTGAGGCTGAAGGCAGCAGGAAAGCCCGCAGCCCCCAGGTCTGTGGGGCTACGCAAGCGGTTCCCAAAGAGCTTTAGAACAAGGCATAGTTTTCCCTGCTGGCTCTTTGGGCGGGGGACCCATCTCCATATGTATGGCCATTTTTGTGCCTAGCGCAGTGCCAAGTGGGAAAGGGTGGTGTCGAGGCTGAAGGCAGCAGGAAAGCCTGCAGCCCCCAGGTCTGTGGGGCCAAGCAAGCGGTTCCCAAAGAGCTTTAGAACAAGGCATAGTTTTCCCTGCTGGCTCTTTCGGCATGGGACCCATCTCCAGCCATAGGCCATTTTTGTGCCTGGCGCGACGCCAAGTGGGAAAGGGTGGCTTTGAGGCTGAAGGCAGCAGGAAAGCCTGCAGCCCCCAGGTCTGTGGGGCCAAGCAAGCGGTTCCCAAAGAGCTTTAGAACAAGGCATAGTTTTCCCTGCTGGCTCTTTGGGCGGGGGACCCATCTCCAGCCGTATGGCCATTTTTGTGCCTGGCGCGGCGCCAAGTGGGAAAGGGTGGTGTCGAGGCTGAAGGCAGCAGGAAAGCCCGCAGCCCCCAGGTCTGTGGGGCTACGCAAGCGGTTCCCAAAGAGCTTTAGAACAAGGCATAGTTTTCCCTGCTGGCTCTTTGGGCGGGGGACCCATGTCCAGCCGTATGGATATTTTTGAGCCTGGTCCGGTGCCCAGAGGGAAATGGTGGTTTTCGAGGCTGAAGGCAGCAGGAAAGCCTGCAGCCCCCAGGTCTGTGGGGCTACGCAAGCGGTTCCCAAAGAGCTTTAGAACAAGGCATAGTTTTCCCTGCTGGCTCTTTGGGCGGGGGACTCATCTCCAGCCGTATGGCCCTTTTTGTGCCTGGCGCGGTTCCAAGTGGGAAAGGGTGCTGTCGAGGCTGAAGGCAGCAGGAAAGCCTGCAGCCCCCAGGTCTGTGCGGCTATGCAAGCGGTTCCCAACGAGCTTTAAAACAAGGCATAGTTTTCCCTGCTGGCTCTTTGGGCATGGGACCCATCTCCAGCAATATGGACATTTTTGTGTCTGGCGCGACGCCAAGTGGGAAAGGGTGGCTTTGAGGCTGAAGGCAGCAGGAAAGCCTGCAGCCCCCACGTCTGTGGGGCTACGCAAGCGGTTCCCAAAGAGCTTTAGAACAAGGCATAGTTTTCCCTGCTGGCTCTTTGGGCGGGGGACCCATCTCCAGCCGTATGGCCATTTTTGTGCCTGGCGCGGCGCCAAGTGGGAAAGGGTGGTGTCGAGGCTGAAGGCAGCAGGAAAGCCCGCAGCCCCCAGGTCTGTGGGGCTACGCAAGCAGTTCCCAAAGAGCTTTAGAACAAGGCATAGTTTTCCCTGCTGGCTCTTTGGGCGGGTGACCCATCTCCAGCCGTATGGCCATTTTTGAGCCTGGCCCGGTGCCCAGAGGGAAATGGTGGTTTTCGAGGCTGAAGGCAGCAGGAAAGCCTGCAGCCCCCAGGTCTGTGGGGCTACGCAAGCGGTTCCCAAAGAGCTTTAGAACAAGGCATAGTTTTCCCTGCTGGCTCTTTGGGCGGGGGACCCATCTCCAGCCGTATGGCCATTTTTGTGCCTGGCGCGGCGCCAAGTGGGAAAGGGTGGTGTCGAGGCTGAAGGCAGCAGGAATGCCCGCAGCCCCCAGGTCTGTGCGGCTACGCAAGCGGTTCCCAAAGAGCTTTAGAACAAGGCATAGTTTTCCCTGCTGGCTCTTTGGGCGGGTGACCCATCTCCAGCCGAATGGCCATTTTTGAGCCTGGCCCGGTGCCCAGAGGGAAATGGTGGTTTTCGAGGCTGAAGGCAGCAGGAAAGCCGGCAGCCCCCAGGTCTGTGGGGCTACGCAAGCGGTTCCCAAAGAGCTTTAGAACAAGGCATAGTTTTCCCTGCTGGCTCTTTGGGCGGGTGACCCATCTCCAGCCATAGGCCATTTTTGTGCCTGACGCGGCACCAAGTGGGAAAGGGTGGTGTCGAGCCTGAAGGCAGCAAAAAGGCCCGCAGCCCCCAGGTCTGTGGGGCTACGCAAGCGGTTCCCAAAGAGCTTTAGAACAAGGCATAGTTTTCCCTGCTGGCTCTTTGGGCAGGGGACCCATCTCCAGCCATATGGCCATTTTTGTGCCTGGCGCGGCGCCAAGTGGGAAAGGGTGGTTTTGAGGCTGAAGGCAGCAGGAAGGCCCGCAGCCCGCAGGTCTGTGGGGCTACGCAAGCGGTTCCCAAAGAGCTTTAGAACAAGGCATAGTTTTCCCTGCTGGCTCTTTGGGCGTGGGACCCTTGTCCAGCCTTATGGACATTTTTGTGCCTGGCGTGGCGCCACGTTGTAAAGGGTGGCTTTGAGGCTGAAGGCAGCAGGAAAGCCCGCAGCCCCCAGGTCTGTGGGGCTACGCAAGCGGTTCCCAAAGAGCTTTAGAACAAGGCATAATTTTCCCTGCTGGCTCTTTGGGCGGGGGACCCATCTCCAGCCATATGGCCATTTTTGTGCCTGGCGTGGTGCCCAAAAGGAAAAGGTGGTTTTGAGGCTGAAGGCAGCAGGAAAGCCCGAGGCCCCCAGGTCTGTGGGGCTACGCAAGCGGTTCCCAAAGAGCTTTGGAACAAGGCATAGTTTTCCCTGCTGGCTCCTACGGCAGGGGACCCATCTCCAGCTGTATGGCCCTTTTTGTGCCTGGCGCGGCGCCAAGTGGGAAAGGGTGGTGTCGAGTCTGAAGGCAGCAGGAAAGCCCGCAGCCCCCAGGTCTGTGGGACAACGCAAGCGGTTCCCAAAGAGCTTTAGAACAAGGCATAATTTTCCCTGCTGGCTCTTTGGGCGTGGGACCCATCTCCAGCCATAGGCCATTTTTGTGCCTAGCGCGGCGCCAAGTGGGAAAGGGTGGCTTTGAGGCTGAAGGCAGCAGGAAAGCCCGCAGCCCCCAGGTCTGTGGGGCTACGCAAGCGGTTCCCAAAGAGCTTTAGAACAAGGCATAGTTTTCCCTGCTGGCTCTTTGGGCGGGGGACCCATCTCCAGCCGTATGGCCATTTCTGTGCCTGGCGCGGCACCAAGTGGTAAAGGGTGGTGTCGAGGCTTAAGGCAGCAGGAAGGCCCGCAGCTCCCTGGTCTGTGGGGCTACGCAAGCTGTTCCCAAAGAGCTTTAGAACAAGGCATTGTTTTCCCTAGTGGCTCTTTGTGCGGGAGACCCATCTCCAGCCATATGGCCATTTCTGTGCCTGGCGCGGCACCAAGTGGTAAAGGGTGGTGTCGAGGCTGAAGGCAGCAGGAAGGCCCGCAGCTCCAAGGTCTGTGGGGCTACGCAAGCGGTTCCCAAATAGCCTTAGAACAAGGCATAGTTTTCCTTGCTGGCTCTTTGGGCGGGGGACCCATCTCCAGCCGTATGGCCATTTTTGGGCCTGGCGTGGCACCAAGTGGTAAAGGGTGCTGTCGAGGCTGAAGGCAACAGGAAGGCCCGTAGCTCCCAGGTCTGTGGGGCTACGCAAGCGGTTCCCAAAGAGCTTTAGAACAAGGTATAGTTTTCCCTGCTGGCTCTTTGGGCGGGGGACCCATCTCCAGCCATACGGCCATTTTTGTGCCTGGCGCGGCGCCCAGAGGGAAAGGGGGGTGTCGAGGCTGAAGGCAGCAGGAAGGTCAGCAGCTCCCAGGTCTGTGGGTCTACGCAAGCGGTTCCCAAAGAGCTTTAGAACAAGGCACAGTTTTCCCTGTGGCTCTTTGGGCGCGGGACCCATCTCCAGCCGTATGGCCATTATTGTGCCTGGCGCGGCGCCAAGTGGGAAAGGGTGGTGTCGAGGCTGAAGGCAGCAGGAAGGCCCGCAGCTCCCAGGTCTGTGGGGCTACGCAAGCGGTTCCCAAAGAGCTTTAGAACAAGGTATAGTTCTCCCTGCTGGCTCTTTGGGCGGGGGACTCATCTCCACCCATAGGGTCATTTCTGTGCTTGGCGCGGCACCCAGAGGGAAAGGGTGGTTTTAGGGCTGAAGGCAGCAGGAAAGCCTGCAGCCCCCAGGTCTGTGGGGCTACGCAAGCGTTTCCCAAATAGCCTTAGAACAAGGGATAATTTTCCCTACTGGCTCTTTGTGCGGGAGACCCATCTCCAGCCGTATGGCCATTTTTGGGCCTGGCGCGGCACCAAGTGGGAAAGGGTGGTGTCGAGGCTGAAGGCAGCAGGAAAGCCCGCAGCTCCCAGGTCTGTGGGGCTACGCAAGCGGTTCCCAAAGAGCTTTAGAACAAGGCATAGTTTTCCCAGCTGGCTCTTTGTGCGTGGGACCCATCTCCAGCCATATGGCCATTTTTGTGCCTGGCGCGGCGCCACGTTGTAAAGGGTGGCTTTGAGGCTGAAGGCAGCAGGAAAGCCCGCAGCCCCCAGGTCTGTGGGGCTACGCAAGCGGTTCCCAAAGAGCTTTAGAACAAGGCATAATTTTCCCTGCTGGCTCTTTGGGCGGGGGACCCATCTCCAGCCATATGGCCATTTTTGTGCCTGGCGTGGTGCCCAAAAGGAAAAGGTGGTTTTGAGGCTGAAGGCAGCAGGAAAGCCCGCAGCTCCCAGGTCTGTGGGGCTACGCAAGCGGTTCCCAAAGAGCTTTGGAACAAGGCATAGTTTTCCCTGCTGGCTCCTACGGCAGGGGACCCATCTCCAGCTGTATGGCCATTTTTGTGCCTGGCGCGGCGCCAAGTGGGAAAGGGTGGTGTCGAGTCTGAAGGCAGCAGGAAAGCCCGCAGCCCCCAGGTCTGTGGGACAACGCAAGCGGTTCCCAAAGAGCTTTAGAACAAGGCAGAGTTTTCCCTGCTGGCTCTTTGGGCGGGGGACCCATCTCCAGCCATAGGCCATTTTTGTGCCTAGCGCGGCGCCAAGTGGGAAAGGGTGGCTTTGAGGCTGAAGGCAGCAGGAAAGCCCGCAGCCCCCAGGTCTGTGGGGCTACGCAAGCGGTTCCCAAAGAGCTTTAGAACAAGGCATAGCTTTCCCTGCTGGCTCTTTGGGCGGGGGACCCATCTCCAGCCGTATGGCCATTTTTGTGCCTGGCGCGGCGCCCAGTGGGAAAGGGTGGTGTCGATGCTGAAGGCAGCAGGAAGGCCCGCATCTCCCAGGTCTGTGGGGCTACGCAAGCTGTTCCCAAAGAGCTTTAGAACAAGGCATAGCTTTCCCTAGTGGCTCTTTGTTCGGGAGACCCATCTCCAGCCGTATGGCCATTTCTGTGCCTGGCGCGGCACCAAGTGGTAAAGGGTGGTGTCGAGGCTGAAGGCAGCAGGAAGGCCCGCAGCTCCAAGGTCTGTGGGGCTACGCAAGCGGTTCCCAAAGAGCTTTAGAACAAGGTATAGTTTTCCCTGCTGGCTCTTTGGGCGGGGGACCCATCTCCAGCCATACGGCCATTTTTGTGCCTGGCGCGGCGCCCAGAGGGAAAGGGGGGTGTCGAGGCTGAAGGCAGCAGGAAGGTCAGCAGCTCCCAGGTCTGTGGGTCTACGCAAGCGGTTCCCAAAGAGCTTTAGAACTAGGCACAGTTTTCCCTGTGGCTCTTTGGGCGCGGGACCCATCTCCAGCCGTATGGCCATTATTGTGCCTGGCGCGGCGCCAAGTGGGAAAGGGTGGTGTCGAGGCTGAAGGCGCCACGAAAGCCTGCCGCCCGGTGTTTTCTTAATGGCTTTTCTTATTGATGTCTCCACAGTGTGAAGTTTTGCAGGATTTGAAAAAGTAATAGACACAGTGAAATTGAGTCTGTTGGAAACTTCCATACCTTTCCCTCCCTCTAAATCTCTGCTGTCCTGTAGTATCCACTGCCTGCAGCTGCTGTTGCAGGAGCAGACAGAGTGGTATCAGATTTAGAAAAAAGGGACATCATTAAGAGGACTCACGCGCCTTATTTTTCACCGGTGTGGCCAGTAAAGAAACCAACAAGGCAATGGCGTTTCACAGTAGATTACGGAAAATTAAACGCCAACACTGCAGCCCTGACCGCTGCGGTTCCGACTATCGCGGAAATTGTGACAATGATACAAGGAGCTGCCCATGCTTGGAGGGTTGCCTTAGATGTTAAAGACATATTTTTTTATGATTCCCCTCCTTGAACAGGACAAAGCGCAGTTTGCATTCACATGGAAAGGAGTCCAATATACCTTTAACCGCTTTCCGCAAGGATACAAACATTCCCCCACTATTGCCCATAATGCTTTAGCTAAAGTGCTATCAGAGATTCCTGTTTCACAGGGATGTACAGTATACCAATATATTATTGATGACATCTTAATAGGGGAGAGAACCAAGAAAGTGTAAAAGACATGATGGAAAACATCCGAAAAACATTATCAGATTTGGGATTGGAAATTCCCGACTCAAAGTGTCAGGGACCCGCACAGGAAGTTAAATTCCTGGGGGTCTGGTGGATTAAGGGAGCTGCTTCTGTCCCTCAGGATACCCTGGAAAAAATAGAGCATGGCCAGAATCCATCCAGCGTGAAGGAGTTACAGCAAGTCCTGGGAATTTAAGTTATTGGCGTAAACACGTCCCTGGCTTTTCCATCATTGCTCGCCCCCTTCATAGCTTGCCAAAAAAGGGTAAATCCTGGGTGTGGACTGAACAACACACTAATGCTCTGCAATTACTAATAAAGGAGCTAAGGTTATTCCAACAGCTTGGCCCCATACATCCAACTGACCCTGTCCATGTAGAATGGGGGTTCAGTGAACATGGTTCCCGTTGTAATTTATGGCAGAAGGGACCAGCAGGACCGGAGAGACCATTAGAATTTTGCTCCCACTCCTTCAATGATACTGAGAGCAGATATTCAGACCTGGAGAAGGGTTTACTGTCCCTGGTGCGAGCGTTGCAACGAGCAGAGCAGATAAGGAGAGAACAGAGCGTGATCTTTCCTGGGACCTTTTCGCCTCCCAGATGTGGTCCTTAAAGGGACACCACCACCAGCTGGCATTGCCCAGAGACCTACAGTTCGAAAGTGGTATGCTTATTTAGAAGGCATTAATGAAATCAAGCCAGTCTCTGAAGGCAGTGTTAAAGTATCCAAGGCTACTTCACAAGGATACCAAAGGATATAGATGGTGCCCTATAGTTCCAATCCCCACCAAACAGACCATCTCCGATCCAAGAAGCACCTCCTTTGAGGGACAGCAGTGATCTTACAGGAGTGTGGTTTACTGGTGCGTCATCTCACCGTGAGAACAGCAAGTGGAAATACAAGGCCGTAGCACTGGAAGTAGCAACGGGGGAAAGAGCAATTGAAACAGGAGAAGGTAGGGCACAAGTAGGGGAACTCAGAGCCGTCCTACTAGCTGCACAACATGGGGCTACTTACATTTACACTGACTCATATGCTGTTTTTAAAGGAGCCACTGAATGGATAGGACACTGGGCAGCCAATGATTGGCAGGTGAACAGAGTCCCAGTTTGGGAGACAGATAATTGGAAGCAACTGTTGGAAATAGGAGGACAGAGAACATTGCACATTGCTTGGGTAAAAGGCCACGATCGTTCAAACTCGATCACTGCTCAGTTCAACCAACAGGTAGATGGCCTCACGCGGCTACAACAAATTGACATTGTAGATGATGGTCGGGAATGGGAACGCTTACTTGAATCGTTACATGTTAAACGTGGCCGCACAGGCCCTCCTGACCTGTGTCGGGAAGGTGGTGGCTTGTGTCGGTTAAGCTGTGCGAACAAATAGTAACTGCCTGTTCACAATGTCGCCTACGACTCAGCAAAGATCATCCGAGTAAGGCGCCTCCCTTACACATGCGGGACAAGAAAGCGTTGTGGCATTCATGGCAGCTTGATTATATTGGGCGCTTGAGATCATCAGGTGGGAAAAGATATGTCCTGGTAGGAGTGGAGATTATCTCCAGCCTCAGTATGGCCAGCAGTTTCAAACCAGCTACCAGGGACAACACAGTGAAAGGCCTAAAAGAGTGGCTCAGCACACTTCCCCTTCCCGAGGAAATCCAGAGTGATAACGTTTCACACTTTACGGCTTCGGTGGTACAAGATTGGGCCAAAGAAGAAGGGATTCGATGGGTATTTCATACTCCCTATTATCCCCAGGCTAATGGCATTGTTGAACGCACCAATAGATTGGTTAAGCGTTTTGCAAAAAGTCATGAACCAGGTTGGCATTTGCGATTGGATGATGCCATCTATCAACTAAATAACAGATGGAGTGGAGACGGCTGTCCTAAAATGAAAGCTTTCTGTGTACCTGCCAATATTATCTCTCCAAAGGCTGCCAATGAACCGGGAAAATACCCCGGAAGATTTCACCCTGGACTACCTGTGCTAGTGAAAATGCCTCAAAATGGGACGGTGCCAATGGTGCTAGCTACTCCCAAAAATCCCTATGCATGGGAAGCCAAGGATTGTTCAGGGAAGATACACCGGATCAGCACCCGGTGGACCGCACCTTCTTTTTAACCCCGTCGGTCGAATAAGACCGAGCAGATTTTCTTTTCCTTTATGTCTTACAGGAACCTTGGATGAGCTGTACAGACGGATTGGCCTACGCTACCTTTGAATGTCTCCAGGGAATCCTGACATTGATCCTGGCAATAATACTACTTTTATGATGTATGGCTACCTGGAGGCCCAAATTCTAAAATGACGAATTGGCAGATGGAATTGATGCTATTCAGTTTTACCTTTTTATTCCCTGTTGTTTGTAGTCAAAGAGACCCAGAGTGGCCATGGTCTCAAGCCTTTGTCGTCTGTAATACAAGACTACAGGGAGACCTCATGCTAACGCACCCTTTCCCAATCTAGACAAGCACAGTCTCTGGGGTTTCATCGGGATGTGTCTCAAAGTGACAAACATTCTGGTTGGTGTCAAGACAAAGGTCTTGTGCTTTGAGAGTATTACTCTCACAAATGAATCCTTGTTGGTCTCGTGAAACGCATGCGTCAACATCAGCAGTTTGCCATTTAGTCTCATTTTGTCGTGCCCAACCTCTGTGCTGTGTTGGATAGAGTAGAGTTCCTTGGTGATTCAACCCCAGTGCGATGATTGGGTATATGGTGTATACTGAGGCATTGCGTATCGTTAAGGCAAAAGCTGTGGCTTTGCTCTCAGTGGGATCGTAGGTGAAATTAACCAGATACCACCAGGATTGAAATCTTTTCTCAAATTCAATTGCATTATCCCATATTACTTTTCGAATTTCAGTGGACAAGGTGCCTTCTTCACCTTCCCTTATGATTTATCAGTTTTTGCAAAACGCTTAACCAATCCGTTGGTGCATTCAACAATGCCATTAGCCTGAGGATAATAGGGAGTATGAAATACCCATCGAATCCCTTCTTCTTTGGCCCAATCTTGTACCACTGTAGCGGTAAAGTGTGAACCGTTATCACTTTGGATTTCCTCGGGGAGGGGAAGTGTGCTGAACCACCCTTTTAGGCCTTTCACTGTGTTGTCCCTGGTAGCTGGTTTGAAACTGCTGGCCATACTGAGGCTGGAGATAATCTCCACTCCGACTACGACATATCTTTTCCCACCTGATGATCTCAAGCGCCCAATATAATCAAGCTGCTATGAATGCCACAACGCTTTCTTGTCCCGAATGTGTAAGGGAGGCGCCTTACTCGGATGATCTTTGCTGAGTCGTAGGCGACATTGTGACCAGGCAGTTACTATTTGTTCGCACAGCTTAACCGACACAGGCCACCCCCGGGCTAGACCTTCCTGATACAGATCAGCACGGCCTGTATGGCCAGGCTTAATATGTAACCATTCGAGTAAGCGTTCCCATTCCCGACCTTCATCTACAATGTCAATTTGTTGTAGCCGCGTGAGGCTATCTACCTGTTGGTTGAACTGAGCAGTGATCGAGTTTGAACGATCGTGGCCTTTTACCCAAGCAATGTGCAATGTTCTCTGTCCTCCTATTTCCAACAGTTGCTTCCAACTGTCTGTCTCCCAGATTGGGACTCTGTTCACCTGCCAATCGTAGGCTGCCCAGTGTCCTATCCATTCAGTGGCTCCTTTAAAAACAGCATATGAGTCAGTGTAAATGTAAGTAGCTCCATGTTGTGCAGCTAGTAGGACGGCTCTGAGTTCCCCTACTTGTGCCCTACCTTCTCCTGTTTCAATTGCTCTTTCCCCAGCTGCTACTTCCAGTGCTACGGCCTTGTATTTCCACTTGCTGTTCTCACGGTGAGATGACGCACCAGTAAACCACACTCCTGTAAGATCACTGCCTTCTTTCAGAGGAGATGCTTCTTGGATTGGAGATGGTCTTTTTGGTGGGGATTGGAACAATAGGGCACCATCTATATCCTTCTGGAGCATGGATACTTTGATACTACCTTCAGAGACTGGCATGATATCATTAATGCCTTCTAAATAAGCATACCACTTTCGAACTGTGGGTTTCTGGGCAATGCCGGCTGGCGGTGCTGTCCCTTTACGGACTACATCTAGGAGTCGAAAAGGGCCTCGAACAATCACGCTCTGTTCTCTCCTTATCTGCTCTGCTCGTTGCAATGCTCGCACCAGGGACAGTAAACCCTTCTCCAGGTCTGAATATCTGCTCTCAGTATCATTAAAGGCGTGAGAGCTAAATTCTAGTGGTCTCTCCGGTCCTGCTGGTCCCTTCTGCCATAAATTACAACGGGAACCATGTTCACTGAGCCCCCATTCTACATGGACAGGGTCAGTTGGATGTATGGGGCCAAGCTGTTGGAATAACCTTAGCTCTTTTATTAGTAATTGCAGAGCATTAGTGTGTTGTTCAGTCCACACCCAGGATTTACCCTTTTTTGGCAAGCTATGAAGGGGGCGAGCAATGATGGAAAAGCCAGGGACGTGTTTACGCCAATAACTTAAAGTTCCCAGGACTTGCTGTAACTCCTTCACGCTGGAAGGATCCTGTCCATGTTCTATTTTTTCAGGGTATCCTGAGGGACGGAAGCAGCTCCCTTAATCCACCAGACCCCCAGGAATTTAACTTCCTGTGCGGGTCCCTGACACTTTGAGTCGGGAATTTCCAATCCCAAATCTGATAATGTTTTTCGGATGTTTTCCATCATGTCTTGTACACTTTCTTGGCTCTCTCCCCCTATTAAGATGTCGTCAATATATTGGTATACCGTACATCCCTGTGAAACAGGAATCTCTGATAGCACTTTAGCCAAAGCATTATGGGCAATAGTGGGGGAATGTTTGTATCCTTGCGGAAAGCGGTTAAAGGTATATTGGACTCCTTTCCATGTGAATGCAAACTGCGCTTTGTCCTGCTCAAGGAGGAGAATCATAAAAAAAATATGTCTTTAACATCTAAGGCAGCCACCCAAGCATGGGCAGCTCCTTTTATCATTGCCACAATTTCCGCGATAGTCGGAACCGCAGCGGTCAGGGGTGCAGTGTTGGCGTTTAATTTTCTCTAATCTACTGTGAAATGCCATTGCCTTGTTGGTTTCTTTACTGGCCACACCGGTGAATTATAAGGCGCGTGAGTCCTCTTAATGATGTTTCTTTTTTCTAAATCTGATACCACCCCGTCTGCTCCTGCAAGTGCAGCTGCAGGCAGTGGGTCCTCTCGGACGTTGGTAATTTTAGAAGGAGGCAAAAGTATAGATGTTTCTAATAGCCCCAATTTAACTGTGTCTAATCCTTTTTTGCATCCTGCAAAACTCCACACAGTTCCATCTCCATCTGGGAG
Organism: Rissa tridactyla; assembly: GCF_028500815.1. NCBI lineage: Eukaryota > Metazoa > Chordata > Aves > Charadriiformes > Laridae > Rissa > Rissa tridactyla. The sequence continues at coordinate 23,345,418 of NC_071476.1, forward strand.
TTTCCACATTCGCCCACGCAGTACGTCAAATCCTAGGAGGTTAGTACGTGAGGCACCCACTAACGCTTCTGCCCTAGTCATTCGCTGCTCTCCCGGCAACCAGAAGTTAATTTTTGCAGTGGGGCATGTTTTTACCACACCATCAATTCCTGTGAAGTTGACTCTGCGTCGGGTGGGATTTATACCTAGAAGTTGTGCTGTTTCGTTAGTGATTGCAGACATTTGGGCTCCGGTATCAATAATAAAATTTACCAATATCTTCCGGGGGTCCAACAGGAATGACAATAACGGGTTCGGAGTCTTTATGAGAGCGCCATTGGATTGCTAGTACCTGCCGGACAGGGTGGCTCACTGCCCTCCCCGGGGATAGGAGTGTTTTGGCTGGGACTCTGTCAAATCAATCAAGTTACGTTCCGGTGCAGAAGGCACAATTTTCTCACGGCTTGGGGATTCTCTGGTTAGGCTTTTCTCCCCAGCCGCATTATTCTTTCTAGGTAGAGATTGGACTAGCGTACGGAGATCTCCCGTAGGGTCACCGCGCAAGAATTGTCGGGGCACCCCTAATTGTAGGGCTTTACGCCACAACTCATTTCGGTCCTTATCAGGCTTAAACCTTCCCTCTGATTTAGGGTTTTGAGTGTGAGTTTGGACTTGGCGAACCTTTCGCGGGTGTTCGGAGGATTTCTCACTAGTTTGGCTGGCCCAGCCCATTCGGCGCCCATATTGATCTATTTCCTGTACATTCCAGGTGGGCATGTAGTGACGACGGCCCCGCCCATGAGCACCCCGAGCATCCCGTATACGATCTTGAGTGCGAACAAGGAACGGTTTCAGGCAATCGGGAAGACCACGGATGAGAGGGGCTAATCGATCCGGGTCGATAGCGGCTGACATTGGGGATTTCCGAAATTCCTCTCTGTTATACATGGCTTGCAGACAAGCTGCTTTCCTTACAGCCGCAAACAGATCAGAGTAGCCTGTAGCTCTAATCTCTAAGGGCTCCCCCCTCTCTCGCGGATCCATACCCCTTGCCCAATAGGCTGCTCGAGCGGTTAGGGAATAATTATGATCCCCAGGCATAGTGGTTAAAAACACTCCTGGTCCCCAAGAGTCTCCTGCTTCTTCCTCACTCAGCATAATTCTGTGCCCCCCTTCAGAAGAAACTCGCCACACGTACTCAACAGCCGACTCTTCTGGTCGCCTCGAATATTTCTCCCTTATTTTTGTTAACTCAGTTGTTGTCCATGGAACGGTACGCACAGTGGTGTGAATTTCATCACCATCATCAACTGCAGTTTCAGTTTTAACCAGAGGACGTAAAGGAAAAACTTGGGATTTCAAAGTAAAAGTCCTTTCCTCCTCATCTTCTTCGTCATCCTCACTATTAGACAAAAAAATCTCCGGTCTGGGTTCCGGAATTTGGATAACACAGTAACTTACGAATCTGTTGGACCTGGGTCGAGGGCTGCATTTTATCTAAGAGCCCGGTCACCCTTTCAATAACATTTTAAGTTGGCGATTTTTCACTCCCAAGTTGAGCATTCCGGTTTCCTAAACATTCATTCTCACTCACAAGCTTATCGACTTGAGTTCTTAATTTTTCTCCTGTCTCCTTTTGCAAGGCTAATGATGACTTCAGCACCTCATTCTCCGATTTCAGGGTTGCATATTCTACAGCGGAAATCAGATTAGGAGCGGGGGTTTCTCTAGCTTCTTGTTGTGCACAAGATAAACAGGCGCCTAACACAGCACAAATCACACCCTTGCCTTTCCCCGCTCTGAGCTTCTGTGAAACCCGACGCTCTTCAATACGTTCCACCACTTTCTCTTCATCCTTCCAAAATTTTTGGGCCCACTCCTTCCCAGCCTGGGAAGGGGCACAATCATATTTTTGCAGCAGTTTATCCATGGCAATCCTGCCGACTACGCCAAATTCTGTTGCGTGAAACGGGGCCAAGCGGTTTTAGCAGAAGATAAACCCCCTTGCGTTCTAACACTCCTCACCGAGGTGGGAGGCCAGGTGCGGCTGGGTTTCAATTCTGAGTGATGCCCAATTCAGCACTATCAGGCCAATCGCGTTTAATATGTGTTAAACTATTACGATTTGGAGACACTAATAGCGGGCTGCACCTTCAGTCTAGTCGTGCTCCTGAACCAGCACGGCCTCTCTCAAGTTTTGGTCGCGTTCAGTGAGAAAGCGAAACGACTAGCTACTGAAACAGTGCAGTTTATTTAAACAACAGATATACAGGTTCTTTAGGATTGCCGGTGATAAATACACTGTCTGCAAAGCACGTGCAAATAAAGACATTGTTAAATATACAAACGCGCGACAAAATTATAAACGATACAGCCTGGCTATAAATGTAGGGTAGAGATTCTCTAGAGAAATTTCTAGAGTCCCCGAGAAAGCACTCGGTGTAATCAAAGTCTTACCCAAAGGCGTCCCTATGGGGGGGAAGAAAGGCTCAGCCCGTCGACTGATCCCAGAAAACAGCCGTGGGATTCTTCGCGATGGTGTCTTCCCAGACATCCCCCCTCTCTTGGGCTATTTTTATATTATTTTTTTAACTTCAAAGTGGAGTTTGAGTGACTTTAGTCATATGTACTTTTATTATGATTAATGTACTCAAGGAGGAGTGTTCACACCTCGGGGGCGGATAGCCTCCGGGATGGAGGTGTGTTTTGGTACATTGTGGTGAGCAAAGTTCACACAAAAGGACAGCATTTCATCAACATTTGACGAAATGTTGGCTCGGGTAGCGTGTAGGCCGCTTATCAGTTCCGTAGTACCATCTCGTCCCCATATCTGCTATTCGTCACGAGGGAAGGCCACGGAACAAGCGCGTTCCGTTCCATCCCTCGTGTAGTTTCGCAAACAACCTTGTACAGGGAATCACAGCTGTTGCATTCTTCGTGTGCTAGCTGCGGCTGTATTCTACCTCAGAAGCCTCTTGATTTTATGACTTTCCTTAATGTGTGAACAATGCTGTATTTTTGTATTCTTGGCCAATTTAGTAATTATTCCACAAGAACACACATTGGTTGCCCATTTATCAACGGGTCTAATCACCACAGGCCAACTGGAATTAAAACCACCTATGTAGACTCTACCAAAGCGGACAAATACAACACTGATTGTTACAAAATTATGGAGCCAAATTCAGATTGCTGGCACAATTTCACTTTCATCAAACCTACAGTAGTGTCCTGTATTTGGGGCTACAAGGGCACAGAATTGTTATTTGAATTTATGATTGACTCAAATACACCTGAACTTGCTGAAATGAATCCAGAACCTACACCCCACAAACTCTCAAAGGCTCTCTCTTCTAAGAGAAAAAAAACCACCTCTCTCTTTTCTAAGCCCTCCATTAGACTAACTCCTTACATTTTCAACCTTGGCCCTTACGTTATTAAACACACACAGGTCAACAACAGATACTGTTTAATCCCACATATTCCCTCAAACGAGCAGAATTGTCAATGCAGATTAAAATCTCTGCGATCAAACCCACCTGCTTACCATTCCTGAGTACATCTTATGCAGAATGGTCAGCATGGTTACGCAAACGAACTCTTGCCACTTCACACGGACGGAAGAGGGATGCGACTGGTATCTTAGGAACAGGCCTGGGAGTCTTGAATAGTATAGATGCTGAGATACTTGCCAACAAACTAGTCACAACCACTACTGATCTGGACAAATTAAGACATCCCCTACGGTCCTCTCTATTAGCATTGGGAAACCACCAACGGCTTTTATCGAATATATTGCCTCAATGGGAAGAAACGGGTGAAAAAGACCATCAGCTGATCACAGATGCACTTGGTACAACCCAAACCAATGTTTCCTTGGCTCTTAGTTGTATCCGAGCCCAATTGTGGATGCAATCTATGACAGCCGCAATCATAAGGGAAGGTGAAGAAGGCACCTTGCCCACCGAAATTCGAAAAGTAATATGGGATAACGCAATTGAATTTGAGAAAAGATTTCAGTCCAGGTGGTATCTGGTTAATTTCACCTACGATCCCACTGAGAGCAAAGCCACAGCTTTTGTCTTAACGATACGCAATGCCTCAGTATACACCATATACCCAATCATCGCACTGGGGTTGAATCACCAAGGAGCTCTACTCTATCCAACACAGCACAGAGGTTGGGCACGACAAAATGAGACTAAATGGCAAACTGCTGATGTTGACGCATGCGTTTCACGAGACCAACAAGGATTCATTTGTGAGAGTAATACTCTCAAAGCACAAGACCTTTGTCTTGACACCAACCAGAATGTTTGTCACTTTGAGACACATCCCGATGAAACCCCAGAGACTGTGCTTGACTATATTGGGAAAGGGTGCGTTAGCATGAGGTCTCCCTGTAGTCTTGTATTCAGAGATGACATAGTAATCACTCAAATCTTTGTGTTTGAACTTTACTAACACAAAGTTACGGGATGCGACTTCAAGTATTAAGCTCCTGTTACGTCTTTTCAATTGCTACAACCTAATTATACGTTGATTCGAGATTGTTGCCTACCCCTATCGGAATGAATCTCTCCCTGGTGAAGAAGCTGCCCAAACACAATGAATTGAAGCGACTCTTGAAAGAAGCCCAAGAAAACAGACAGACAACTTTGATTACCGTCCATCATCAGGTTGAAGAAATACACCAAGCGTTGGAAAGAGTGAAGAGAGGCGGAGGACATAGATGGGGAGATATACTTATTGGATGGTCACCGACAGTTACAGGACTTTATAACAAGATGCTTCACTCTGTTGTTGTTTTACTAATACTCACTGTATTGTGCTTTGCTTAGACAATTGTTTTGCATGTTAGACTTTGGATTATGATGAAAAGTTTAAATCGCTTGATCACTCCGCGAGAAGGATTTCCACTTGATATCCCTCACCACAAGAACACCAGTGATCTTTCTTATCAGTGTTGAGTACGTCGACCTTGACTGACTGTAGACAAAGTTTTCCCTGCTGGCTCTTAGGGCGGGGGACCCATCTCCAGCCGTATGGCCATTTTTGTGCCTGGCGCGGCGCCAAGTGGGAAAGGGTGGTGTCGAGGCTGAAGGCAGCAGGAAAGCCTGCAGCCCCCAGGTCTGTGGGGCTGCACAAGCGGTTCCCAAAGAGCTTTAGAACGAGGCATAGTTTTCCCTGCTGGCTCTTTGGGCGGGGGACCCATGTCCAGCCGTATGGCCATTTTTGTGCCTAGCGCGGCGCCAAGTGGGAAAGGGAGGTTTTGAGGATGAAGGCAGCAGGAAAGCCCGCAGCCCCCAGGTCTGTGTGGCTACGCAAGCGATTTCCAAAGAGCTTTAGAACAAGGCATAGTTTTCCCTGCTGGCTCCTTGGGCAGGGGACCCATCTCCAGCCGTATGGCCATTTTTGTGCCTGGCGCGGTTCCCAGTGGGAAAGGGTGGTTTTGAGGCTGAAGGCAGCAGGAAAGCCCGCAGCTCCCAGGTCTTTGGGACAACGCAAGCGGTTCCCAAAGAGCTTTAGAACAAGGCATAGTTTTCCCTGCTGGCTCTTTGGGCGGGGGACCCATCTCCAGCCATAGGCCATTTTTGTGCCTGGCGCGGCGCCCAGATGGAAAGCGTGGTGTCGAGGCTGAAGGCAGCAGGAAAGCCTGCAGCCCCCAGGTCTGTGGGGCTACGCAAGCGGTTCCCAAAGAGCTTTAGAACAAGGCATAGTTTTCCCTGCTGGCTCCTTGGGCAGGGGAACCATCTCCAGCCGTATGGCCATTTTTGTGCCTGGTGCAGCACCAAGTGGGAAAGGGTGGTGTCGAGGCTGAAGGCAGCAAGAAAGCCCGCAGCCCCCAGGTCTCTGGGGCTACGCAAGTGGTTCCCAAAGAGCTTTAGAACAAGGCAGAGTTTTCCCTGCTGGCTCTTTGGGCGGGGGGACCCATCTCCAGCCATAGGCCATTTTTGTGCCTGGCGCGGCGCCCAGAGGGAAAGGGTAGTTTTGAGGCTGAAGGCAGCAGGAAAGCCCGCAGCCCCCAGGTCTGAGGGGCTACGCAAGCGATTCCCAAAGAAGTTTTAGAACAAGGCATAGTTTTCCCTGCTGGCTCTTTGGGCGGGGGACCCAGGTCCAGCCATATGGCCTTTTTTGTGCCTGGCGCGGCGCCAAGTGGGAAAGGGTAGTGTCGAGGCTGAAGGCAGCAGGAAAGCCCGCAGCCCCCAGGTCTGTGGGGCTACGCAAGCGGTTCCCAAAGAGCTTTAGAACAAGGCATAGTTTTCCCTGCTGGCTCTTTGGGCGGGGGACCCATCTCCAGCCGTATGGCCATTTTTGTTCCTGGCGCGGCGCCCAGATGGAAAGGGTGGTGTCGAGGCTGAAGGCAGCAGGAAAGCCCGCAGCCCCCAGGTCTGTGGGGCTACGCAAGCAGTTCCCAAAGAGCTTTAGAACAAGGCATAGTTTTCCCTGCTGGCTCCTTGGGCGGGGGACCCATCTCCAACCATATGGCCATTTTTGTGCCTGGCGCGGCGCCAAGTGGGAAAGGGTGGTTTTGAGTGACAAGGCAGCAGGAAAGCCCTTATCTCCCAGGTCTGTGGGGCTACGCAAGCTGTTCCCAAAAGCTTTAGAACAAGGCATAGTTTTCCCTCCTGGCTCCTTGGGCAGGGGACCCATCTCCAGCCATATGGCCATTTTTGAGCCTGGCGCGGCGCCCAGAGGGAAAGGGTGGTTTTGAGGCTGAAGGCAGCAGGAAAGCCCGCAGCCCCCAGGTCTGTGGGGCTACGCAAGTGGTTCCCAAAGAGCTTTAGAACAAGGCATAATTTTCCCTGATGGCGGTTTTGGCAGGGGACCCATCTCCAGCCGTATGGCCATTATTGTGCCTGGCGCGGCGCCAAGTGGGAAAGGGTGTTGTCGAGGCTGAAGGCAGCAGTAAAGCCCGCAGCCGCTAGGTCTGTGGGGCTACGCAAGTGCTTCCAAAAGACCTTTAGAACAAGGCACAGTTTTGCCTGGTGGCTCCTTGGGCGGGGGACCCATCTCCAGCCATATGGCGATTTTTCCTCCTGGCGCGGCGCCAAGTGGGAAAGGGTGGTGTCGAGGCTGAAGGCAGTAGGAAAGCCTGCAGCCCCCAGGTCTGTGGGGCTACGCAAGCGGTTCCCAAAGAGCTTTAGAACAAGGCATAGTTTTCCCTGCTGGCTCTTTGGGCGGGGGACCAATCTCCAGTCATATGGCCATTTTTGTGCCCAGCGCGGCGCCAAGTGGGAAAGGGTGGTTTTGAGGCTGAAGGCAGCAGGAAAGCCTGCAGCTCCAGGTCTTTGGGACAACGCAAGCGGTTCCCAAAGAGCTTTAGAACAAGGCATAGTTTTCCCTGCTGGCTCTTTGGGCAGGGGACCCATCTCCAGCCATATGGCCATTTTTGTGCCTGGCGCGGCGCCCAGAGGGAAAGGGTGTTGTCGAGGCTGAAGGCAGCAGGAAAGCCCGCAGCCCCAAGGTCTGTGGGGCTACGCAAGCGGTTCCCAAAGAGCTTTAGAACAAGGCATAGTTTTCCCTGCTGGCTCTTTGAGCGGGGGACCCAGGTCCAGCCATAGGCCATTTTTGTGCCTGGCGCGGCGCCCAGATGGAAAGGGTGGTGTCGAGGCTGAAGGCAGCAGGAAAGCCCGCAGCCCCCAGGTCTGTGGGGCTACGCAAGCGGTTCCCAAAGAGCTTTAGAACAAGGCATAGTTTTCCCTGCTGGCTCCTTGGGCATGGGACCCATCTCCAGCCGTATGGCCATTTTTGCGCCTGGCGCGGCGCCAAGTGGGAAAGGGTGGTGTCGAGGCTGAAGGCAGCAGGAAGGCCCGCAGCCCCCAGGTCTGTGGGGCTACGCAAGTAGTTACCAAAGAGCTTTAGAACAAGGCATAGTTTTCCCTGCTGGCTCCTTGGGCGGGGGACCCATCTCCAACCATATTGCCATTTTTGTGCCTAGCGCGGCGCCAAGTGGGAAAGGGTGGCTTTGGTGAGAAGGCAGCAGGAAAGCCCTTATCTCCCATGTCTGTGGGGCTACGCAAGCGGTTCCCAAAAGCTTTAGAACAAGGCATAGTTTTCCCTCCTGGCTCCTTGGGCAGGGGACCCATCTCCAGCCATATGGCCATTTTTAAGCCTGGCACGGCGCCCAGAGGGAAAGGGTGGTGTCGAGGCTGAAGGCAGCAGGAAAGCCTGTAGCCCCCAGGTCTGTGGGGCTACGCAAGCAGTTCCCAAAGAGCTTTAGAACAAGGCACAGTTTTCCCTGCTGGCTCTTTGGGCGGGGCACCCATCTCCAGTCTTATGGCCATTTTGGGGCCTGCAACGGCGCCAAGTGGGAAAGGGTGGTGTCGAGGCTGAAGGCAGCAGGAAAGCCTGCAGCCCCCAGGTCTGTGGGGCCAAGCAAGCGGTTCCCAAAGAGCTTTAGAACAAGGCATAGTTTTCCCTGCAGGCTCCTTGGGCAGGGGACCCATCTCCAGCCGTATGGCCATTTTTGTGCCTGGCGCAGCGCCAAGTGGGAAAGGGTAGTTTTGAGGCTGAAGGCAGCAGGAAAGCCCGCAGCCCCCAGGTCTGTGGGGCTACGCAAGCGATTCCCAAAGAGCTTTAGAACAAGGCATAGTTTTCCCTGCAGGCTCTTTGGGCGGGGGACCCATCTCCAGCCATATGGCCTTTTTTGTGCCTGGCGCGGCGCCCGGAGGTAAAGGGTGGTTTTGAGGCTGAAGGCAGCAGGAAAGCCCTCAGCCCCCAGGTCTGTGGGGCTACGCAAACGGTTCCCAAAGAGCTTTAGAACAAGGCATAGTTTTCCCTGCTGGCTCTTTGGGTGGGGGACCCATCTCCAGCCATAGGCCATTTTTGTGCCTGGCACGGCGCCAAGTGGGAAAGGGTGGTTTTGAGTGAGAAGGCAGCAGGAAAGCCCTTAGCTCCCAGGTCTGTGGGGCTACGCAAGCTGTTCCCAAAAGCTTTAGAACAAGGCATAGTTTTCCCTGCTGGCTCCTTGGGCAGGGGACCCATCTCCAGCCATATGCCCATTTTTGTGCCTGGCGCGGCGCCCAGAGGGAAAGGTTGGTTTTGAGGCTGAAGGCAGCAGGAAAGCCCGCAGCCCCCAGGTCTGTGGGACTACGCAAGCGGTTCCCAAAGAGCTTTAGAACAAGGCATAGTTTTCCCTGCTGGCTCTTTGGGCGGGGGACCCATCTCCAGCCATAGGCCATTTTTGTGCCTGGCGCGGCGCCCAGATGGAAAGGGTGGTGTCGAGGCTGAAGGCAGCAGGAAAGCCCGCAGCCCCCAGGTCTGTGGGGCTACGCAAGTGGTTCCCAAAGAGCTTTAGAACAAGGCATAATTTTCCCTGATGGCTGTTTTGGCAGGGGACCCATCTCCAGCCGTATGGCCATTATTGTGCCTGGCCAGGCGCCAAGTGGGAAAGGGTGTTGTCGAGGCTGAAGGCAGCAGTAAAGCCCGCAGCCGCTAGGTCTGTGGGGCTACGCAAGTGCTTCCAAAAGACCTTTAGAACAAGGCACAGTTTTGCCTGGTGGCTCCTTGGGCGGGGGACCCATCTCCAGCCATATGGCGATTTTTGCTCCTGGCGCGGCGCCAAGTGGGAAAGGGTGGTGTCGAGGCTGAAGGCAGCAGGAAGGCCCGCAGCCCCCAGGTCTGTGGGGCTACGCAAGCGGTTCCCAAAGAGCTTTAGAACAAGGCATAGTTTTCCCTGCTGGCTCTTTGGGCGGGGGACCAATCTCCAGTCATATGGCCATTTTTGTGCCCAGCGCGGCGCCAAGTGGGAAAGGGTGGTTTTGAGGCTGAAGGCAGCAGGAAAGCCTGCAGCTCCAGGTCTTTGGGACAACGCAAGCGGTTCCCAAAGAGCTTTAGAACAAGGCATAGTTTTCCCTGATGGCTCTTTGGGCGGGGGACCCATCTCCAGCCATATGGCCTTTTTGGCTCCTGGCGCGGCGCCAAGTGGGAAAGGGTGGTTTTGAGGCTGAAGGCAGCAGGAAAGCCCGCAGCCCCCAGGTCTTTGGGACAACACAAGCGGTTCCCAAAGAGCTTTAGAACAAGGCATAGTTTTCCCTGCTGGCTCTTTGGGCGGGGGACCCATTTCCAGCCATACGCCATTTTTGTGCCTGGCGCGGCGCCCAGATGGAAAGGGTGGTGTCGAGGCTGAAGGCAGCAGGAAAGCCCGCAGCCCCCAGGTCTGTGTGGCTACGCAAACGATTTCCAAAGAGCTTTAGAACAAGGCATAGTTTTCCCTGCTGGCTCCTTGGGCAGGGGACCCATCTCCAGCCGTATGGCCATTTTGGGGCCTGGCGCGGCGCCCAGAGGGAAAGGTTGGTTTTGAGGCCGAAGGCAGCAGGAAAGCCCGCAGCCCCCAGGTCTGTGGGGCTACGCAAGCGGTTCCCAAAGAGCTTTAGAACAAGGCATAGTTTTCCCTGCTGGCTCTTTGGGCGGGGGACCCATCTCCAGCCGTATGGCCATTTTTGTGCCTGGCGCGGCGCCCAGAGGGAAAGGGTGTTGTCGAGGCTGAAGGCAGCAGGAAAGCCCGCAGCCCCCAGGTCTGTGGGGCTACGCAAACGGTTCCCAAAGAGCTTTAGAACAAGGGATAGCTTTCCCTGCTGGCTCCTTGGGCAGGGGACCCATCTCCAGCCGTATGGTCATTTTTGTGCCTGGCGTGGCACCAAGTAGGGAAAGGGTGGTTTTGAGGCTGAAGGCAGCAGGAAAGGCCTGCAGCACCCAGGTCTGTGGGGCTACGCAAGAGGTTCCCAAAGAGCTTTAGAGCAAGGTATAGTTTTCCCTGCTGGCTCCTTGGGCAGGGGACCCATCTCCAGCCATAGGCCATTTTTGTGCCTGGCCCAGCGCCCAGAGGGAAAGGGTGGTTTTGAGGCTAAAGGCAGCAGGAAAGCCCTTAGCTCCCAGGTCTGTGGGGCTACGCAAGCGGTACCCAAAGAGCTTTAGAACAAGGCATATTTTTCCCTGATGGCTCTTTTGGCAGGGGACCCATCTCCAGCCGTATGGCCATTATTGTGCCTGGCGCAGCGCCAAGTGGGAAAGGGTGTTGTCGAGGCTGAAGGCAGTAGGAAAGCCCGCAGCCGCTAGGTCTGTGGGGCTACGCAAGTGCTTCCAAAAGACCTTTAGAACAAGGCATAGTTTTGCCTGGTGGCTCCTTGGGCGGGGGACCCATCTCCAGCCATATGGCCGTTTTTGCTCCTGGCGCGGCGCCAAGTGGGAAAGGGTGGTTTTGAGGCTGAAGGCAGCAGGAAAGCCCGCAGCCCCCAGGTCTGTGGGGCTACGCAAGCGGTTCCCAAACAGCTTTAGAACAAGGCATAGTTTTCCCTGCTGGCTCCTTGGGCAGGGGACCCATCTCCAGCCGTATGGCCATTTTTGTGCCTGGCGCGGCACCAAGTGGGAAAGGGTGGTGTCGAGGCTGAAGGCAGCAGGAAGGCCCGCAGCCCCCAGGTCTGTGGGGCTACGCAAGTAGTTACCAAAGAGCTTTAGAACAAGGCATAGTTTTCCCTGCTGGCTCCTTGGGCAGGGGACCCATCTCCAACCATATGGCCATTTTTGTGCCTGGCGCGGCGCCCAGAGGGAAAGGGTGGTTTTGAGTGAGAAGACAGCAGGAAAGCCCTTAGCTCCCAGGTCTGTGGGGCTACGCAAGCGGTTCCCAAAGAGCTTTAGAACAAGGCATAGTTTTCCCTGATGGCTCTTTGGGCGGGGGACCCATCTCCAGCCATATGGCCTTTTTGGCTCCTGGCGCGGCGCCAAGTGGGAAAGGGTGGTTTTGAGGCTGAAGGCAGCAGGAAAGCCCGCAGCCCCAAGGTCTTTGGGACAACACAAGCGGTTCCCAAAGAGCTTTAGAACAAGGCATAGTTTTCCCTGCTGGCTCTTTGGGCGGGGGACCCATTTCCAGCCATACGCCATTTTTGTGCCTGGCGCGGCGCCCAGATGGAAAGGGTGGTGTCGAGGCTGAAGGCAGCAGGAAAGCCCGCAGCCCCCAGGTCTGTGTGGCTACGCAAACGATTTCCAAAGAGCTTTAGAACAAGGCATAGTTTTCCCTGCTGGCTCCTTGGGCAGGGGACCCATCTCCAGCCGTATGGCCATTTTGGGGCCTGGCGCGGCGCCCAGAGGGAAAGGTTGGTTTTGAGGCCGAAGGCAGCAGGAAAGCCCGCAGCCCCCAGGTCTGTGGGGCTACGCAAGCGGTTCCCAAAGGGCTTTAGAACAAGGCATAGTTTTCCCTGCTGGCTCTTTGGGCGTGAGACCCATCTTCAGCCGCATGGCCATTTTTGTGCCTGGCGCGGTTCCCAGTGGGAAAGGGTGGTTTTGAGGCTGAAGGCAGCAGGAAAGCCCGCAGCCCCCAGGTCTGTGGGACAACGCAAGCGGTTCCCAAAGAGCTTTAGAACAAGGCATAGTTTTCCCTGCTGGCTCCTTGTGCAGGGGCCCATCTGCAGCCGTATGGCCATTTTTGTGCCTGGCACGGCGCCAAGTGGGAAAGGGTGGTGTCGAGGCTGAAGGCAGCAGGAAAGCCCACAGCCCCCAGGTCTGTGGGGCTACGCAAGCGGTTCCCAAAGAGCTTTAGAACAAGGCATAGTTTTCCCTGCTGGCTCTTTGGGCGGGGGACCCATCTCCAGCCGTATGGCCATTTTTGTGCCTGGCGCAGCGCCAAGTGGGAAAGGGTGGTGTCGAGGCTGAAGGCAGCAGGAAAGCCCGCAACCCCAGGTCTGTGGGGCTACGCAAGCGGTTCCCAAAGAGCTTTAGAACAAGGCATAGTTTTCCCTGCTGGCGCTTTGGGCGGGGGGACCCATCTCCAGCCATAGGCCTTTTTTGTGCCTGGCGCGGCGCCCAGAGGGAAAGGGTAGTTTTGAGGCTGAAGGCAGCAGGAAAGCCCGCAGCCCCCAGGTCTGTGGGGCTACGCAAGCGGTTCCCAAAGAGCTTTAGAACAAGGCATAGTTTTCCCTGCTGGCTCTTTGGGCGGGGGACCCATCTCCAGCCGTATGGCCATTTTTGTGCCTGGCGCGGCGCCCAGAGGGAAAGGGTGTTGTCGAGGCTGAAGGCAGCAGGAAAGCCCGCAGCCCCCAGGTCTGTGGGGCTACGCAAACGGTTCCCAAAGAGCTTTAGAACAAGGGATAGCTTTCCCTGCTGGCTCCTTGGGCAGGGGACCCATCTCCAGCCGTATGGTCATTTTTGTGCCTGGCGTGGCACCAAGTAGGGAAAGGGTGGTTTTGAGGCTGAAGGCAGCAGGAAAGGCCTGCAGCACCCAGGTCTGTGGGGCTACGCAAGAGGTTCCCAAAGAGCTTTAGAGCAAGGTATAGTTTTCCCTGCTGGCTCCTTGGGCAGGGGACCCATCTCCAGCCATAGGCCATTTTTGTGCCTGGCCCAGCGCCCAGAGGGAAAGGGTGGTTTTGAGGCTAAAGGCAGCAGGAAAGCCCTTAGCTCCCAGGTCTGTGGGGCTACGCAAGCGGTACCCAAAGAGCTTTAGAACAAGGCATATTTTTCCCTGATGGCTCTTTTGGCAGGGGACCCATCTCCAGCCGTATGGCCATTATTGTGCCTGGCGCAGCGCCAAGTGGGAAAGGGTGTTGTCGAGGCTGAAGGCAGTAGGAAAGCCCGCAGCCGCTAGGTCTGTGGGGCTACGCAAGTGCTTCCAAAAGACCTTTAGAACAAGGCATAGTTTTCCCTGCTGGCTCCTTGGGCGGGGGACCCATCTCCAGCCGTATGGCCATTTTTGTGCCTGGCGCGGCGCCAAGTGGGAAAGGGTGGTTTTGAGGCTGAAGGCAGCAGGAAAGCCCGCAGCCCCCAGGTCTGTGGGGCTACGCAAGCGGTTCCCAAAGAGCTTTAGAACAAGGCATAGTTTTCCCTGCTGGCTCCTTGGGCAGGGGACCCATCTCCAGCCGTATGGCCATTTTTGTGCCTGGCGCGGCACCAAGTGGGAAAGGGTGGTGTCGAGGCTGAAGGCAGCAGGAAGGCCCGCAGCCCCCAGGTCTGTGGGGCTACGCAAGTAGTTACCAAAGAGCTTTAGAACAAGGCATAGTTTTCCCTGCTGGCTCCTTGGGCAGGGGACCCATCTCCAACCATATGGCCATTTTTGTGCCTGGCGCGGCACCAAGTGGGAAAGGGTGGTTTTGAGGCTGAAGGCAGCAGGAAAGCCCTTATCTCCCAGGTCTGTGGGGTTACGCAAGTGGTTCCCAAAGAGCTTTAGAACAAGGCATAATTTTCCCTGATGGCTGTTTTGGCAGGGGACCCATCTCCAGCCGTATGGCCATTATTGTGCCTGGCGCGGCGCCAAGTGGGAAAGGGTGTTGTCGAGGCTGAACGCAGCAGGAAAGCCCGCAGCCCTCAGGTCTGTGGGGCTACGCAAGCGGTTCCCAAAGAGCTTTAGAACAAGGCATAGTTTTCCCTGCTGGCTCCTTGTGCAGGGGACCCATCTCCAGCCGTGTGGCCATTTTTGTGCATGGCGTAGTGGCAAGTGGGAAAGTGTGGTTTTGAGGCTGAAGGCAGCAGGAAAGCCCGCAGCCCTCAGGTCTGTGGGGCTACGCAAGCGGTTCCCAAAGAGCTTTAGAACAAGGCATAGTTTTCCCTGCTGGCTCTTTGGGCGGGGGACCCATCTCCAGCCATACGCCATTTTTGTGACTGGCGCGGCGCCCAGATGGAAAGGGTGGTGTCGAGGCTGAAGGCAGCAGGAAAGCCCGCAGCCCCCAGGTCTGTGTGGCTACGCAAGCGATTTCCAAAGAGCTTTAGAACAAGGCATAGTTTTCCCTGCTGGCTCCTTGGGCAGGGGACCCATCTCCAGCCGTATGGCCATTTTGGGGCCTGGCGCGGCGCCCAGAGGGAAAGGTTGGTTTTGAGGCCGAAGGCAGCAGGAAAGCCCGCAGCCCCCAGGTCTGTGGGGCTACGCAAGCGGTTCCCAAAGGGCTTTAGAACAAGGCATAGTTTTCCCTGCTGGCTCTTTGGGCGTGAGACCCATCTCCAGCCGTATGGCCATTTTTGTGCCTGGCGCGGTTCCCAGTGGGAAAGGGTGGTTTTGAGGCTGAAGGCAGCAGGAAAGCCCGCAGCCCCCAGGTCTGTGGAGCTACGCAAGCGGTTCCCAAAGAGCTTTAGAACAAGGCATAGTTTTCCCTGATGGCTCCTTGGGCAGGTAACCCATCTCCAGCCGTATGGTCATTTTTGTGCCTGGCGCGGCGCCAAGTTGGAAAGGATGGTTTTGCGTGAGAAGTTAGCAGGAAAGCCCTTATCTCCCAGGTCTGTGGGGTTACGCAAGTGGTTCCCAAAGAGCTTTAGAACAAGGCATAATTTTCCCTGATGGCTGTTTTGGCAGGGGACACATCTCCAGCCGTATGGCCATTATTGTGCCTGGCGCGGCGCCAAGTGGGAAAGGGTGTTGTCGAGGCTGAACGCAGCAGGAAAGCCCGCAGCCCCCAGGTCTGAGGGGCTACGCAAGCGATTCCCAAAGAGCTTTAGAACAAGGCATAGTTTTCCCTGCTGGCTCCTTGGGCAGGGGACCCATCTTCAGCCGTATGGCCTTTTTTGTGCCTCGCGCGGCGCCCAGAGGGAAAGGGTGGTTTTGAGTGAGAAGGCAGCAGGAAAGCCCTTAGCTCCCAGGTCTTTGGGACAACGCAAGCGGTTCCCAAAGAGCTTTAGAACAAGGCATAGTTTTCCCTGCTGGCTCTTTGGGCGGGGGACCCATCTCCAGACATATGGCCATTTTTGGGCCTGGCACGGCGCCAAGTGGGAAAGGGTGGTGTCGATGCTGAAGACAGCAGGAAAGCCTGCAGCCCTCAGGACTGTGGGGCTACGCAAGTGGTTCCCAAAGAGCTTTAGAAAAAGGCATAGTTTTCCCTGCTGGCTCCTTGTGCAGGGGACCCATCTCCAGCCGTGTGGCCATTTTTGTGCATGGCGTAGTGGCAAGTGGGAAAGTGTGGTTTTGAGGCTGAAGGCAGCAGGAAAGCCCGCAGCCCTCAGGTCTGTGGGGCTACGCAAGCGGTTCCCAAAGAGCTTTAGAACAAGGCATAGTTTTCCCTGCTGGCTCTTTGGGCGGGGGACCCATTTCCAGCCATACGCCATTTTTGTGCCTCGCGCGGCGCCCAGATGGAAAGGGTGGTGTCGAGGCTGAAGGCAGCAGGAAAGCCCGCAGCCCCCAGGTCTGTGTGGCTACGCAAGCGATTTCCAAAGAGCTTTAGAACAAGGCATAGTTTTCCCTGCTGGCTCCTTGGGCAGGGGACCCATCTCCAGCTGTATGGCCATTTTGGGGCCTGGCGCGGCGCCCAGAGGGAAAGGTTGGTTTTGAGGCCGAAGGCAGCAGGAAAGCCCGCAGCCCCCAGGTCTGTGGGGCTACGCAAGCGGTTCCCAAAGGGCTTTAGAACAAGGCATAGTTTTCCCTGCTGGCTCTTTGGGCGTTAGACCCATCTCCAGCCATATGGCCATTTTTGTGCCTCGCGCGGTTCCCAGTGGGAAAGGGTGGTTTTGAGGCTGAAGGCAGCAGGAAAGCCCGCAGCCCCCAGGTCTGTGGGACAACGCAAGCGGTTCCCAAAGAGCTTTAGAACAAGGCATAGTTTTCCCTGCTGGCTCTTTGGGCGGGGGACCCAGGTCCAGCCGTATGGCCATTTTTGTGCCTGGCGCGGCGCCCAGAGGGAAAGGGTGGTGTCGAGGCTGAAGGCAGCAGGAAAGCCTGCAGCCCCCAGGTCTGTGGGGCTACGCAAGCGGTTCCCAAAGAGCTTTAGAACAAGGGATAGCTTTCCCTGCTGGCTCCTTGGGCAGGGGACCCATCTCCAGCCGTATGGCCATTTTTGTGCCTGGCGCGGCACCAAGTAGGGAAAGGGTGGTTTTGGGGCTGAAGGCAGCAGGAAAGCCTGCAGGACCCAGGTCTGTGGGGCTACGCAAGAGGTTCCCAAAGAGCTTTAGAGCAAGGTATAATTTTCCCTAACGGCTCCTTGGGCGGGGGACCCATCTCCAGCCATAGGCCTTTTTTGTGCCTGGCCCAGCGCCCAGAGGGAAAGGGTGGTTTTGAGGCTAAAGGCAGCAGGAAAGCCCTCAGCCCCCAGGTCTGTGGGACAACGCAAGCGGTTCCCAAAGAGCTTTAGAACGAGGCATAGTTTTCCCTGATGGCTCTTTGGGCGGGGGACCCATGTCCAGCCGTATGGCCATTTTTGTGCCTGGCGCGGCGCCAAGTGGGAAAGGGTGGTTTTGAGGCTGAAGGGAGCAGGAAAGCCCGCAGCCCCCAGGTCTGTGTGGCTACGCAAGCGATTTCCAAAGAGCTTTAGAACAAGGCATAGTTTTCCCTGCTGGCTCTTTGGGCGGGGGACACATCTCCAGCCATATGGCCATTTTTGTGCCTGGCGCGGCGCCCAAAGGGAAAGGGTGTTGTCGAGGCTGAAGGCAGCAGGAAAGCCCGCAGCCCCCAGGTCTGAGGGGCTACGCAAGCGATTCCCAAAGAGCTTTAGAACAAGGCATAGTTTTCCCTGCTGGCTCCTTGGGCAGGGGACCCATCTTCAGCCGTATGGCCTTTCTTGTGCCTGGCGCGGCGCCCAGAGGGAAAGGGTGGTTTTGAGTGAGAAGGCAGCAGGAAAGCCCTTAGCTCCCAGGTCTGTGGGGCTACGCAAGCGGTACCCAAAGAGCTTTAGAACAAGGCATAGTTTTCCCTGATGGCTCTTTTGGCAGGGGACCCATCTCCAGCCGTATGGCCATTATTGTGCCTGGCACGGCGCCAAGTGGGAAAGGGTGTTGTCAAGGCTGAAGGCAGCAGGAAAGCCCGCAGCCGCTAGGTCTGTGGGGCTACGCAAGTGCTTCCAAAAGACCTTTAGAACAAGGCATAGTTTTGCCTGGTGGCTCCTTGGGCGGGGGACCCATCTCCAGCCATATGGCCGTTTTTGCTCCTGGCGCGGCGCCAAGTGGGAAAGGGTTGTTTTGAGGCTGAAGGCAGCAGGAAAGCCCGCAGCCCCCAGGTCTTTGGGACAACGCAAGCGGTTCCCAAAGAGCTTTAGAACAAGGCATAGTTTTCCCTGCTGGCTCCTTGGGCAGGGGACCCATCTTCAGTCGTATGGCCTTTTTTGTGCCTGGCGCGGCGCCCAGAGGGAAAGGGTGGTTTTGAGTGAGAAGGCAGCAGGAAAGCCCTTAGCTCCCAGGTCTTTGGGACAACGCAAGCGGTTCCCAAAGAGCTTTAGAACAAGGCATAGTTTTCCCTGCTGGCTCTTTGGGCGGGGGACCCATCTCCAGACATATGGCCATTTTTGGGCCTGGCACGGCGCCAAGTGGGAAAGGGTGGTGTCGATGCTGAAGGCAGCAGGAAAGCCTGCAGCCCTCAGGTCTGTGGGGCTACGCAAGTGGTTCCCAAAGAGCTTTAGAACAAGGCATAGTTTTCCCTGCTGGCTCCTTGGGCAGGGGACCCATCTCCAGCCGTGTGGCCATTTTTGTGCATGGCGTAGTGGCAAGTGGGAAAGTGTGGTTTTGAGGCTGAAGGCAGCAGGAAAGCCCGCAGCCCTCAGGTCTGTGGGGCTACGCAAGCGGTTCCCAAGGAGCTTTAGAACAAGGCATAGTTTTCCCTGCTGGCTCTTTGGGCGGGGGACCCATCTCCAGCCATACGCCATTTTTGTGACTGGCGCGGCGCCCAGATGGAAAGGGTGGTGTCGAGGCTGAAGGCAGCAGGAAAGCCCGCAGCCCCCAGGTCTGTGTGGCTACGCAAGCGATTTCCAAAGAGCTTTAGAACAAGGCATAGTTTTCACTGCTGGCTCCTTGGGCAGGGGACCCATCTCCAGCCGTATGGCCTTTTTGGGGCCTGGCGCGGCGTCCAGAGGGAAAGGTTGGTTTTGAGGCCGAAGGCAGCAGGAAAGCCCGCAGCCCCCAGGTCTGTGGGGCTACGCAAGCGGTTCCCAAAGGGCTTTAGAACAAGGCATAGTTTTCCCTGCTGGCTCTTTGGGCGTGAGACCCATCTCCAGCCATATGGCCATTTTTGGGCCTGGCTCGGCGCCAAGTGGGAAAGGGTGGTGTCGAGGCTGAAGGCAGCAGGAAAACCTGCAGCCCCCATGTCTCTGGGGCTACGCAAGCGGTTCCCAAAGACCTTTAAAACAAGGCATAGTTTTCCCTGCTGGCTCTTTGGGCGGGGGACCCATCTCCAGCCGTATGGCCATTTTTGTGCCTGGCGCAGCGCCAAGTGGGAAAGGGTGGTGTCGAGGCTGAAGGCAGCAGGAAAGCCCGCAGCCCCCAGGTCTGTGGGGCTACGCAAGCGGTTCCCAAAGAGCTTTAGAACAAGGCATAGTTTTCCCTGCTGGCTCTTAGGGCGGGGGACCCATCTCCAGCCGTATGGCCATTTTTGTGCCTGGCGCGGCGCCCAGAGGGAAAGGGTGGTTTTGAGGCTGAAGGCAGCAGGAAAGCCTGCAGCCCCCAGGTCTGTGGGGCTACGCAAGCGGTTCCCAAAGGGCTTTAGAACAAGGCATAGTTTTCCCTGCTGGCTCTTTGGGCGGGAGACCCATCTCCAGCCGTATGGCCATTTTTGTGCCTGGCGCGGTTCCCAGTGGGAAAGGGTGGTTTTGAGGCTGAAGGCAGCAGGAAAGCCCGCAGCCCCCAGGTCTTTGGGACAACGCAAGCGGTTCCCAAAGAGCTTTAGAAGAAGGCATAGTTTTCCCTGCTGGCTCTTTGGGCGGGGGACCCATCTCCAGCCATATGGCCATTTTTGGGCCTGGCACGGCGCCAAGTGGGAAAGGGTGGTGTCGAGGCTGAAGGCAGCAGCAAAGCCCACAGCCCCCAGGTCTGTGGAGCTACGCAAGCGGTTCCCAAAGAGCTTTAGAACAAGGGATAGTTTTCCCTGCTGGCTCCTTGGGCAGGGGACCCATCTCCGGCCGTATGGCCATTTTTGTGCCTGGCGCGGCACCAAGTAGGGAAAGGGTGGCTTTGAGGCTGAAGGCAGCAGGAAAGCCCGCAGCCCCCAGGTCTGTGGGGCTACGCAAGCGGTTCCCAAAGAGCTTTAGAGCAAGGCATAATTTTCCCTAACGGCTCCTTGGGCGGGGGACCCATCTCCAGCCATAGGCCATTTTTGTGCCTGGCGCGGCACCAAGTGGGAAAGGGTGATGTCGAGGCTGAAGGCAGCAGGAAGGCCTGCAGCCCCCAGGTCTGTGGGGCTACGCAAGCGGTTCCCAAAGAGCTTTAGAACAAGGCATAGTTTTTCCGGCTGGTTCTTTGGGCGGGGGACCCACGTCCAGCCGTATGGCCATTTTTGTGCCTGGCGCAGCGCCAAGTGGGAAAGGGTGGTGTCGAGGCTGAAGGCAGCAGGAAAGCCTGCAGCCCCCAGGTCTGTGGGGCTACGCAAGCGGTTCCCAAAGAGCTTTAGAACAAGGGATAGCTTTCCCTGCTGGCTCCTTGGGCAGGGGACCCATCTCCAGCCGTATGGCCATTTTTGAGCCTGGCGCGGCACCAAGTAGGGAAAGGGTGGTTTTGGGGCTGAAGGCAGCAGGAAAGCCTGCAGGACCCAGGTCTGTGGGGCTACGCAAGAGGTTCCCAAAGAGCTTTAGAGCAAGGTATAATTTTCCCTAACGGCTCCTTGGGCGGGGGACCCATCTCCAGCCATAGGCCTTTTTTGTGCCTGGCCCAGCGCCCAGAGGGAAAGGGTGGTTTTGAGGCTAAAGGCAGCAGGAAAGCCCTCAGCCCCCAGGTCTGTGGGACAACGCAAGCGGTTCCCAAAGAGCTTTAGAACGAGGCATAGTTTTCCCTGATGGCTCTTTGGGCGGGGGACCCATGTCCAGCCGTATGGCCATTTTTGTGCCTGGCGCGGCGCCAAGTGGGAAAGGGTGGTTTTGAGGCTGAAGGGAGCAGGAAAGCCCGCAGCCCCCAGGTCTGTGTGGCTACGCAAGCGATTTCCAAAGAGCTTTAGAACAAGGCATAGTTTTCCCTGCTGGCTCTTTGGGCGGGGGACACATCTCCAGCCATATGGCCATTTTTGTGCCTGGCGCGGCGCCCAAAGGGAAAGGGTGTTGTCGAGGCTGAAGGCAGCAGGAAAGCCCGCAGCCCCCAGGTCTGAGGGGCTACGCAAGCGATTCCCAAAGAGCTTTAGAACAAGGCATAGTTTTCCCTGCTGGCTCCTTGGGCAGGGGACCCATCTTCAGCCGTATGGCCTTTCTTGTGCCTGGCGCGGCGCCCAGAGGGAAAGGGTGGTTTTGAGTGAGAAGGCAGCAGGAAAGCCCTTAGCTCCCAGGTCTGTGGGGCTACGCAAGCGGTACCCAAAGAGCTTTAGAACAAGGCATAGTTTTCCCTGATGGCTCTTTTGGCAGGGGACCCATCTCCAGCCGTATGGCCATTATTGTGCCTGGCACGGCGCCAAGTGGGAAAGGGTGTTGTCAAGGCTGAAGGCAGCAGGAAAGCCCGCAGCCGCTAGGTCTGTGGGGCTACGCAAGTGCTTCCAAAAGACCTTTAGAACAAGGCATAGTTTTGCCTGGTGGCTCCTTGGGCGGGGGACCCATCTCCAGCCATATGGCCGTTTTTGCTCCTGGCGCGGCGCCAAGTGGGAAAGGGTTGTTTTGAGGCTGAAGGCAGCAGGAAAGCCCGCAGCCCCCAGGTCTTTGGGACAACGCAAGCGGTTCCCAAAGAGCTTTAGAACAAGGCATAGTTTTCCCTGCTGGCTCCTTGGGCAGGGGACCCATCTTCAGTCGTATGGCCTTTTTTGTGCCTGGCGCGGCGCCCAGAGGGAAAGGGTGGTTTTGAGTGAGAAGGCAGCAGGAAAGCCCTTAGCTCCCAGGTCTTTGGGACAACGCAAGCGGTTCCCAAAGAGCTTTAGAACAAGGCATAGTTTTCCCTGCTGGCTCTTTGGGCGGGGGACCCATCTCCAGACATATGGCCATTTTTGGGCCTGGCACGGCGCCAAGTGGGAAAGGGTGGTGTCGATGCTGAAGGCAGCAGGAAAGCCTGCAGCCCTCAGGTCTGTGGGGCTACGCAAGTGGTTCCCAAAGAGCTTT
The DNA here is from genome assembly GCF_028500815.1 of Rissa tridactyla. Taxonomy (NCBI): domain Eukaryota; kingdom Metazoa; phylum Chordata; class Aves; order Charadriiformes; family Laridae; genus Rissa; species Rissa tridactyla. The sequence goes on from NC_071476.1 coordinate 23,367,290, forward strand.
AGAACAAGGCATAGTTTTCCCTGCTGGCTCCTTGGGCAGGGGACCCATCTCCAGCCGTGTGGCCATTTTTGTGCATGGCGTAGTGGCAAGTGGGAAAGTGTGGTTTTGAGGCTGAAGGCAGCAGGAAAGCCCGCAGCCCTCAGGTCTGTGGGGCTACGCAAGCGGTTCCCAAGGAGCTTTAGAACAAGGCATAGTTTTCCCTGCTGGCTCTTTGGGCGGGGGACCCATCTCCAGCCATACGCCATTTTTGTGACTGGCGCGGCGCCCAGATGGAAAGGGTGGTGTCGAGGCTGAAGGCAGCAGGAAAGCCCGCAGCCCCCAGGTCTGTGTGGCTACGCAAGCGATTTCCAAAGAGCTTTAGAACAAGGCATAGTTTTCACTGCTGGCTCCTTGGGCAGGGGACCCATCTCCAGCCGTATGGCCTTTTTGGGGCCTGGCGCGGCGTCCAGAGGGAAAGGTTGGTTTTGAGGCCGAAGGCAGCAGGAAAGCCCGCAGCCCCCAGGTCTGTGGGGCTACGCAAGCGGTTCCCAAAGGGCTTTAGAACAAGGCATAGTTTTCCCTGCTGGCTCTTTGGGCGTGAGACCCATCTCCAGCCATATGGCCATTTTTGGGCCTGGCTCGGCGCCAAGTGGGAAAGGGTGGTGTCGAGGCTGAAGGCAGCAGGAAAACCTGCAGCCCCCATGTCTCTGGGGCTACGCAAGCGGTTCCCAAAGACCTTTAAAACAAGGCATAGTTTTCCCTGCTGGCTCTTTGGGCGGGGGACCCATCTCCAGCCGTATGGCCATTTTTGTGCCTGGCGCAGCGCCAAGTGGGAAAGGGTGGTGTCGAGGCTGAAGGCAGCAGGAAAGCCCGCAGCCCCCAGGTCTGTGGGGCTACGCAAGCGGTTCCCAAAGAGCTTTAGAACAAGGCATAGTTTTCCCTGCTGGCTCTTAGGGCGGGGGGACCCATCTCCAGCCGTATGGCCATTTTTGTGCCTGGCGCGGCGCCCAGAGGGAAAGGGTGGTTTTGAGGCTGAAGGCAGCAGGAAAGCCTGCAGCCCCCAGGTCTGTGGGGCTACGCAAGCGGTTCCCAAAGGGCTTTAGAACAAGGCATAGTTTTCCCTGCTGGCTCTTTGGGCGGGAGACCCATCTCCAGCCGTATGGCCATTTTTGTGCCTGGCGCGGTTCCCAGTGGGAAAGGGTGGTTTTGAGGCTGAAGGCAGCAGGAAAGCCCGCAGCCCCCAGGTCTTTGGGACAACGCAAGCGGTTCCCAAAGAGCTTTAGAAGAAGGCATAGTTTTCCCTGCTGGCTCTTTGGGCGGGGGACCCATCTCCAGCCATATGGCCATTTTTGGGCCTGGCACGGCGCCAAGTGGGAAAGGGTGGTGTCGAGGCTGAAGGCAGCAGCAAAGCCCACAGCCCCCAGGTCTGTGGAGCTACGCAAGCGGTTCCCAAAGAGCTTTAGAACAAGGGATAGTTTTCCCTGCTGGCTCCTTGGGCAGGGGACCCATCTCCGGCCGTATGGCCATTTTTGTGCCTGGCGCGGCACCAAGTAGGGAAAGGGTGGCTTTGAGGCTGAAGGCAGCAGGAAAGCCCGCAGCCCCCAGGTCTGTGGGGCTACGCAAGCGGTTCCCAAAGAGCTTTAGAGCAAGGCATAATTTTCCCTAACGGCTCCTTGGGCGGGGGACCCATCTCCAGCCATAGGCCATTTTTGTGCCTGGCGCGGCACCAAGTGGGAAAGGGTGATGTCGAGGCTGAAGGCAGCAGGAAGGCCTGCAGCCCCCAGGTCTGTGGGGCTACGCAAGCGGTTCCCAAAGAGCTTTAGAACAAGGCATAGTTTTTCCGGCTGGTTCTTTGGGCGGGGGACCCACGTCCAGCCGTATGGCCATTTTTGTGCCTGGCGCAGCGCCAAGTGGGAAAGGGTGGTGTCGAGGCTGAAGGCAGCAGGAAAGCCCGCAGCCCCCAGGTCTGTGTGGCTACGCAAGCGATTTCCAAAGAGCTTTAGAACAAGGCATAGTTTTCCCTGCTGGCTCCTTGGGCGGGGGACCCATCTCCAGCCATAGGCCATTTTTGTGCCTCGCGCGGCGCCCAGATGGAAAGGGTGGTGTCGAGGCTGAAGGCAGCAGGAAAGCCCGCAGCCCCCAGGTCTGAGGGGCTACGCAAGCGGTTCCCAAAGACCTTTAGAACAAGGCATAGTTTTCCCTGCTGGCTCCTTGGGCGGGGGACCCATCTCCAGCCGTATGGCCATTTTTGTGCCTGGCGCGGCACCAAGTAGGGAAAGGGTGGTTTTGAGGCTGAAGGCAGCAGGAAAGCCTGCAGCACCCAGGTCTGTGGGGCTACGCAAGCGGTTCCCAAAGAGCTTTAGAGCAAGGCATATTTTCCCTAACGGCTCCTTGGGCGGGGGACCCATCTCCAGCCATAGGCCATTTTGGTGCCTGGCGCGGCACCAAGTGGGAAAGGGTGGTGTCGAGGCTGAAGGCAGCAGGAAGGCCTGCAGCCCCCAGGTCTGTGGGGCTACGCAAGCGGTTCCCAAAGAGCTTTAGAACAAGGGATAGTTTTCCCTGCTGGCTCCTTGGGCAGGGGACCCATCTCCGGCCGTATGGCCATTTTTGTGCCTGGCGCTGCACCAAGTAGGGAAAGGGTGGTTTTGAGGCTGAAGGCAGCAGGAAAGCCCTTATCTCCCAGGTCTGTGGGGCTACGCAAGCGGTTCCCAAAGAGCTTTAGAGCAAGGCATAATTTTCCCTAACGGCTCCTTGGGCGGGGGAACCATCTCCAGGCATAGTCCATTTTTGTGCCTGGCGAGGCGCCAAGTGGGAAAGGGTGGTTTTGGGTGAGAAGGCAGCAGGAAAGCCTGCAGCCCCCAGGTCTGTGGAGCTACGCAAGCGGTTCCCAAAGAGCTTTAGAACAAGGCATAGTTTTCCCTGCTGGCTCCTTGTGCAGGGGACCCATCTCCAGCCGTATGGCCATTTTTGTGCCTGGCGCGGCACCAAGTGGGAAAGGGTGGTGTCGAGGCTGAAGGCAGCAGGAAGGCCCGCAGCCCCCAGGTCTGTGGGGCTACGCAAGTAGTTAACAAAGAGCTTTAGAACAAGGCATAGTTTTCCCTGCTGGCTCCTTGGGCAGGGGACCCATCTCCAACCATATGGCCATTTTTGTGCCTGGCGCGGCACCAAGTGGGAAAGGGTGGTTTTGAGTGAGAAGTTTAGCAGGAAAGCCCTTATCTCCCAGGTCTGTGGGGTTACGCAACTGGTTCCCAAAGAGCTTTAGAACAAGGCATAATTTTCCCTGATGGCTGTTTTGGCAGGGGACCCATCTCCAGCCGTATGGCCATTATTGTGCCTGGCGCGGCGCCAAGTGGGAAAGGGTGTTGTCGAGGCTGAACGCAGCAGGAAAGCCCGCAGCCCTCAGGTCTGTGGGGCTACGCAAGCGGTTCCCAAAGAGCTTTAGAACAAGGCATAGTTTTCCCTGCTGGCTCCTTGTGCAGGGGACCCATCTCCAGCCGTGTGGCCATTTTTGTGCATGGCGTAGTGGCAAGTGGGAAAGTGTGGTTTTGAGGCTGAAGGCAGCAGGAAAGCCCGCAGCCCTCAGGTCTGTGGGGCTACGCAAGCGGTTCCCAAAGAGCTTTAGAACAAGGCATAGTTTTCCCTGCTGGCTCTTTGGGCGGGGGACCCATCTCCAGCCATACGCCATTTTTGTGACTGGCGCGGCGCCCAGATGGAAAGGGTGGTGTCGAGGCTGAAGGCAGCAGGAAAGCCCGCAGCCCCCAGGTCTGTGTGGCTACGCAAACGATTTCCAAAGAGCTTTAGAACAAGGCATAGTTTTCCCTGCTGGCTCCTTGGGCAGGGGACCCATCTCCAGCCGTATGGCCATTTTGGGGCCTGGCGCGGCGCCCAGAGGGAAAGGGTGGTTTTGAGGCCGAAGGCAGCAGGAAAGACCGCAGCCCCCAGGTCTGTGGGGCTACGCAAGCGGTTCCCAAAGGGCTTTAGAACAAGGCATAGTTTTCCCTGCTGGCTCTTTGGGCGTGAGACCCATCTCCAGCCGTATGGCCATTTTTGTGCCTGGCGCGGTTCCCAGTGGGAAAGGGTGGTTTTGAGGCTGAAGGCAGCAGGAAAGCCCGCAGCCCCCAGGTCTGTGGAGCTACGCAAGCGGTTCCCAAAGAGCTTTAGAACAAGGCATAGTTTTCCCTGATGGCTCCTTGGGCAGGTAACCCATCTCCAGCCGTATGGTCATTTTTGTGCCTGGCGCGGCACCAAGTGGAAAAGGTGGTGTCGAGGCTGAAGGCAGCAGGAAGGCCCGCAGCCCCCAGGTCTGTGGGGCTACGCAAGTAGTTACCAAAGAGCTTTAGAACAAGGCATAGTTTTCCCTGCTGGCTCCTTGGGCAGGGGACCCATCTCCAACCATATGGCCATTTTTGTGCCTGGCGCGGCGCCAAGTGGGAAAGGATGGTTTTGCGTGAGAAGTTAGCAGGAAAGCCCTTATCTCCCAGGTCTGTGGGGTTACGCAAGTGGTTCCCAAAGAGCTTTAGAACAAGGCATAATTTTCCCTGATGTCTGTTTTGGCAGGGGACACATCTCCAGCCGTATGGCCATTATTGTGCCTGGCGCGGCGCCAAGTGGGAAAGGGTGTTGTCGAGGCTGAACGCAGCAGGAAAGCCCGCAGCCCCCAGGTCTGAGGGGCTACGCAAGCGATTCCCAAAGAGCTTTAGAACAAGGCATAGTTTTCCCTGCTGGCTCCTTGGGCAGGGGACCCATCTCCAGCCGTATGGCCTTTTTTGTGCCTGGCGCGGCGCCCAGAGGGAAAGGGTGGTTTTGAGTGAGAAGGCAGCAGGAAAGCCCTTAGCTCCCAGGTCTTTGGGACAACGCAAGCGGTTCCCAAAGAGCTTTAGAACAAGGCATAGTTTTCCCTGCTGGCTCTTTGGGCGGGGGACCCATCTCCAGACATATGGCCATTTTTGGGCCTGGCACGGCGCCAAGTGGGAAAGGGTGGTGTCGATGCTGAAGGCAGCAGGAAAGCCTGCAGCCCTCAGGTCTGTGGGGCTACGCAAGTGGTTCCCAAAGAGCTTTAGAACAAGGCATAGTTTTCCCTGCTGGCTCCTTGTGCAGGGGACCCATCTCCAGCCGTGTGGCCATTTTTGTGCATGGCGTAGTGGCAAGTGGGAAAGTGTGGTTTTGAGGCTGAAGGCAGCAGGAAAGCCCGCAGCCCTCAGGTCTGTGGGGCTACGCAAGCGGTTCCCAAAGAGCTTTAGAACAAGGCATAGTTTTCCCTGCTGGCTCTTTGGGCGGGGGACCCATTTCCAGCCATACGCCATTTTTGTGCCTCGCGCGGCGCCCAGATGGAAAGGGTGGTGTCGAGGCTGAAGGCAGCAGGAAAGCCCGCAGCCCCCAGGTCTGTGTGGCTACGCAAGCGATTTCCAAAGAGCTTTAGAACAAGGCATAGTTTTCCCTGCTGGCTCCTTGGGCAGGGGACCCATCTCCAGCTGTATGGCCATTTTGGGGCCTGGCGCGGCGCCCAGAGGGAAAGGTTGGTTTTGAGGCCGAAGGCAGCAGGAAAGCCCGCAGCCCCCAGGTCTGTGGGGCTACGCAAGCGGTTCCCAAAGGGCTTTAGAACAAGGCATAGTTTTCCCTGCTGGCTCTTTGGGCGTTAGACCCATCTCCAGCCATATGGCCATTTTTGTGCCTGGCGCGGTTCCCAGTGGGAAAGGGTGGTTTTGAGGCTGAAGGCAGCAGGAAAGCCCGCAGCCCCCAGGTCTGTGGGACAACGCAAGCGGTTCCCAAAGAGCTTTAGAACAAGGCATAGTTTTCCCTGCTGGCTCTTTGGGCGGGGGACCCAGGTCCAGCCGTATGGCCATTTTTGTGCCTGGCGCGGCGCCCAGAGGGAAAGGGTGGTGTCGAGGCTGAAGGCAGCAGGAAAGCCTGCAGCCCCCAGGTCTGTGGGGCTACGCAAGCGGTTCCCAAAGAGCTTTAGAACAAGGGATAGCTTTCCCTGCTGGCTCCTTGGGCAGGGGACCCATCTCCAGCCGTATGGCCATTTTTGTGCCTGGCGCGGCACCAAGTAGGGAAAGGGTGGTTTTGGGGCTGAAGGCAGCAGGAAAGCCTGCAGGACCCAGGTCTGTGGGTCTACGCAAGAGGTTCCCAAAGAGCTTTAGAGCAAGGTATAATTTTCCCTAACGGCTCCTTGGGCGGGGGACCCATCTCCAGCCATAGGCCTTTTTTGTGCCTGGCCCAGCGCCCAGAGGGAAAGGGTGGTTTTGAGGCTAAAGGCAGCAGGAAAGCCCTCAGCCCCCAGGTCTGTGGGACAACGCAAGCGGTTCCCAAAGAGCTTTAGAACGAGGCATAGTTTTCTCTGATGGCTCTTTGGGCGGGGGACCCATGTCCAGCCGTATGGCCATTTTTGTGCCTGGCGCGGCCCCAAGTGGGAAAGGGTGGTTTTGAGGTTGAAGGGAGCAGGAAAGCCCGCAGCCCCCAGGTCTGTGTGGCTACGCAAGCGATTTCCAAAGAGCTTTAGAACAAGGCATAGTTTTCCCTGCTGGCTCTTTGGGCGGGGGACACATCTCCAGCCATATGGCCATTTTTGTGCCTGGCGCGGCGCCCAAAGGGAAAGGGTGTTGTCGAGGCTGAACGCAGCAGGAAAGCCCGCAGCCCCCAGGTCTGAGGGGCTACGCAAGCGATTCCCAAAGAGCTTTAGAACAAGGCATAGTTTTCCCTGCTGGCTCCTTGGGCAGGGGACCCATCTTCAGCCGTATGGCCTTTCTTGTGCCTGGCGCGGCGCCCAGAGGGAAAGGGTGGTTTTGAGTGAGAAGGCAGCAGGAAAGCCCTTAGCTCCCAGGTCTGTGGGGCTACGCAAGCGGTACCCAAAGAGCTTTAGAACAAGGCATAGTTTTCCCTGATGGCTCTTTTGGCAGGGGACCCATCTCCAGCCGTATGGCCATTATTGTGCCTGGCGCAGCGCCAAGTGGGAAAGGGTGTTGTCAAGGCTGAAGGCAGCAGGAAAGCCCGCAGCCGCTAGGTCTGTGGGGCTACGCAAGTGCTTCCAAAAGACCTTTAGAACAAGGCATAGTTTTGCCTGGTGGCTCCTTGGGCGGGGGACCCATCTCCAGCCATATGGCCGTTTTTGCTCCTGGCGCGGCGCCAAGTGGGAAAGGGTGGTTTTGAGGCTGAAGGCAGCAGGAAAGCCCGCAGCCCCCAGGTCTTTGGGACAACGCAAGCGGTTCCCAAAGAGCTTTAGAACAAGGCATAGTTTTCCCTGCTGGCTCTTTGGGCGGGGGACCCATCTCCAGACATATGGCCATTTTTGGGCCTGGCACGGCGCCAAGTGGGAAAGGGTGGTGTCGATGCTGAAGGCAGCAGGAAAGCCTGCAGCCCTCAGGTCTGTGGGGCTACGCAAGTGGTTCCCAAAGAGCTTTAGAACAAGGCATAGTTTTCCCTGCTGGCTCCTTGGGCAGGGGACCCATCTCCAGCCGTGTGGCCATTTTTGTGCATGGCGTAGTGGCAAGTGGGAAAGTGTAGTTTTGAGGCTGAAGGCAGCAGGAAAGCCCGCAGCCCTCAGGTCTGTGGGGCTACGCAAGCGGTTCCCAAAGAGCTTTAGAACAAGGCATAGTTTTCCCTGCTGGCTCCTTGGGTAGGGGACCCATCTCCAGCCATACGCCATTTTTGTGACTGGCGCGGCGCCCAGATGGAAAGGGTGGTGTCGAGGCTGAAGGCAGCAGGAAAGCCCGCAGCCCCCAGGTCTGTGTGGCTACGCAAGCGATTTCCAAAGAGCTTTAGAACAAGGCATAGTTTTCCCTGCTGGCTCCTTGGGCAGGGGACCCATCTCCAGCCGTATAGCCATTTTGGGGCCTGGCGCGGCGCCCAGAGGGAAAGGTTGGTTTTGAGGCCGAAGGCAGCAGGAAAGACCGCAGCCCCCAGGTCTGTGGGGCTACGCAAGCGGTTCCCAAGGGCTTTAGAACAAGGCATAGTTTTCCCTGCTGGCTCTTTGGGCGTGAGACCCATCTCCAGCCGTATGGCCATTTTTGTGCCTGGCGCGGTTCCCAGTGGGAAAGGGTGGTTTTAAGGCTGAAGGCAGCAGGAAAGCCCGCAGCCCCCAGGTCTTTGGGACAACGCAAGCGGTTCCCAAAGAGCTTTAGAACAAGGGATAGCTTTCCCTGCTGGCTCCTTGGGCAGGGGACCCATCTCCAGCCGTATGGCCATTTTTGTGCCTGGCGCGGCACCAAGTAGGGAAAGCTTGGTTTTGGGGCTGAAGGCAGCAGGAAAGCCTGCAGCACCCAGGTCTGTGGGGCTACGCAAGAGGTTCCCAAAGAGCTTTAGAGCAAGGTATAATTTTCCCTAACGGCTCCTTGGGCGGGGGACCCATCTCCAGCCATAGGCCTTTTTTGTGCCTGGCCCAGCGCCCAGAGGGAAAGGGTGGTTTTGAGGCTAAAGGCAGCAGGAAAGCCCTCAGCCCCCAGGTCTGTGGGACAACGCAAGCGGTTCCCAAAGAGCTTTAGAACGAGGCATAGTTTTCCCTGATGGCTCTTTGGGCGGGGGACCCATGTCCAGCCGTATGGCCATTTTTGTGCCTGGCGCGGCGCCAAGTGGGAAAGGGTGGTTTTGAGGCTGAAGGGAGCAGGAAAGCCCGCAGCCCCCAGGTCTGTGTGGGTACGCAAGCGATTTCCAAAGAGCTTTAGAAGAAGGCATAGTTTTCCCTGCTGGCTCTTTGGGCGGGGGACACATCTCCAGCCATATGGCCATTTTTGTGCCTGGCGCGGCGCCCAGAGGGAAAGGGTGTTGTCGAGGCTGAACGCAGCAGGAAAGCCCGCAGCCCCCAGGTCTGAGGGGCTACGCAAGCGATTCCCAAAGAGCTTTAGAACAAGGCATAGTTTTCCCTGCTGGCTCCTTGGGCAGGGGACCCATCTCCAGCCGTGTGGCCATTTTTGTGCATGGCGTAGTGGCAAGTGGGAAAGTGTGGTTTTGAGGCTGAAGGCAGCAGGAAAGCCCGCAGCCCTCAGGTCTGTGGGGCTACGCAAGCGGTTCCCAAGGAGCTTTAGAACAAGGCATAGTTTTCCCTGCTGGCTCTTTGGGCGGGGGACCCATCTCCAGCCATACGCCATTTTTGTGACTGGCGCGGCGCCCAGATGGAAAGGGTGGTGTCGAGGCTGAAGGCAGCAGGAAAGCCCGCAGCCCCCAGGTCTGTGTGGCTACGCAAGCGATTTCCAAAGAGCTTTAGAACAAGGCATAGTTTTCACTGCTGGCTCCTTGGGCAGGGGACCCATCTCCAGCCGTATGGCCTTTTTGGGGCCTGGCGCGGCGTCCAGAGTGAAAGGTTGGTTTTGAGGCCGAAGGCAGCAGGAAAGCCCGCAGCCCCCAGGTCTGTGGGGCTACGCAAGCGGTTCCCAAAGGGCTTTAGAACAAGGCATAGTTTTCCCTGCTGGCTCTTTGGGCGTGAGACCCATCTCCAGCCATATGGCCATTTTTGGGCCTGGCTCGGCGCCAAGTGGGAAAGGGTGGTGTCGAGGCTGAAGGCAGCAGGAAAGCCTGCAGCACCCAGGTCTGTGGGGCTACGCAAGCGGTTCCCAAAGAGCTTTAGAGCAAGGCATAATTTTCCCTAACGGCTCCTTGGGCGGGGGAACCATCTCCAGCCATAGGCCATTTTTGTGCCTGGCGCGGCAGCAAGTGGGAAAGGGTGATGTCGAGGCTGAAGGCAGCAGGAAGGCCTGCAGCCCCCAGGTCTGTGGGGCTACGCAAGCGGTTCCCAAAGAGCTTTAGAACAAGGCATAGTTTTCCCTGCTGGCTCTTTGGCGGGGGACCCATCTCCAGCCGTATGGCAATTTCTGGGCCTGGCGCGGCGCCCAGAGGGAAAGGTTGGTTTTGAGGCTGAAGGCAGCAGGAAAGCCCGCAGCCCCCAGGTCTGTGGGGCTACGCAAGCGGTTCCCAAAGGGCTTTAGAACAAGGCATAGTTTTCCCTGCTGGCTCTTTGGGCTGGAGACCCATCTCCAGCCGTATGGCCATTTTTGTGCCTGGCGTGGTTCCCAGTGGGAAAGGGTGGTTTTGAGGCTGAAGGCAGCAGGAAAGCCCGCAGCCCCCAGGTCTTTGGGACAACGCAAGCGGTTCCCAAAGAGCTTTAGAACAAGGCATAGTTTTCCCTGCTGGCTCCTTGGGCAGGGGACCCATCTCCAGGCATAGTCCATTTTTGTGCCTGGCGCGGCACCCAGAGGGAAAGGGTGGTTTTGGGTGAGAAGGCAGCAGGAAAGCCTGCAGCCCCCAGGTCTGTGGAGCTACGCAAGCGGTTCCCAAAGAGCTTTAGAACAAGGCATAGTTTTCCCTGCTGGCTCCTTGTGCAGGGGACCCATCTCCAGCCGTATGGCCATTTTTGTGCCTGGCGCGGCACCCAGAGGGAAAGGGTGGTTTTGAGTGAGAAGGCAGCAGGAAAGCCCTTAGCTCCCAGGTCTGTGGGGCTACGCAAGCGGTTCCCAAAGAGCTTTAGAACAAGGCATAGTTTTCCCTGCTGGCTCTTTGGGCGGGGCACCCATCTCCAGTCTTATGGCCATTTTTGGGCCTGGCACGGCGCCAAGTGGGAAAGGGTGGTGTCGAGGCTGAAGGCAGCAGGAAAGCCTGCAGCCCCCAGGTCTGTGGGGCTACGCAAGCGGTTCCCAAAGAGCTGTAGAACAAGGCATAGTTTTCCCTGCTGGCTCCTTGTGCAGGGGACCCATCTCCAGCCGTATGGCCATTTTTGTGCCTGGCGCAGCGCCAAGTGGGAAAGGGTGGTGTCGAGGCTGAAGGCAGCAGGAAAGCCCGCAGCCCCCAGGTCTGTGGGGCTACGCAAGTGGTTCCCAAAGAGCTTTAGAACAAGGCATAGTTTTCCCTGCTGGCTCCTTGGGCAGGGGACCCATCTCCAGCCATAGGCCATTTTTGTGCCTGGCGCGGCACCCAGAGGGAAAGGGTAGTTTTGAGGCTGAAGGCAGCAGGAAAGCCCGCAGCCCCCAGGTCTGTGGGGCTACGCAAGCGATTCCCAAAGAGCTTTAGAACAAGGCATAGTTTTCCCTGCAGGCTCTTTGGGCGGGGGACCCATCTCCAGCCATATGGCCTTTTTTGTGCCTGGCGCGGCGCCCGGAGGTAAAGGGTGGTTTTGAGTGAGAAGGCAGCAGGAAAGCCCTTAGCTCCCAGGTCTGTGGGGTTACGCAAGTGGTTCCCAAAGAGCTTTAGAACAAGGCATAATTTTCCCTGATGGCTGTTTTGGCAGGGGACCCATCTCCAGCCGTATGGCCATTATTGTGCCTGGCGCGGCGCCAAGTGGGAAAGGGTGTTGTCGAGGCTGAACGCAGCAGGAAAGCCCGCAGCCCCCAGGTCTGAGGGGCTACGCAAGCGATTCCCAAAGAGCTTTAGAACAAGGCATAGTTTTCCCTGCTGGCTCCTTGGGCAGGGGACCCATCTTCAGCCGTATGGCCTTTTTTGTGCCTGGCGCGGCGCCCAGAGGGAAAGGGTGGTTTTGAGTGAGAAGGCAGCAGGAAAGCCCTTAGCTCCCAGGTCTGTGGGGCTACGCAAGCGGTTCCCAAAGAGCTTTAGAACAAGGCATAGTTTTCCCTGCTGGCTCTTTGGGCGGGGGACCCATCTCCAGACATATGGCCATTTTTGGGCCTGGCACGGCGCCAAGTGGGAAAGGGTGGTGTCGATGCTGAAGGCAGCAGGAAAGCCTGCAGCCCTCAGGTCTGTGGGTCTACGCAAGTGGTTCCCAAAGAGCTTTAGAACAAGGCATAGTTTTCCCTGCTGGCTCTTTGGGCGGGGGACCCATCTCCAGCCGTGTGGCCATTTTTGTGCATGGCGTAGTGGCAAGTGGGAAAGTGTGGTTTTGAGGCTGAAGGCAGCAGGAAAGCCCGCAGCCCTCAGGTCTGTGGGGCTACGCAAGCGGTTCCCAAAGAGCTTTAGAACAAGGCATAGTTTTCCCTGCTGGCTCTTTGGGCGGGGGACCCATCTCCAGCCATACGCCATTTTTGTGCCTGGCGCGGCGCCCAGATGGAAAGGGTGGTGTCGAGGCTGAAGGCAGCAGGAAAGCCCGCAGCCCCCAGGTCTGTGTGGCTACGCAAACGATTTCCAAAGAGCTTTAGAACAAGGCATAGTTTTCCCTGCTGGCTCCTTGGGCAGGGGACCCATCTCCAGCCGTATGGCCATTTTGGGGCCTGGCGCGGCGCCCAGAGGGAAAGGTTGGTTTTGAGGCCGAAGGCAGCAGGAAAGCCCGCAGCCCCCAGTTCTGTGGGGCTACGCAAGCGGTTCCCAAAGGGCTTTAGAACAAGGCATAGTTTTCCCTGCTGGCTCTTTGGGCGTGAGACCCAATTCCAGCCGTATGGCCATTTTTGTGCCTGGCGCGGTTCCCAGTGGGAAAGGGTGGTTTTGAGGCTGAAGGCAGCAGGAAAGCCCTCAGCCCCCAGGTCTGTGGGACAACGCAAGCGGTTCCCAAAGAGCTTTAGAACAAGGCATAGTTTTCCCTGCTGGCTCTTTGGGCGGGGGACCCATCTCCAGCCATATGGCCATTTTTGGGCCTGGCACGGCGCCAAGTGGGAAAGGGTGGTGTCGAGGCTGAAGGCAGCAGGAAAGCCTGCAGCCCCCAGGTCTGTGGGGCTACGCAAGCGGTTCCCAAAGAGCTTTACAACAAGGCATAGTTTTCCCTGCTGGCTCCTTGTGCAGGGGCCCATCTGCAGCCGTATGGCCATTTTTGTGCCTGGCGCAGCGCCAAGTGGGAAAGGGTGGTGTCGAGGCTGAAGGCAGCAGGAAAGCCCGCAGCCCCCAGGTCTGTGGGGCTACGCAAGCGGTTCCCAAAGAGCTTTAGAACAAGGCATAGTTTTCCCTGCTGGCTCTTAGGGCGGGGGACCCATCTCCAGCCGTATGGCCATTTTTGTGCCTGGCGCAGCGCCAAGTGGGAAAGGGTGGTGTCGAGGCTGAAGGCAGCAGGAAAGCCCGCAGCCCCCAGGTCTGTGTGGCTACGCAAGCGGTTCCCAAAGAGCTTTAGAACAAGGCATAGTTTTCCCTGCTGGCTCTTTGGGCGGGGGACCCATCTCCAGCCATAGGCCTTTTTTGTGCCTGGCGCGGCGCCCGGATGGAAAGGGTGGTGTCGAGGCTGAAGGCAGCAGGAAAGCCTGCAGCCCCCAGGTCTGTGGGGCTACGCAAGCGGTTCCCAAAGAGCTTTAGAACAAGGGATAGCTTTCCCTGCTGGCTCCTTGGGCAGGGGACCCATCTCCAGCCGTATGGCCATTTTTGTGCCTGGCGCGGCACCAAGTAGGGAAAGGGTGGTTTTGAGGCTGAAGGCAGCAGGAAAGCCTGCAGCACCCAGGTCTGTGGGGCTACGCAAGAGGTTCCCAAAGAGCTTTAGAGCAAGGTATAATTTTCCCTAACGGCTCCTTGGGCGGGGGACCCATCTCCAGCCATAGGCCTTTTTTGTGCCTGGCCCAGCGCCCAGAGGGAAAGGGTGGTTTTGAGGCTAAAGGCAGCAGGAAAGCCCTCAGCCCCCAGGTCTGTGGGACAACGCAAGCGGTTCCCAAAGAGCTTTAGAACGAGGCATAGTTTTCCCTGATGGCTCTTTGGGCGGGGGACCCATGTCCAGCCGTATGGCCATTTTTGTGCCTGGCGCGGCGCCAAGTGGGAAAGGGTGGTTTTGAGGCTGAAGGGAGCAGGAAAGCCCGCAGCCCCCAGGTCTGTGTGGCTACGCAAGCGATTTCCAAAGAGCTTTAGAACAAGGCATAGTTTTCCCTGCTGGCTCTTTGGGCGGGGGACACATCTCCAGCCATATGGCCATTTTTGTGCCTGGCGCGGCGCCCAGAGGGAAAGGGTGTTGTCGAGGCTGAACGCAGCAGGAAAGCCCGCAGCCCCCAGGTCTGAGGGGCTACGCAAGCGATTCCCAAAGAGCTTTAGAACAAGGCATAGTTTTCCCTGCTGGCTCCTTGGGCAGGGGACCCATCTTCAGCCGTATGGCCTTTCTTGTGCCTGGCGCGGCGCCCAGAGGGAAAGGGTGGTTTTGAGTGAGAAGGCAGCAGGAAAGCCCTTAGCTCCCAGGTCTGTGGGGCTACGCAAGCGGTACCCAAAGAGCTTTAGAACAAGGCATATTTTTCCCTGATGGCTGTTTTGGCAGGGGACCCATCTCCAGCCGTATGGCCATTATTGTGCCTGGCGCAGCCCCAAGTGGGAAAGGGTGTTGTCGAGGCTGAAGGCAGCAGGAAAGCCCGCAGCCGCTAGGTCTGTGGGGCTACGCAAGTGCTTCCAAAAGACCTTTAGAACAAGGCATAGTTTTGCCTGGTGGCTCCTTGGGCGGGGGACCCATCTCCAGCCATATGGCCGTTTTTGCTCCTGGCGCGGCGCCAAGTGGGAAAGGGTGGTTTTGAGGCTGAAGGCAGCAGGAAAGCCCGCAGCCCCCAGGTCTTTGGGACAACGCAAGCGGTTCCCAAAGAGCTTTAGAACAAGGCATAGTTTTCCCTGCTGGCTCTTTGGGCGGGGGACCCATCTCCAGACATATGGCCATTTTTGGGCCTGGCACGGCGCCAAGTGGGAAAGGGTGGTGTCGATGCTGAAGGCAGCAGGAAAGCCTGCAGCCCCCAGGTCTGTGGGGCTACGCAAGTGGTTCCCAAAGAGCTTTAGAACAAGGGATAGCTTTCCCTGCTGGCTCCTTGGGCAGGGGACCCATCTCCAGCCGTGTGGCCATTTTTGTGCATGGTGTAGTAGCAAGTGGGAAAGTGTGGTTTTGAGGCTGAAGGCAGCAGGAAAGCCCGCAGCCCTCAGGTCTGTGGGGCTACGCAAGCGGTTCCCAAAGAGCTTTAGAACAAGGCATAGTTTTCCCTGCTGGCTCTTTGGGCGGGGGACCCATCTCCAGCCATACGCCATTTTTGTGACTGGCGCGGCGCCCAGATGGAAAGGGTGGTGTCGAGGCTGAAGGCAGCAGGAAAGCCCGCAGCCCCCAGGTCTGTGTGGCTACGCAAGCGATTTCCAAAGAGCTTTAGAACAAGGCATAGTTTTCCCTGCTGGCTCCTTGGGCAGGGGACCCATCTCCAGCCGTATGGCCATTTTGGGGCCTGGCGCGGCGCCCAGAGGGAAAGGTTGGTTTTGAGGCCGAAGGCAGCAGGAAAGCCCGCAGCCCCCAGGTCTGTGGTGCTACGCAAGCGGTTCCCAAAGGGCTTTAGAACAAGGCATAGTTTTCCCTGCTGGCTCTTTGGGCGTGAGACCCATCTCCAGCCGTATGGCCATTTTTGTGCCTGGCGCGGTTCCCAGTGGGAAAGGGTGGTTTTGAGGCTGAAGGCAGCAGGAAAGCCCGCAGCCCCCAGGTCTGTGGGGCTACGCAAGCGGTTCCCAAAGAGCTTTAGAACAAGGCATATTTTTCCCTGATGGCTCCTTGGGCAGGTAACCCATCTCCAGCCGTATGGCCATTTTTGTGCCTGGCGCGGCACCAAGTGGGAAAGGGTGGTGTCGAGGCTGAAGGCAGCAGGAAGGCCCGCAGCCCCCAGGTCTGTGGGGCTACGCAAGTAGTTACCAAAGAGCTTTAGAACAAGGCATAATTTTCCCTGATGGCTGTTTTGGCAGGGGACCCATCTCCAGCCGTATGGCCATTATTGTGCCTGGCGCGGCGCCAAGTGGGAAAGGGTGTTGTCGAGGCTGAACGCAGCAGGAAAGCCCGCAGCCCCCTGGTCTGAGGGGCTACGCAAGCGATTCCCAAAGAGCTTTAGAACAAGGCATAGTTTTCCCTGCTGGCTCCTTGTGCAGGGGCCCATCTCCAGCCGTATGGCCATTTTTGTGCCTGGCGCAGCGCCAAGTGGGAAAGGTTGGTTTTGAGGCCGAAGGCAGCAGGAAAGCCCGCAGCCCCCAGGTCTGTGGGGCTACGCAAGCGGTTCCCAAAGAGCTTTAGAACAAGGCATAATTTTCCCTGCTGGCGCTTTGGGCGGGAGTACCATCTCCAGCCGTATGGCCATTTTTGTGCCTGGCGCGGCGCCAAATGGGAAAGGGTGTTGTCGAGGCTGAAGGCAGCAGGAAAGCCTGCAGCCCCCAGGTCTGTGCGGCTACGCAAGCGGTTCCCAAAGAGCTTTAGAACAAGGCATGGTTTTCCCTGCTGGCTCTTTGGGCGGGGGACCCATCTCCAGCCATAGGCCATTTTTGTGCCTGGCGCAGCGCCAAGTGGGAAAGGGTGGCTTTGAGGCTGAAGGCAGCAGGAAAGCCCGCAGCCCTCAGGTCTGTGGGGCTACGCAAGCGGTTCCCAAAGAGCTTTAGAACAAGGCATACTTTTCCCTGCTGGCTCCTTGGGTAGGGGACCCATCTCCAGCTGTATGGCCATTTTTGTGCCTAGCGCGGCGCCAAGTGGGAAAGGGTGGTTTTGATGCTGAAGGCAGCAGCAAAGCGCACAGCCCCCAGGTCTGTGGAGCTATGCAAGCGGTTCCCAAAGAGCTTTAGAACAAGGCATAGTTTTCCCTGCTGGCTCTTTGGGCGGGGGACCCATCTCCAGCCGTATGGCCATTTTTGAGCCTGGCCCGGTGCCCAGAGGGAAATGGTGGTTTTCGAGGCTGAAGGCAGCAGGAAAGCCCGCAGCCCCCAGGTCTGTGGGGCTACGCAAGCGGTTCCCAAAGAGCTTTAGAACAAGGCATAATTTTCCCTGCTGGCTCTTTGGGCGGGGGACTCATCTCCAGCCGTATGGCCATTTTTGTGCCTGGCGCGGCGCCAAGTGGGAAAGGGTGGTGTCGAGGCTGAAGGCAGCAGCAAAGCCCGCAGCCCCCAGGTCTGTGGGGCCAAGCAAGCGGTTCCCAAAGAGCTTTAGAACAAGGCATAGTTTTCCCTGATGGCTCTTTGGGCATGGGACCCATCTCCAGCCATAGGCCATTTTTGTGCCTGGCGCGGCGCCAAGTGGGAAAGGGTGGTTTTGAGGCTGAAGGCAGCAGGAAAGGCTGCAGCCCCCAGGTCTGTGGGGCTACGCAAGCGGTTCCCAAAGAGCTTTAGAACAAGGCATAGTTTTCCTTGCTGGCTCTTTGGGCATGGGACCCATCTCCAGCCGTATGGCCATTTTTGTGCCTAGCGCGGCGCCAAGTGGGAAAGGGTGGTTTTGAGGCTGAAGGCAGCAGCAAACCCTGCAGCCCCCAGGTCTGTGGGGCCAAGCAAGCGGTTCCCAAAGAGCTTTAGAACAAGGCATAGTTTTCCCTGCTGGCTCTTTGGGCGGGGGACCCAGGTCCAGCCATATGGCCTTTTTTGTGCCTGGCGCGGCGCCCAGAGGGAAAGGGTGGTGTCGAGGCTGAAGGCAGCAGGAATGCCCGCAGCCCCCCAGGTCTGTGCGGCTACGCAAGCGGTTCCCAAAGAGCTTTAGAACAAGGCATAGTTTTCCCTGCTGGCTCTTTGGGCGGGGGACCCATCTCCAGCCGAATGGCCATTTTTGAGCCTGGCCCGGTGCCCAGAGGGAAATGGTGGTTTTCGAGGCTGAATGCAGCAGGAAAGCCCGCAGCCCCCAGGTCTGTGGGTCTACGCAAGCGGTTCCCAAAGAGCTTTAGAACAAGGCATAGTTTTCCCTGCTGGCTCTTTGGGCGGGTGACCCATCTCCAGCCATAGGCCATTTTTGTGCCTGGCCCGGCGCCAAGTGGGAAAGGGTGGTGTCGAGGCTGAAGGCAGCAGGAAAGCCCGCAGCCCCCAGGTCTGTGGGGCTCCGAAGTGGTTCCCAAAGAGCTTTAGAACAAGGCATAGTTTTCCCTGATGGCTCTTTGGGCGGGGGACCGATCTCTAGCCATAGGCCATTTTTGTGCCTGGTGCGGCGCCAAGTGGGAAAGGGTGGTGTCGAGGCTGAAGGCAGCAGGAAAGCCCGCAGCCCCCAGGTCTGTGGGGCTACGCAAGCGGTTCCCAAAGAGCTTTAGAACAAGGCATAATTTTCCCTGCTGGCTCGTTCGGCGGGGGACCCATCTCCAGCAATATGGACATTTTTGTGTCTGGCGCGGCGCCAAGTGGGAAAGGGTGGTTTTTGAGGCTGAAGGCAGCAGCAAAGCCCGCAGCTCCCAGGTCTGTGGGGCTACGCAAATGGTTCCTAAAGAGCTTTAGTACAAGGCATAGTTTTCCCTGCTGGCTCGTTCGGCGGGGGACCCATCTCCAGCCGTATGGCCATTTTTGTGCCTGGCGCGGCGCCAAATGGGAAAGGGTGGTTTTGAGGCTGAAGGCAGCAGGAAAGCCCGCAACCCGCAGGTCTGTGGGGCTACGCAAGCGGTTCCCAAAGAGCTTTAGAAGAAGGCATAGTTTTCCCTGCAGGCTCTTTGGGCGGGAGACTTATCTCCAGCCATAGGCCATTTTTGTGCCTGGCGCGACGCCAAGTCGGAAAGGGTGGCTTTGAGGCTGAAGGCAGCAGGAAAGCCTGCAGCCCCCAGGTCTGTGGGGCTACGCGAGCGGTTCCCAAAGAGCTTTAGAACAAGGCATAGCTTTCCCTGCTGGCTCTTTGGGTGGGGAACCCATCTCCAGCCGTATGGCCATTTTTGAGCCTGGCCCGGTGCCCAGAGGGAAATGGTGGTTTTCGAGGCTGAAGGCAGCAGGAAAGCCTGCAGCCCCCAGGTCTGTGGGGCTACGCAAGCGGTTCCCAAAGAGCTTTAGAACAAGGCATAGTTTTCCCTGCTGGCTCTTTGGGCGGGGGACTCATCTCCAGCCGTATGGCCATTTTTGTGCCTGGCGCGGTGCCAAGTGGGAAAGGGTACTGTCGAGGCTGAAGGCAGGAGGAAAGCCTGCAGCCCCCAGGTCTGTGCGGCTATGCAAGCGGTTCCCAAAGAGCTTTAGAACAAGGCATAGTTTTCCCTGCTGTCTCTTTGGGCATGGGACCGATCTCCAGATGTATGGCCATTTTTGAGCCTGGCCCGGTGCCCAGAGGGAAATGGTGGTTTTCGAGGCTGAAGGCAGCAGGAAAGCCCGCAGCCCCCAGGTCTGTGGGGCTACGCAAGCGGTTCCCAAAGAGCTTTAGAACAAGGCATAATTTTCCCTGCTGGCTCTTTGGGCGGGGGACTCATCTCCAGCCGTATGGCCATTTTTGTGCCTGGCGCGGCGCCAAGTGGGAAAGGGTGGTGTCGAGGCTGAAGGCAGCAGCAAAGCCCGCAGCCCCCAGGTCTGTGGGGCCAAGCAAGCGGTTCCCAAAGAGCTTTAGAACAAGGCATAGTTTTCCCTGATGGCTCTTTGGGCATGGGACCCATCTCCAGCCATAGGCCATTTTTGTGCCTGGCGCGGCGCCAAGTGGGAAAGGGTGGTTTTGAGGCTGAAGGCAGCAGGAAAGGCTGCAGCCCCCAGGTCTGTGGGGCTACGCAAGCGGTTCCCAAAGAGCTTTAGAACAAGGCATAGTTTTCCTTGCTGGCTCTTTGGGCATGGGACCCATCTCCAGCCGTATGGCCATTTTTGTGCCTAGCGCGGCGCCAAGTGGGAAAGGGTGGTTTTGAGGCTGAAGGCAGCAGCAAACCCTGCAGCCCCCAGGTCTGTGGGGCCAAGCAAGCGGTTCCCAAAGAGCTTTAGAACAAGGCATAGTTTTCCCTGCTGGCTCTTTGGGCGGGGGACCCATCTCCAGCCATAGGCCATTTTTGTGCCTGGCGCGACGCCAAGTGGGAAAGGGTGGTGTCGAGGCTGAAGGCAGCAGGAAAGCCTGCAGCCCCCACGTCTGTGGGGCTACGCAAGCGGTTCCCAAAGAGCTTTAGAACAAGGCATAGTTTTCCCTGCTGGCTCTTTGGGCGGGGGACCCATCTCCAGCCGTATGGCCATTTTTGAGCCTGGCCCGGTGCCCAGAGGGAAATGGTGTTTTTCGAGGCTGAAGGCAGCAGGAAAGCCTGCAGCCCCCAGGTCTGTGTGGCTACGCAAGCGGTTCCCAAAGAGCTTTAGAACAAGGCATAGTTTTCCCTGCTGGCTCTTTGGGCGGGGGACCCAGGTTCAGCCATATGGCCTTTTTTGTGCCTGGCGCGGCGCCCAGAGGGAAAGGGTGGTGTCGAGGCTGAAGGCAGCAGGAATGCCCGCAGCCCCCCAGGTCTGTGCGGCTACGCAAGCGGTTCCCAAAGGGCTTTAGAACAAGGCATAGTTTTCCCTGCTGGCTCTTTGGGCGGGTGACCCATCTCCAGCCGAATGGCCATTTTTGAGCCTGGCCCGGTGCCCAGAGGGAAATGGTGGTTTTCGAGGCTGAAGGCAGCAGGAAAGCCCGCAGCCCCCAGGTCTGTGGGGCTACGCAAGCGGTTCCCAAAGAGCTTTAGAACAAGGCATAGTTTTCTCTGCTGGCTCTTTGGGCGGGTGACCCATCTCCAGCCATAGGCCATTTTTGTGCCTGGCCCGGTGCCAAGTGGGAAAGGGTGGTGTCGAGGCTGAAGGCAGCAGGAAAGCCCGCAGCCCCCAGGTCTGTGGGGCTCCGAAGTGGTTCCCAAAGAGCTTTAGAACAAGGCATAGTTTTCCCTGCTGGCTCTTTGGGCGGGGGACCGATCTCTAGCCATAGGCCATTTTTGTGCCTGGTGCGGCGCCAAGTGGGAAAGGGTGGTGTCGAGGCTGAAGGCAGCAGGAAAGCCCGCAGCCCCCAGGTCTGTGGGGCTACGCAAGCGGTTCCCAAAGAGCTTTAGAACAAGGCATAGTTTTCCCTGCTGGCTCGTTCGGCGGGGGACCCATCTCCAGCAATATGGACATTTTTGTGTCTGGCGCGGCGCCAAGTGGGAAAGGGTGGTTTTTGAGGCTGAAGGCAGCAGCAAAGCCCGCAGCTCCCAGGTCTGTGGGGCTACGCAAATGGTTCCTAAAGAGCTTTAGTACAAGGCATAGTTTTCCCTGCTGGCTCGTTCGGCGGGGGACCCATCTCCAGCCGTATGGCCATTTTTGTGCCTGGCACGGCGCCAAATGGGAAAGGGTGGTTTTGAGGCTGAAGGCAGCAGGAAAGCCCGCAGCCCGCAGGTCTGTGGGGCTACGCAAGCGGTTCCCAAAGAGCTTTAGAAGAAGGCATAGTTTTCCCTGCAGGCTCTTTGGGCGGGAGACTTATCTCCAGCCATAGGCCATTTTTGTGCCTGGCGCGACGCCAAGTCGGAAAGGGTGGCTTTGAGGCTGAAGGCAGCAGGAAAGCCTGCAGCCCCCAGGTCTGTGGGGCTACGCGAGCGGTTCCCAAAGAGCTTTAGAACAAGGCATAGTTTTCCCTGCTGGCTCTTTGGGCGGGGGACCCATCTCCAGACATATGGCCATTTTTGTGCCTGGCGCGGCGCCAAGTGGGAAAGGGTGGTGTCGAGGCTGAAGGCAGCGGGAAAGCCTGCAGCCCCCAGGTCTGTGGGGCTACGCAAGCGGTTCCCAAAGAGCTTTAGAACAAGGCATAGCTTTCCCTGCTGGCTCTTTGGGTGGGGAACCCATCTCCAGCCGTATGGCCATTTTTGAGCCTGGCCCGGTGCCCAGAGGGAAATGGTGGTTTTCGAGGCTGAAGGCAGCAGGAAAGCCTGCAGCCCGCAGGTCTGTGGGGCTACGCAAGCGGTTCCCAAAGAGCTTTAGAACAAGGCATAGTTTTCCCTGCTGGCTCTTTGGGCGGGGGACTCATCTCCAGCCGTATGGCCATTTTTGTGCCTGGCGCGGTGCCAAGTGGGAAAGGGTACTGTCGAGGCTGAAGGCAGGAGGAAAGCCTGCAGCCCCCAGGTCTGTGCGGCTATGCAAGCGGTTCCCAAAGAGCTTTAGAACAAGGCATAGTTTTCCCTGCTGGCTCTTTGGGCGGGGCACCCATCTCCAGATATATGGCCATTTTTGTGCCTGGCGCGGCACCAAGTGAGAAAGGGTGGCTTTGAGGCTGAAGGCAGCAGGAAAGCCCGCAGCCCCCAGGTCTGTGGGGCTACGCAAGCGGTTCCCAAAGAGCTTTAGAACAAGGCATAGTTTTCCTTGCTGGCTCTTTGGGCATGGGACCCATCTCCAGCCATAGGCCATTTTTGTGCCTGATGTGGCGCCAAGTGGTAAAGGGTGGTGTCGAGGCTGAAGGCAGCAGGAAAGCCTGCAGCCCCCAGGTCTGTGGGGCTACGCAAGCGGTTCCCAAAGAGCTTTAGAACAAGGTATAGTTTTCCCTGCTGGCTCTTTGGGCATGGGACCCATCTCCAGCCATAGGCCATTTTTGTGCCTGATGCGGCGCCAAGTGGGAAAGGGTGGTGTCGAGGCTGAAGGCAGCAGGAAAGCCTGCAGCCCCCAGGTCTGTGGGGCTACGCAAGCGGTTCCCAAAGAGCTTTAGAACAAGGCATAGTTTTCCTTGCTGGCTCTTTGGGCAGGGGACCCATCTCCAGCCATAGGCCATTTTTGTGCCTGATGCGGCGCCAAGTGGGAAAGGGTGGCTTTGAGGCTGAAGGCAGCAGGAAAGCCCTCAGCTCCCATGTCTGTGGGGCTACGCAAGCGGTTCCCAAAGAGCTTTAGAACAAGGCATAGTTTTTCCTACTGGCGCCTTGGGCAGGGGACCCATCTCCAGCAGTATGGCCATTTTTGTGCCTAGCGCGGCGCCAAGTGAGAAAGGGTGGTGTCGAGGCTGAAGGCAGCCGCAAAGCCCGCAGCCCCCAGGTCTGTGGGGCTACGCAAGCGGTTCCCAAAGAGCTTTAGAACAAGGCATAGTTTTCCCTGCTGGCTCCTACGGCAGGGGACCCATCTCCAGCTGTATGGCCATTTTTGTGCCTGGCGCGGTTCCAAGTGGGAAAGGGTGGTGTCGAGTCTGAAGGCAGCAGGAAAGCCCGCAGCCCCCAGGTCTGTGGGGCTACGCAAGCGGTTCCCAAAGAGCTTTAAAACAAGGCATAGTTTTCCCTGCTGGCTCTTTGGGCGCGGGACCCATCTCCAGCCGTATGGCCATTTTTGTGCCTGGCGCGGCGCCAAGTGGGAAAGGGTGGTGTTGAGGCTGAAGGCGCCACGAAAGCCTGCCGCCCGGGGTTTTCTTAATGGCTTTTCTTAATGATGTCTCCACAGTGTGAAGTTTTGCAGGATTTGAAAAAGTAATAGACACAGTGAAATTGAGTCTGTTGGAAACTTCCATACCTTTCCCTCCATCTAAATCTCTGCTGTCCTGTAGTATCCACTGCCTGCAGCTGCTGTTGCAGGAGCAGACAGAGTGGTATCAGATTTAGAAAAAAGGGACATCATTAAGAGGACTCACTCGCCTTATTTTTCACCGGTGTGGCCAGTAAAGAAATCAACAAGGCAATGGCGTTTCACAGTAGATTACGGAAAATTAAACGCCAACACTGCACCCCTGACCGCTGCGGTTCCGACTATCGCGGAAATTGTGACAATGATACAAGGAGCTGCCCATGCTTGGAGGGTTGCCTTAGATGTTAAAGACATATTTTTTTATGATTCCCCTCCTTGAGCGGGACAAAGCGCAGTTTGCATTCACATGGAAAGGAGTCCAATATACCTTTAACCGCTTTCCGCAAGGATACAAACATTCCCCCACTATTGCCCATAATGCTTTAGCTAAAGTGCTATCAGAGATTCCTGTTTCACAGGGATGTACAGTATACCAATATATTATTGATGACATCTTAATAGGGGAGAGAACCAAGAAAGTGTAAAAGACATGATGGAAAACATCCGAAAAACATTATCAGATTTGGGATTGGAAATTCCCGACTCAAAGTGTCAGGGACCCGCACAGGAAGTTAAATTCCTGGGGGTCTGGTGGATTAAGGGAGCTGCTTCTGTCCCTCAGGATACCCTGGAAAAAATAGAGCATGGCCAGAATCCATCCAGCGTGAAGGAGTTACAGCAAGTCCTGGGAATTTAAGTTATTGGCGTAAACACGTCCCTGGCTTTTCCATCATTGCTCGCCCCCTTCATAGCTTGCCAAAAAAGGGTAAATCCTGGGTGTGGACTGAACAACACACTAATGCTCTGCAATTACTAATAAAGGAGCTAAGGTTATTCCAACAGCTTGGCCCCATACATCCAACTGACCCTGTCCATGTAGAATGGGGGTTCAGTGAACATGGTTCCCGTTGTAATTTATGGCAGAAGGGACCAGCAGGACCGGAGAGACCATTAGAATTTTGCTCCCACTCCTTCAATGATACTGAGAGCAGATATTCAGACCTGGAGAAGGGTTTACTGTCCCTGGTGCGAGCATTGCAACGAGCAGAGCAGATAAGGAGAGAACAGAGCGTGATTGTTCGGGGCCCTTTTCGACTCCTAGATGTGGTCCGTAAAGGGACAGCACCGCCAGCCGGCATTGCCCAGAAACCCACAGTTCGAAAGTGGTATGCTTATTTAGAAGGCATTAATGATATCATGCCAGTCTCTGAAGGTAGTATCAAAGTATCCATGCTCCAGAAGGATATAGATGGTGCCCTATTGTTCCAATCCCCACCAAAAAGACCATCTCCAATCCAAGAAGCATCTCCTCTGAAAGAAGGCAGTGATCTTACAGGAGTGTGGTTTACTGGTGCGTCATCTCACCGTGAGAACAGCAAGTGGAAATACAAGGCCGTAGCACTGGAAGTAGCAACGGGGGAAAGAGCAATTGAAACAGGAGAAGGTAGGGCACAAGTAGGGGAACTCAGAGC
Source organism: Rissa tridactyla (assembly GCF_028500815.1). NCBI lineage: Eukaryota > Metazoa > Chordata > Aves > Charadriiformes > Laridae > Rissa > Rissa tridactyla. The sequence goes on from NC_071476.1 coordinate 23,391,721, forward strand.
CGTCCTACTAGCTGCACAACATGGAGCTACTTACATTTACACTGACTCATATGCTGTTTTTAAAGGAGCCACTGAATGGATAGGACACTGGGCAGCCTACGATTGGCAGGTGAACAGAGTCCCAATCTGGGAGACAGACAGTTGGAAGCAACTGTTGGAAATAGGAGGACAGAGACCATTGCACATTGCTTGGGTAAAAGGCCACGATCGTTCAAACTCGATCACTGCTCAGTTCAACCAACAGGTAGATAGCCTCACGCGGCTACAACAAATTGACATTGTAGATGAAGGTCGGGAATGGGAACGCTTACTCGAATGGTTACATATTAAGCCTGGCCATACAGGCCGTGCTGATCTGTATCAGGAAGGTCTAGCCCGGGGGTGGCCTGTGTCGGTTAAGCTGTGCGAACAAGTAGTAACTGCCTGGTCACAATGTCGCCTACGACTCAGCAAAGATCATCCGAGTAAGGCGCCTCCCTTACACATGCGGGACAAGAAAGCGTTGTGGCATTCATGGCAGATTGATTATATTGAGCCCTTGAGATCATCAGGTGGGAAAAGATATGTCCTGGTAGGAGTGGAGATTATCTCCAGCCTCAGTATGGCCAGCAGTTTCAAACCAGCTACCAGGGACAACACAGTGAAAGGCCTAAAAGAGTGGCTCAGCACACTTCCCCTTCCCGAGGAAATCCAGAGTGATAACGTTTCACACTTTACGGCTTCGGTGGTACAAGATTGGGCCAAAGAAGAAGGGATTCGATGGGTATTTCATACTCCCTATTATCCCCAGGCTAATGGCATTGTTGAACGCACCAATAGATTGGTTAAGCGTTTTGCAAAAAGTCATGAACCAGGTTGGCATTTGCGATTGGATGATGCCATCTATCAACTAAATAACAGATGGAGTGGAGACGGCTGTCCTAAAATGAAAGCTTTCTGTGTACCTGCCAATATTATCTCTCCAAAGGCTGCCAATGAACCGGGAAAATACCCCGGAAGATTTCACCCTGGACTACCTGTGCTAGTGAAAATGCCTCAAAATGGGACGGTGCCAATGGCGCTAGCTACTCCCAAAAATCCCTATGCATGGGAAGCCAAGGATTGTTCAGGGAAGATACACCGGATCAGCACCCGGTGGATCGCACCTTCTTTTTAACCCCGTCGGTCGAATAAGACCGAGCAGATTTTCTTTTCCTTTATGTCTTACAGGAACCTTGGATGAGCTGTACAGACGGATTGGCCTACGCTACCTTTGAATGTCTCCAGGGAATCCTGACATTGATCCTGGCAATAATACTACTTTTATGATGTATGGCTACCTGGAGGCCCAAATTCTAAAATGACGAATTGGCAGATGGAATTGATGCTATTCAGTTTTACCTTTTTATTCCCTGTTGTTTGTAGTCAAAGAGACCCAGAGTGGCCATGGTCTCAAGCCTTTGTCGTCTGTAATACAAGACTACAGGGAGACCTCATGCTAACGCACCCTTTCCCAATCTAGACAAGCACAGTCTCTGGGGTTTCATCGGGATGTGTCTCAAAGTGACAAACATTCTGGTTGGTGTCAAGACAAAGGTCTTGTGCTTTGAGAGTATTACTCTCACAAATGAATCCTTGTTGGTCTCGTGAAACGCATGCGTCAACATCAGCAGTTTGCCATTTAGTCTCATTTTGTCGTGCCCAACCTCTGTGCTGTGTTGGATAGAGTAGAGCTCCTTGGTGATTCAACGCCAGTGCGATGATTGGGTATATGGTGTACACTGAGGCATTGCGTATCGTTAAGACAAAAGCTGTGGCTTTGCTCTCAGTGGGATCGTAGGTGAAATTAACCAGATACCACCTGGACTGAAATCTTTTCTCAAATTCAATTGCATTATCCCATATTACTTTTCGAATTTCGGTGGGCAAGGTGCCTTCTTCACCTTCCCTTATGATTTATCAGTTTTTGCAAAACGCTTAACCAATCCGTTGGTGCATTCAACAATGCCATTAGCCTGAGGATAATAGGGAGTATGAAATACCCATCGAATCCCTTCTTCTTTGGCCCAATCTTGTACCACTGTAGCGGTAAAGTGTGAACCGTTATCACTTTGGATTTCCTCGGGGAGGGGAAGTGTGCTGAACCACCCTTTTAGGCCTTTCACTGTGTTGTCCCCAGCAGCTGATTTGAAGCCGGTGGCCATACTGAGGCTGGAGATAATCTCCACTCCGACTAGGACATATCTTTTCTCACCTGATGATCTCAAGGGCCCAATATAATCAAGCTGCTATGAATGCCACAACGCTTTCTTGTCCCGCATGTGTAAGGGAGGCGCCTTACTCAGATGATCTTTGCTGAGTCGTAGGCGACATTGTGACCAGGCAGTTACTATTTGTTCGCACAGCTTAACCGACACAGGCCACCCCCGGGCTAGACCTTCCTGATACAGATCAGCACGGCCTGTATGGCCAGGCTTAATATGTAACCATTCGAGTAAGCGTTCCCATTCCCGACCATCATCTACAATGTCAATTTGTTGTAGCCGCGTGAGGCTATCTACCTGTTGGTTGAACTGAGCAGTGATCGAGTTTGAACGATCGTGGCCTTTTACCCAAGCAATGTGCAATGGTCTCTGTCCTCCTATTTCCAACAGTTGCTTCCACTGTCTGTCTCCCAGATTGGGACTCTATTCACCTGCCAATCGTAGGCTGCCCAGTGTCCTATCCATTCAGTGGCTCCTTTAAAAACAGCATATGAGTCAGTGTAAATGTAAGTAGCCCCATGTTGTGCAGCTAGTAGGACGGCTCTGAGTTCCCCTACTTGTGCCCTACCTTATCCTGTTTCAATTGCTCTTTCCCCCGTTGCTACTTCCAGTGCTACGGCCTTGTATTTCCACTTGCTGTTCTCACGGTGAGATGACGCACCAGTAAACCACACTCCTGTAAGATCACTGCCTTCTTTCAGAGGAGATGCTTCTTGGATTGGAGATGGTCTTTTTGGTGGGGATTGGAACAATAGGGCACCATCTATATCCTTCTGGAGCATGGATACTTTGATACTACCTTCAGAGACTGGCATGATATCATTAATGCCTTCTAAATAAGCATACCACTTTCGAACTGTGGGTTTCTGGGCAATGCCGGCTGGCGGTGCTGTCCCTTTACGGACCACATCTAGGAGTCGAAAAGGGCCCCGAACAATCACGCTCTGTTCTCTCCTTATCTGCTCTGCTCGTTGCAATGCTCGCACCAGGGACAGTAAACCCTTCTCCAGGTCTGAATATCTGCTCTCAGTATCATTAAAGGCGTGAGAGCTAAATTCTAATGGTCTCTCCGGTCCTGCTGGTCCCTTCTGCCATAAATTACAACGGGAACCATGTTCACTGAACCCCCATTCTACATGGACAGGGTCAGTTGGATGTATGGGGCCAAGCTGTTGGAATAACCTTAGCTCCTTTATTAGTAATTGCAGAGCATTAGTGTGTTGTTCAGTCCACACCCAGGATTTACCCTTTTTTGGCAAGCTATGAAGGGGGCGAGCAATGATGGAAAAGCCAGGGACGTGTTTACGCCAATAACTTAAATTCCCAGGACTTGCTGTAACTCCTTCACGCTGGATGGATTCTGGCCATGCTCTATTTTTTCCAGGGTATCCTGAGGGACAGAAGCAGCTCCCTTAATCCACCAGACCCCAGGAATTTAACTTCCTGTGCGGGTCCCTGACACTTTGAGTCGGGAATTTCCAATCCCAAATCTGATAATGTTTTTCGGATGTTTTCCATCATGTCTTGTACACTTTCTTGGCTCTCTCCCTCTATTAAGATGTCGTCAATATATTGGTATACCGTACATCCCTGTGAAACAGGAATCTCTGATAGCACTTTAGCTAAAGCATTATGGGCAATAGTGGGGGAATGTTTGTATCCTTGCGGAAAGCGATTAAAGGTATATTGGACTCCTTTCCATGTGAATGCAAAATACGCCTTGTCCTGCTCAAGGAGGAGAATCATAAAAAAAAAATATGTCTTTAACATCTAAGGCAGCCACCCAAGCATGGGCAGCTCCTTTTATCATTGCTACAATTTCCGCGATAGTCGGAACCGCAGCGGTCAGGGGTGCAGTGTTGGCGTTTAATTTTCCGTAATCTACTGTGAAACGCCATTGCCTTGTTGGTTTCTTTACTGGCCACACCGGTGAATTATAAGGCGCGTGAGTCCTCTTAATGATGTTTCTTTTTTCTAAATCTGATACCACCCCGTCTGCTCCTGCAAGTGCAGCTGCAGGCAGTGGGTACTCTCGGACGTTGGTAATTTTAGAAGGAGGCAAAAGTATAGATGTTTCTAATAGCCCCAATTTAACTGTGTCTAATCCTTTTTTGCGTCCTGCAAAACTCCACACAGTTCCATCTCCATCTGGGAGTTTCCACATTCGCCCACGCAGTACGTCAAATCCTAGGAGGTTAGTACGTGAGGCACCCACTAACACTTCTGCCCTAGTCATTCGCTGCTCTCCCGGCAACCAGAAGTTAATTTTTGCAGTGGGGCATGTTTTTACCACACCATCAATTCCTGTGAAGTTGACTCTGCGTCGGGTGGGATTTATACCTAGAAGTTGTGCTGTTTCGTTAGTGATTGCAGACATTTGGGCTCCGGTATCAATAATAAAATTTACCAATATCTTCCGGGGGTCCAACAGGAATGACAATAACGGGTTCGGAGTCTTTATGAGAGCGCCATTGGATTGCTAGTACCTGCCGGACAGGGTGGCTCACTGCCCTCCCCGGGGATAGGAGTGTTTTGGCTGGGACTCTGTCAAATCAATCAAGTTACGTTCCGGTGCAGAAGGCACAATTTTCTCACGGCTTGGGGATTCTCTGGTTAGACTTTTCTCCCCAGCCGCATTATTCTTTCTAGGTAGAGATTGGACTAGCGTACGGAGATCTCCCGTAGGGTCACCGCGCAAGAATTGTCGGGGCACCCCTAATTGTAGGGCTTTACGCCACAACTCATTTCGGTCCTTATCAGGCTTAAACCTTCCCTCTGATTTAGGGTTTTGAGTGTGAGTTTGGACTTGGCGAACCTTTCGCGGGTGTTCGGAGGATTTCTCACTAGTTTGGCTGGCCCAGCCCATTCGGCGCCCATATTGATCTATTTCCTGTACATTCCAGGTGGGCATGTAGTGACGACGGCCCCGCCCATGAGCACCCCGAGCATCCCGTATACGATCTTGAGTGCGAACAAGGAACGGTTTCAGGCAATCGGGAAGACCACGGATGAGAGGGGCTAATCGATCCGGGTCGATAGGGGCTGACATTGGGGATTTCCGAAATTCCTCTCTGTCATACATGGCTTGCAGACAAGCTGCTTTCCGTACAGCCGCAAACAGATCAGAGTAGCCTGTAGCTCTAATCTCGAAGGGCTCCCCCCTCTCTCGCGGATCCATACCCCTTGCCCAATAGGCTGCTCGAGCGGTTAGGGAATAATTATGATCCCCAGGCATAGTGGTTAAAAACACTCCTGGTCCCCAAGAGTCTCCTGCTTCTTCCTCACTCAGCATAATTCTGTGCCCCCCTTCAGAAGAAACTCGCCACACGTACTCAACAGCCGACTCTTCTGGTCGCCTCGAATATTTCTCCCTTATTTTTGTTAACTCGGTTGTTGTCCATGGAACGGTACGCACAGTGGTGTGAATTTCATCACCATCATCAACTGCAGTTTCAGTTTTAACCAGAGGACGTAAAGGAAAAACTTGGGATTTCAAAGTAAAAGTCCTTTCCTCCTCATCTTCTTCGTCATCCTCACTATTAGACAAAAAAATCTCCGGTCTGGGTTCCGGAATTTGGATAACACAGTAACTTACGAATCTGTTGGACCTGGGTCGAGGGCTGCATTTTATCTAAGAGCCCGGTCACCCTTTCAATAACATTTTAAGTTGGCGATTTTTCACTCCCAAGTTGAGCATTCCGGTTTCCTAAACATTCATTCTCACTCACAAGCTTATCGACTTGAGTTCTTAATTTTTCTCCTGTCTCCTTTTGCAAGGCTAATGATGACTTCAGCACCTCATTCTCCGATTTCAGGGTTGCATATTCTACAGCTGAAATCAGATTAGGAGCGGGGGTTTCTCTAGCTTCTTGTTGTGCACAAGATAAACAGGCGCCTAACACAGCACAAATCACACCCTTGCCTTTCCCCGCTCTGAGCTTCTGTGAAACCCGACGCTCTTCAATACGTTCCACCACTTTCTCTTCATCCTTCCAAAATTTTTGGGCCCACTCCTTCCCAGCCTGGGAAGGGGCACAATCATATTTTTGCAGCAGTTTATCCATGGCAATCCTGCCGACTACGCCAAATTCTGTTGCGTGAAACGGGGCCAAGCGGTTTTAGCAGAAGATAAACCCCCTTGCGTTCTAACACTCCTCACCGAGGTGGGAGGCCAGGTGCGGCTGGGTTTCAATTCTGAGTGATGCCCAATTCAGCACTATCAGGCCAATCGCGTTTAATATGTGTTAAACTATTACGATTTGGAGACACTAATAGCGGGCTGCACCTTCAGTCTAGTCGTGCTCCTGAACCAGCACGGCCTCTCTCAAGTTTTGGTCGCGTTCAGTGAGAAAGCGAAACGACTAGCTACTGAAACAGTGCAGTTTATTTAAACAACAGATATACAGGTTCTTTAGGATTGCCGGTGATAAATACACTGTCTGCAAAGCACGTGCAAATAAAGACATTGTTAAATATACAAACGCGCGACAAAATTATAAACGATACAGCCTGGCTCTAAATGTAGGGTAGAGATTCTCTAGAGAAATTTCTAGAGTCCCCGAGAAAGCACTCGGTGTAATCAAAGTCTTACCCAAAGGCGTCCCTATGGGGGGGAAGAAAGGCTCAGCCCGTCGACTGATCCCAGAAAACAGCCGTGGGATTCTTCGCGATGGTGTCTTCCCAGACATCCCCCCTCTCTTGGGCTATTTTTATATTATTTTTTTAACTTCAAAGTGGAGTTTGAGTGACTTTAGTCATATGTACTTTTATTATGATTAATGTACTCAAGGAGGAGTGTTCACACCTCGGGGGCGGATAGCCTCCGGGATGGAGGTGTGTTTTGGTACATTGTGGTGAGCAAAGTTCGCACAAAAGGACAGCATTTCATCAACATTTGACGAAATGTTGGCTCGGGTAGCGTGTAGGCCGCTTATCAGTTCCGTAGTACCATCTCGTCCCCATATCTGCTATTCGTCACAACAAACAAGCGCGTTCCGTTCCATCCCTCGTGTAGTTTCGCAAACAACCTTGTACAGGGAATCACAGCTGTTGCATTCTTCGTGTGCTAGCTGCGGCTGTATTCTACCTCAGAAGCCTCTTGATTTTATGACTTTCCTTAATGTGTGAACAATGCTGTATTTTTGTATTCTTGGCCAATTTAGTAATTATTCCACAAGAACACACATTGGTTGCCGATTTATCAACGGGTCTAATCACCACAGGCCAACTGGAATTAAAACCACCTATGTAGACTCTACCAAAGCGGACAAATACAACACTGATTGTTACAAAATTATGGCGCCAAATTCAGATTGCTGGCACAATTTCACTTTCATCAAACCTACAGTAGTGTACTGTATTTGGGGCTACAAGGGCACAGAATTGTTATTTGAATTTATGATTGACTCAAATACACCTGAACTTGCTGAAATGAATCCAGAATCTACACCCCACAAACTCTCAAAGGCTCTCTCTTCTAAGAGAAAAAAAACCACCTCTCTCTTTTCTAAGCTCTCCATTAGACTAACTCCTTACATTTTCAACCTTGGCCCTTACGTTATTAAACACACACAGGTCAACAACAGGTACTGTTTAATCCCACATATTCCCTCAAACGAGCAGAATTGTCAATGCAGATTAAAATCTCTGCGATCAAACCCACCTGCTTACCATTCCTGAGTACATCTTATGCAGAATGGTCAGCATGGTTACGCAAACGAACTCTTGCCACTTCACACGGACGGAAGAGGGATGCGACTGGTATCTTAGGAACAGGCCTGGGAGTCTTGAATAGTATAGATGCTGAGATACTTGCCAACAAACTAGTCACAACCACTACTGATCTGGACAAATTAAGACATCCCCTACGGTCCTCTCTATTAGCATTGGGAAACCACCAACGGCTTTTATCGAATATATTGCCTCAATGGGAAGAAACGGGTGAAAAAGACCATCAGCTGATCACAGATGCACTTGGTACAACCCAAACCAATGTTTCCTTGGCTCTTAGTTGTATCCAAGCCCAATTGTGGATGCAATCTATGACAGCCGCAATCATAAGGGAAGGTGAAGAAGGCACCTTGCCCACCGAAATTCGAAAAGTAATATGGGATAACGCAATTGAATTTGAGAAAAGATTTCAGTCCAGGTGGTATCTGGTTAATTTCACCTACGATCCCACTGAGAGCAAAGCCACAGCTTTTGTCTTAACGATACGCAATGCCTCAGTATACACCATATACCCAATCATCGCACTGGGGTTGAATCACCAAGGAGCTCTACTCTATCCAACACAGCACAGAGGTTGGGCACGACAAAATGAGACTAAATGGCAAACTGCTGATGTTGACGCATGCGTTTCACGAGACCAACAAGGATTCATTTGTGAGAGTAATACTCTCAAAGCACAAGACCTTTGTCTTGACACCAACCAGAATGTTTGTCACTTTGAGACACATCCCGATGAAACCCCAGAGACTGTGCTTGTCTAGATTGGGAAAGGGTGCGTTAGCATGAGGTCTCCCTGTAGTCTTGTATTCAGAGATGACATAGTAATCACTCAAATCTTTGTGTTTGAACTTTACTAACACAAAGTTACGGGATGCGACTTCAATTATTAAGCTCCTGTTATGTCTTTTCAATTGCTACAACCTAATTATACGTTGATTCGAGATTGTTGCCTACCCCTATCGGAATGAATCTCTCCCTGGTGAAGAAGCTGCCCAAACACAATGAATTGAAGCGACTCTTGAAAGAAGCCCAAGAAAACAGACAGACAACTTTGATTACCGTCCATCATCAGGTTGAAGAAATACACCAAGCGTTGGAAAGAGTGAAGAGAGGCGGAGGACATAGATGGGGAGATACTCTTTTTGGATGGTCACCGACAGTTACAGGACTTTATAACAAGATGCTTCACTCTGTTGTTGTTTTACTAATACTCACTGTACTGTGCTTTGCTTAGACAATTGTTTTGCATGTTAGACTTTGGATTATGATGAAAAGTTTAAATCCCTTGATCACTCCGCGAGAAGGATTTCCACTTGATATCCCTCACCACAAGAACACCAGTGATCTTTCTTATCAGTGTTGAGTACGTCGACCTTGACTGACTGTAGACAAAGTTTTCCCTGCTGGCTCTTTGGGCGGGGGACCCATCTCCAGCCGTATGACCATTTTTGTGCCTGGCGCGGCGCCAAGTGGGAAAGGGTGGTTTTGAGGCAGAAGGCAGCAGGAAAGCCCGCAGCTCCCAGGTCTGTGGGGCTACGCAAGAGGTTCCCAAAGAGCTTTAGAACAAGGCATATTTTTCCCTGATGGCTCTTTTGGCAGGGGACCCATCTCCAGCCGTATGGCCATTATTGTGCCTGGCGCAGCGCCAAGTGGGAAAGGGTGTTGTCGAGGCTGAAGGCAGCAGGAAAGCCCGCAGCCGCTAGGTCTGTGGGGCTACGCAAGTGCTTCCAAAAGACCTTTAGAACAAGGCATAGTTTTCCCTGCTGGCTCTTTGGGCGGGGGACCCATCTCCAGCCATACGCCATTTTTGTGACTGGCGCGGCGCCCAGATGGAAAGGGTGGTGTCGAGGCTGAAGGCAGCAGGAAAGCCCGCAGCCCCCAGGTCTGTGGGGCTACGCAAGCGATTTCCAAAGAGCTTTAGAACAAGGCATAGTTTTCCCTGCTGGCTCCTTGGGCAGGGGACCCATCTCCAGCCGTATGGCCATTTTGGGGCCTGGCGCGGCGCCCAGAGGGAAAGGTTGGTTTTGAGGCTGAAGGCAGCAGGAAAGCCCGCAGCCCCCAGGTCTGTGGGGCTACGCAAGCGGTTCCCAAAGAGCTTTAGAACAAGGCATAGTTTTCCCTGCTGGCTCCTTGGGCAGGGGACCCATCTCCAGCCGTATGGCCATTTTTGTGCCTGGCGCGGCACCAAGTGGGAAAGGGTGGTGTCGAGGCTGAAGGCAGCAGGAAGGCCCGCAGCCCCCAGGTCTGTGGGGCTACGCAAGTAGTTACCAAAGAGCTTTAGAACAAGGCATAGTTTTCCCTGCTGGCTCCTTGGGCAGGGGACCCATCTCCAACCATATGGCCATTTTTGTGCCTGGCGCGGCGCCAAGTGGGAAAGGGTGGTTTTGAGTGAGAAGTTAGCAGGAAAGCCCTTATCTCCCAGGTCTGTGGGGTTACGCAAGTGGTTCCCAAAGAGCTTTAGAACAAGGCATAATTTTCCCTGATGGCTGTTTTGGCAGGGGACCCATCTCCAGCCGTATGGCCATTATTGTGCCTGGCGCGGCGCCAAGTGGGAAAGGGTGTTGTCGAGGCTGAACGCAGCAGGAAAGCCCGCAGCCCCCAGGTCTGAGGGGCTACGCAAGCGATTCCCAAAGAGCTTTAGAACAAGGCAGAGTTTTCCCTGCTGGCTCCTTGGGCAGGGGACCCATCTTCAGCCGTATGGCCTTTTTTGTGCCTGGCGCGGCGCCCAGAGGGAAAGGGTGGTTTTGAGTGAGAAGGCAGCAGGAAAGCCCTTAGCTCCCAGGTCTTTGGGACAACGCAAGCGGTTCCCAAAGAGCTTTAGAACAAGGCATAGTTTTCCCTGCTGGCTCTTTGGGCGGGGGACCCATCTCCAGCCATATGGCCATTTTTGGGCCTGGCACGGCGCCAAGTGGGAAAGGGTGGTGTCGAGGCTGAAGGCAGCAGGAAAGCCTGCAGCCCCCATGTCTCTGGGGCTACGCAAGCGGTTCCCAAAGAGCTTTAGAACAAGGCATAGTTTTCCCTGCTGGCTCCTTGTGCAGGGGCCCATCTGCAGCCGTATGGCCATTTTTGTGCCTGGCGCAGCGCCAAGTGGGAAAGGGTGGTGTCGAGGCTGAAGGCAGCAGGAAAGCCCGCAGCCGCTAGGTCTGTGGGGCTACGCAAGTGCTTCCAAAAGACCTTTAGAACAAGGCATAGTTTTCCCTGCTGGCTCTTTGGGCGGGGGACCCATCTCCAGCCATACGCCATTTTTGTGACTGGCGCGGCGCCCAGATGGAAAGGGTGGTGTCGAGGCTGAAGGCAGCAGGAAAGCCCGCAGCCCCCAGGTCTGTGGGGCTACGCAAGCGATTTCCAAAGAGCTTTAGAACAAGGCATAGTTTTCCCTGCTGGCTCCTTGGGCAGGGGACCCATCTCCAGCCGTATGGCCATTTTGGGGCCTGGCGCGGCGCCCAGAGGGAAAGGTTGGTTTTGAGGCTGAAGGCAGCAGGAAAGCCCGCAGCCCCCAGGTCTGTGGGGCTACGCAAGCGGTTCCCAAAGAGCTTTAGAACAAGGCATAGTTTTCCCTGCTGGCTCCTTGGGCAGGGGACCCATCTCCAGCCGTATGGCCATTTTTGTGCCTGGCGCGGCACCAAGTGGGAAAGGGTGGTGTCGAGGCTGAAGGCAGCAGGAAGGCCCGCAGCCCCCAGGTCTGTGGGGCTACGCAAGTAGTTACCAAAGAGCTTTAGAACAAGGCATAGTTTTCCCTGCTGGCTCCTTGGGCAGGGGACCCATCTCCAACCATATGGCCATTTTTGTGCCTGGCGCGGCGCCAAGTGGGAAAGGGTGGTTTTGAGTGAGAAGTTAGCAGGAAAGCCCTTATCTCCCAGGTCTGTGGGGTTACGCAAGTGGTTCCCAAAGAGCTTTAGAACAAGGCATAATTTTCCCTGATGGCTGTTTTGGCAGGGGACCCATCTCCAGCCGTATGGCCATTATTGTGCCTGGCGCGGCGCCAAGTGGGAAAGGGTGTTGTCGAGGCTGAACGCAGCAGGAAAGCCCGCAGCCCCCAGGTCTGAGGGGCTACGCAAGCGATTCCCAAAGAGCTTTAGAACAAGGCAGAGTTTTCCCTGCTGGCTCCTTGGGCAGGGGACCCATCTTCAGCCGTATGGCCTTTTTTGTGCCTGGCGCGGCGCCCAGAGGGAAAGGGTGGTTTTGAGTGAGAAGGCAGCAGGAAAGCCCTTAGCTCCCAGGTCTTTGGGACAACGCAAGCGGTTCCCAAAGAGCTTTAGAACAAGGCATAGTTTTCCCTGCTGGCTCTTTGGGCGGGGGACCCATCTCCAGCCATATGGCCATTTTTGGGCCTGGCACGGCGCCAAGTGGGAAAGGGTGGTGTCGAGGCTGAAGGCAGCAGGAAAGCCTGCAGCCCCCATGTCTCTGGGGCTACGCAAGCGGTTCCCAAAGAGCTTTAGAACAAGGCATAGTTTTCCCTGCTGGCTCCTTGTGCAGGGGCCCATCTGCAGCCGTATGGCCATTTTTGTGCCTGGCGCAGCGCCAAGTGGGAAAGGGTGGTGTCGAGGCTGAAGGCAGCAGGAAAGCCCGCAGCCCCCAGGTCTGTGGGGCTACGCAAGCGGTTCCCAAAGAGCTTTAGAACAAGGCATGGTTTTCCCTGTTGGCGCTTTGGGCGGGGGGACCCATCTCAAGCCATAGGCCTTTTTTGTGCCTGGCGCGGCGCCCAGAGGGAAAGGGTAGTTTTGAGGCTGAAGGCAGCAGGAAAGCCCGCAGCCCCCAGGTCTGTGCGGCTACGCAAGCGGTTCCCAAAGAGCTTTAGAACAAGGCATAGTTTTCCCTGCTGGCTCTTTGGGCTGGGGACCCATCTCCAGCCGTATGGCCTTTTTTGTGCCTGGTGCGGCGCCCAGAGGGAAAGGGTGGTTTTGAGGCTGAAGGCAGCAGGAAAGCCCGCAGCCCCCAGGTCTGTGGGGCTACGCAAGCGGTTCCCAAAGAGCTTTAGAACAAGGCATAGTTTTCCCTGCTGGCTCTTTGGGCGGGGGACCCAGGTCCAGCCGTATGGCCATTTTTGTGCCTGGCGCGGCGCCCAGAGGGAAAGGGTGTTGTCGAGGCTGAAGGCAGCAGGAAAGCCCGCAGCCCCCAGGTCTGTGGGGCTACGCAAGCGGTTCCCAAAGAGCTTTAGAACAAGGCATAGTTTTCCCTGCTGGCTCTTTGGGCGGGGGACCCATCTCCAGCCATAGTCCTTTTTTGTGCCTGGCGCGGCGCCCGGATGGAAAGGGTGGTGTCGAGGCTGAAGGCAGCAGGAAAGCCTGCAGCCCCCAGGTCTGTGGGGCTACGCAAGCGGTTCCCAAAGAGCTTTAGAACAAGGGATAGCTTTCCCTGCTGGCTCCTTGGGCAGGGGACCCATCTCCAGCCGTATGGCCATTTTTGTGCCTGGCGCGGCACCAAGTAGGGAAAGGGTGGTTTTGGGGCTGAAGGCAGCAGGAAAGCCCTCAGCCCCCAGGTCTGTGGGACAACGCAAGCGGTTCCCAAAGAGCTTTAGAACGAGGCATAGTTTTCCCTGATGGCTCTTTGGGCGGGGGACCCATGTCCAGCCGTATGGCCATTTTTGTGCCTGGCGCGGCGCCAAGTGGGAAAGGGTGGTTTTGAGGCTGAAGGGAGCAGGAAAGCCTGCAGCCCCCACGTCTGTGGGGCTATGCAAGCGGTTCCCAAAGAGCTTTAGAACAAGGCATAGTTTTCCCTGCTGGCTCTTTGGGCGGGGGACCCATCTCCAGCCATAGGCCATTTTTGTGCCTGGCGCGGCGCCAAGTGGGAAAGGGTGGCTTTGAGGCTGAAGGCAGCAGGAAAGCCCGCAGCCCCCAGGTCTGTGGGGCTACGCAAGTGGTTCCCAAAGAGCTTTAAAACAAGGCATTGTTTTCCCTGCTGGCTCTTTGGGTGGGGGACCCATCTCCAGCCGTATGGCGATTCTTGTGCCTGGCGCGGCGCCAAGTGGGAAAGGGTTGTGTCGAGGCTGAAGGCAGCAGGAAAGCCCGCAGCCCCCAGGTCTGTGGGGCTACGCAAGCGGTTCCCAAAGAGCTTTAGAACAAGGCATTGTTTTCCCTGATGGCTCTTTGGGCGGGGGACCCATCTCCAGCCGTATGGCTATTTTTATGCCTGGCGCGGTGCGTACTGGGAAAGGGTTGTTTTGAGGCTGAAGGCAGCAGGAAAGCCCGCAGCCCCCAGGTCTGCGGAGCTACGCAAGCGGTTCCCAAAGAGCTTTAAAACAAGGCATAGTATTCCCTGCTGGCTCTTTGGGCGGGGGACCCATCTCCAGCCATAGGCCATTTTTGTGCCTAGCGCAGTGCCAAGTGGGAAAGGGTGGTGTCGAGGCTGAAGGCAGCAGGAAAGCCTGCAGCCCCCACGTCTGTGTGGGTACGCAAGCGGTTCCCAAAGAGCTTTAAAACAAGGCATAGTTTTCCCTGATGGCTCCTTGGGCAGGGGACCCATCTCCAGCCATAGGCCATTTTTGTGCCTGATGCGGCGCCAAGTGGGAAAGGGTGGCTTTGAGGCTGAAGGCAGCAGGAAAGCCCGCAGCCCCCAGGTCTGTGGGGCTACGCAAGCGGTTCCCAAAGAGCTTTAGAACAAGGCATAGTTTTCCCTGCTGGCTCCTTGGGTAGGGGACCCATCTCCAGCTGTATGGCCATTTTTGTGCCTAGCGCGGCGCCAAGTGGGAAAGGGTGGTGTCGAGGCTGAAGGCAGCAGGAAAGCCCGCAGCCCCCAGGTCTGTGGGGCTAAGCAAGCGGTTCCCAAAGAGCTTTAGAACAAGGCATAGTTTTCCTTGCTGGCTCTTTGGGCGTGGGACCCATCTCCAGCCGTATGGCCATTTTTGTGCCTGGCGCGACGCCAAGTGGGAAAGGGTGGCTTTGAGGCTGAAGGCAGCAGGAAAGCCTGCAGCCCCCAGGTCTGTGGGGCCAAGCAAGCGGTTCCCAAAGAGCTTTAGAACAAGGCATAGTTTTCCCTGCTGGCTCCTTGGGCGGGGGACCCATCTCCAGCCGTATGGCCATTTTTGAGCCTGGCCCGGTGCCCAGAGGGAAATGGTGGTTTTCGAGGCTGAAGGCAGCAGGAAAGCCTGCAGCCCCAAGGTCTGTGGGGCTACGCAAGCGTTTCCCAAAGAGCTTTAGAACAAGGCATAATTTTCCCTGCTGGCTCTTTGGGCGGGGGACTCATCTCCAGCCGTATGGCCATTTTTGTGCCTGGCGCGGCGCCCAGAGGGAAAGGTTGGTTTTGAGGCCGAAGGCAGCAGGAAAGCCCGCAGCCCCCAGGTCTGTGGGGCTACGCAAGCGGTTCCCAAAGAGCTTTAGAACAAGGCATAGTTTTCCCTGCTGGCTCTTTGGGCGGGGGACCCATCTCCAGCCATAGGCCATTTTTGTGCCTGGCGGGGCGCCAAGTGGGAAAGGGTGGCTTTGAGGCTGAAGGCAGCAGGAAAGCCCGCAGCCCCCAGGTCTGTGGGGCTACGCAAGCGGTTCCCAAAGAGCTTTAGAACAAGGCATAGTTTTCCCTGCTGGCTCCTTGGGCGGGGGACTCATCTCCAGCCGAATGGCCATTTTTGAGCCTGGCGCGGCGCCAAGTGGGAAAGGGTGGTGTCGAGGCTGAAGGCAGCAGGAAAGCCCGCAGCCCCCAGGTCTGTGGGGCCAAGCAAGCGGTTCCCAAAGAGCTTTAGAACAAGGCATACTTTTCCCTGATGGCTCTTTGGGCGGGGGACCCATCTCCAGCCGTATGGCCATTTTTGAGCCTGGCCCGGTGCCCAGAGGGAAATGGTGGTTTTCGAGGCTGAAGGCAGCAGGAAAGCCTGCAGCCCCCAGGTCTGTGGGGCTACGCAAGCGGTTCCCAAAGAGCTTTAGAACAAGGCATAATTTTCCCTGCTGGCTCTTTGGGCGGGGGACTCATCTCCAGCCGTATGGCCATTTTTGTGCCTGGCGCGGCGCCAAGTGGGAAAGGGTGGTGTTGAGGCTGAAGGCAGCAGCAAAGCCCGCAGCTCCCAGGTCTGTGGGGCTACGCAAGCGGTTCCCAAAGAGCTTTAGAACAAGGCATAATTTTCCCTGCTGGCTCTTTGGGCGGGGGACCCATCTCCAGCCGTATGGCCATTTTTGTGCCTGGCGGGGCGCCAAGTAGGAAAGGGTGGCTTTGAGGCTGAAGGCAGCAGGAAAGCCCGCAGCCCCCAGGTCTGTGGGGCTACGCAAGCGGTTCCCAAAGAGCTTTAGAACAAGGCATAGTTTTCCTAAATGGCTCTTTGGGCGGGGGACCCATCTCCAGATGTATGGCCATTTTTGTGCCTGGCGCGGCGCCAAGTGAGAAAGGGTGGCTTTGAGGCTGAAGGCAGCAGGAAAGCCTGCAGCCCCCAGGTCTGTGGGGCCAAGCAAGCGGTTCCCAAAGAGCTTTAGAACAAGGCATAGTTTTCCCTGATGGCTCTTTGGGCATGGGACCCATCTCCAGCCATAGGCCATTTTTGTGCCTGGCGCGGCGCCAAGTGGGAAAGGGTGGCTTTGAGGCTGAAGGCAGCAGGAAAGCCTGCAGCCCCGAGGTCTGTGGGGCTACGCAAGCGGTTCCCAAAGAGCTTTAGAACAAGGCATAGTTTTCCCTGCTGGCTCCTTGTGCAGGGGCCCATCTGCAGCCGTATGGCCATTTTTGTGCCTGGCGCAGCGCCAAGTGGGAAAGGGTGGTGTCGAGGCTGAAGGCAGCAGGAAAGCCCGCAGCCCCCAGGTCTGTGGGGCTACGCAAGCGGTTCCCAAAGAGCTTTAGAACAAGGCATAATTTTCCCTGTTGGCGCTTTGGGCGGGGGGACCCATCTCAAGCCATAGGCCTTTTTTGTGCCTGGCGCGGCGCCCAGAGGGAAAGGGTAGTTTTGAGGCTGAAGGCAGCAGGAAAGCCCGCAGCCCCCAGGTCTGTGCGGCTACGCAAGCGGTTCCCAAAGAGCTTTAGAACAAGGCATAGTTTTCCCTGCTGGCTCTTTGGGCCGGGGACCCATCTCCAGCCGTATGGCCTTTTTTGTGCCTGGTGCTGCGCCCAGAGGGAAAGGGTGGTTTTGAGGCTGAAGGCAGCAGGAAAGCCCACAGCCCCCAGGTCTGTGGGGCTATGCAAACGGTTCCCAAAGAGCTTTAGAACAAGGCATAGTTTTCCCTGCTGGCTCTTTGGGCGGGGGACCCAGGTCCAGCCGTATGGCCATTTTTGTGCCTGGCGCGGCGCCCAGAGGGAAAGGGTGTTGTCGAGGCTGAAGGCAGCAGGAAAGCCCGCAGCCCCCAGGTCTGTGGGGCTACGCAAGTGGTTCCCAAAGAGCTTTAGAACAAGGCATAGTTTTCCCTGCTGGCTCTTTGGGCGGGGGACCCATCTCCAGCCATAGGCCTTTTTTGTGCCTGGCGCGGCGCCCGGATGGAAAGGGTGGTGTCGAGGCTGAAGGCAGCAGGAAAGCCTGCAGCCCCGAGGTCTGTGGGGCTACGCAAGCGGTTCCCAAAGAGCTTTAGAACAAGGCATAGTTTTCCCTGCTGGCTCTTTGGGCGGGGGACCCATCTCCAGCCATACGCCATTTTTGTGCCTGGCGCGGCGCCCAGATGGAAAGGGTGGTGTCGAGGCTGAAGGCAGCAGGAAAGCCCGCAGCCCCCAGGTCTGTGGGGCTACGCAAGCGATTTCCAAAGAGCTTTAGAACAAGGCATAGTTTTCCCTGCTGGCTCCTTGGGCAGGGGACCCATCTCCAGCCGTATGGCCATTTTGGGGCCTGGCGCGGCGCCCAGAGGGAAAGGTTGGTTTTGAGGCTGAAGGCAGCAGGAAAGCCCGCAGCCCCCAGGTCTGTGGGGCTACGCAAGCGGTTCCCAAAGAGCTTTAGAACAAGGCATAGTTTTCCCTGCTGGCTCCTTGGGCAGGGGACCCATCTCCAGCCGTATGGCCATTTTTGTGCCTGGCGCGGCACCAAGTGGGAAAGGGTGGTGTCGAGGCTGAAGGCAGCAGGAAGGCCCGCAGCCCCCAGGTCTGTGGGGCTACGCAAGTAGTTACCAAAGAGCTTTAGAACAAGGCATAGTTTTCCCTGCTGGCTCCTTGGGCAGGGGACCCATCTCCAGCCATATGGCCATTTTTGTGCCTGGCGCGGCGCCAAGTGGGAAAGGGTGGTTTTGAGTGAGAAGTTAGCAGGAAAGCCCTTATCTCCCAGGTCTGTGGGGTTACGCAAGTGGTTCCCAAAGAGCTTTAGAACAAGGCATAATTTTCCCTGATGGCTGTTTTGGCAGGGGACCCATCTCCAGCCGTATGGCCATTATTGTGCCTGGCGCGGCGCCAAGTGGGAAAGGGTGTTGTCGAGGCTGAACGCAGCAGGAAAGCCCGCAGCCCCCAGGTCTGAGGGGCTACGCAAGCGATTCCCAAAGAGCTTTAGAACAAGGCATAGTTTTCCCTGCTGGCTCCTTGGGCAGGGGACCCATCTTCAGCCGTATGGCCTTTTTTGTGCCTGGCGCGGCGCCCAGAGGGAAAGGGTGGTTTTGAGTGAGAAGGCAGCAGGAAAGCCCTTAGCTCCCAGGTCTTTGGGACAACGCAAGCGGTTCCCAAAGAGCTTTAGAACAAGGCATAGTTTTCCCTGCTGGCTCTTTGGGCGGGGGACCCATCTCCAGCCATATGGCCATTTTTGGGCCTGGCACGGCGCCAAGTGGGAAAGGGTGGTGTCGAGGCTGAAGGCAGCAGGAAAGCCTGCAGCCCCCATGTCTCTGGGGCTACGCAAGCGGTTCCCAAAGAGCTTTAGAACAAGGCATAGTTTTCCCTGCTGGCTCCTTGTGCAGGGGCCCATCTGCAGCCGTATGGCCATTTTTGTGCCTGGCGCAGCGCCAAGTGGGAAAGGGTGGTGTCGAGGCTGAAGGCAGCAGGAAAGCCCGCAGCCCCCAGGTTGTGGGGCTACGCAAGCGGTTCCCAAAGAGCTTTAGAACAAGGCATGGTTTTCCCTGTTGGCGCTTTGGGCGGGGGGACCCATCTCAAGCCATAGGCCTTTTTTGTGCCTGGCGCGGCGCCCAGAGGGAAAGGGTAGTTTTGAGGCTGAAGGCAGCAGGAAAGCCCGCAGCCCCCAGGTCTGTGCGGCTACGCAAGCGGTTCCCAAAGAGCTTTAGAACAAGGCATAGTTTTCCCTGCTGGCTCTTTGGGCTGGGGACCCATCTCCAGCCGTATGGCCTTTTTTGTGCCTGGTGCGGCGCCCAGAGGGAAAGGGTGGTTTTGAGGCTGAAGGCAGCAGGAAAGCCCGCAGCCCCCAGGTCTGTGGGGCTACGCAAGCGGTTCCCAAAGAGCTTTAGAACAAGGCATAGTTTTCCCTGCTGGCTCTTTGGGCGGGGGACCCAGGTCCAGCCGTATGGCCATTTTTGTGCCTGGCGCGGCGCCCAGAGGGAAAGGGTGTTGTCGAGGCTGAAGGCAGCAGGAAAGCCGGCAGCCCCCAGGTCTGTGGGGCTACGCAAGCGGTTCCCAAAGAGCTTTAGAACAAGGCATAGTTTTCCCTGCTGGCTCTTTGGGCGGGGGACCCATCTCCAGCCATAGGCCTTTTTTGTGCCTGGCGCGGCGCCCGGATGGAAAGGGTGGTGTCGAGGCTGAAGGCAGCAGGAAAGCCTGCAGCCCCCAGGTCTGTGGGGCTACGCAAGCGGTTCCCAAAGAGCTTTAGAACAAGGGATAGCTTTCCCTGCTGGCTCCTTGGGCAGGGGACCCATCTCCAGCCGTATGGCCATTTTTGTGCCTGGCGCGGCACCAAGTAGGGAAAGGGTGGTTTTGGGGCTGAAGGCAGCAGGAAAGCCCTCAGCCCCCAGGTCTGTGGGACAACGCAAGCGGTTCCCAAAGAGCTTTAGAACGAGGCATAGTTTTCCCTGATGGCTCTTTGGGCGGGGGACCCATGTCCAGCCATATGGCCATTTTTGTGCCTGGCGCGGCGCCAAGTGGGAAAGGGTGGTTTTGAGGCTGAAGGGAGCAGGAAAGCCTGCAGCCCCCACGTCTGTGGGGCTATGCAAGCGGTTCCCAAAGAGCTTTAGAACAAGGCATAGTTTTCCCTGCTGGCTCTTTGGGCGGGGGACCCATCTCCAGCCATAGGCCATTTTTGTGCCTGGCGCGGCGCCAAGTGGGAAAGGGTGGCTTTGAGGCTGAAGGCAGCAGGAAAGCCCGCAGCCCCCAGGTCTGTGGGGCTACGCAAGCGGTTCCCAAAGAGCTTTAGAACAAGGCATAGTTTTCCCTGCTGGCTCTTTGGGTGGGGGACCCATCTCCAGCCGTATGGCGATTCTTGTGCCTGGCGCGGCGCCAAGTGGGAAAGGGTTGTGTCGAGGCTGAAGGCAGCAGGAAAGCCCGCAGCCCCCAGGTCTGTGGGGCTACGCAAGCGGTTCCCAAAGAGCTTTAGAACAAGGCATTGTTTTCCCTGATGGCTCTTTGGGCGGGGGACCCATCTCCAGCCGTATGGCTATTTTTATGCCTGGCGCGGTGCGTACTGGGAAAGGGTTGTTTTGAGGCTGAAGGCAGCAGGAAAGCCCGCAGCCCCCAGGTCTGCGGAGCTACGCAAGCGGTTCCCAAAGAGCTTTAAAACAAGGCATAGTATTCCCTGCTGGCTCTTTGGGCGGGGGACCCATCTCCAGCCATAGGCCATTTTTGTGCCTAGCGCAGTGCCAAGTGGGAAAGGGTGGTGTCGAGGCTGAAGGCAGCAGGAAAGCCTGCAGCCCCCACGTCTGTGGGGCTACGCAAGCGGTTCCCAAAGAGCTTTAGAACAAGGCATAGTTTTCCCTGATGGCTCCTTGGGCAGGGGACCCATCTCCAGCCATAGGCCATTTTTGTGCCTGATGCGGCGCCAAGTGGGAAAGGGTGGCTTTGAGGCTGAAGGCAGCAGGAAAGCCCGCAGCCCCCAGGTCTGTGGGGCTACGCAAGCGGTTCCCAAAGAGCTTTAGAACAAGGCATAGTTTTCCCTGCTGGCTCCTTGGGTAGGGGACCCATCTCCAGCTGTATGGCCATTTTTGTGCCTAGCGCGGCGCCAAGTGGGAAAGGGTGGTGTCGAGGCTGAAGGCAGCAGGAAAGCCCGCAGCCCCCAGGTCTGTGGGGCCAAGCAAGCGGTTCCCAAAGAGCTTTAGAACAAGGCATAGTTTTCCCTGCTGGCTCTTTGGGCGTGGGACCCATCTCAAGCCATAAGCCATTTTTGTGCCTGGCGCGACGCCAAGTGGGAAAGGGTGGCTTTGAGGCTGAAGGCAGCAGGAAAGCCTGCAGCCCCCACGTCTGTGGGGCTACGCAAGCGGTTCCCAAAGAGCTTTAGAACAAGGCATAGTTTTCCCTGCTGGCTCCTTGGGCGGGGGACCCATCTCCAGCCGTATGGCCATTTTGGAGCCTGGCCCGGTGCCCAGAGGGAAATGGTGGTTTTCGAGGCTGAAGGCAGCAGGAAAGCCCGCAGCCCCCAGGTCTGTGGGGCTACGCAAGCGGTTCCCAAAGAGCTTTAGAACAAGGCATAATTTTCCCTGCTGGCTCTTTGGGCGGGGGACTCATCTCCAGCCGTATGGCCATTTTTGTGCCTGGCGCGGCGCCCAGAGGGAAAGGTTGGTTTTGAGGCCGAAGGCAGCAGGAAAGCCCGCAGCCCCCAGGTCTGTGGGGCTACGCAAGCGGTTCCCAAAGAGCTTTAGAACAAGGCATAGTTTTCCCTGCTGGCTCTTTGGGCGGGGGACCCATCTCCAGCCATAGGCCATTTTTGTGCCTGGCGCGGCGCCAAATGGGAAAGGGTGTTGTCGAGGCTGAAGGCAGCAGGAAAGCCTGCAGCCCCCAGGTCTGTGGGGCTACGCAAGCGGTTCCCAAAGAGCTTTAGAACAAGGCATAGTTTTCCCTGCTGGCTCCTTGGGCGGGGGACTCATCTCCAGCCGAATGGCCATTTTTGAGCCTGGCGCGGCGCCAAGTGGGAAAGGGTGGTGTCGAGGCTGAAGGCAGCAGGAAAGCCCGCAGCCCCCAGGTCTGTGGGGCCAAGCAAGCGGTTCCCAAAGAGCTTTAGAACAAGGCATACTTTTCCCTGATGGCTCTTTGGGCGGGGGACCCATCTCCAGCCGTATGGCCATTTTTGAGCCTGGCCCGGTGCCCAGAGGGAAATGGTGGTTTTCGAGGCTGAAGGCAGCAGGAAAGCCTGCAGCCCCCAGGTCTGTGGGGCTACGCAAGCGGTTCCCAAAGAGCTTTAGAACAAGGCATAATTTTCCCTGCTGGCTCTTTGGGCGGGGGACTCATCTCCAGCCGTATGGCCATTTTTGTGCCTGGCGCGGCGCCAAGTGGGAAAGGGTGGTGTTGAGGCTGAAGGCAGCAGCAAAGCCCGCAGCTCCCAGGTCTGTGGGGCTACGCAAGCGGTTCCCAAAGAGCTTTAGAACAAGGCATAATTTTCCCTGCTGGCTCTTTGGGCGGGGGACCCATCTCCAGCCGTATGGCCATTTTTGTGCCTGGCGGGGCGCCAAGTAGGAAAGGGTGGCTTTGAGGCTGAAGGCAGCAGGAAAGCCCGCAGCCCCCAGGTCTGTGGGGCTACGCAAGCGGTTCCCAAAGAGCTTTAGAACAAGGCATAGTTTTCCTAAATGGCTCTTTGGGCGGGGGACCCATCTCCAGATGTATGGCCATTTTTGTGCCTGGCGCGGCGCCAAGTGAGAAAGGGTGGCTTTGAGGCTGAAGGCAGCAGGAAAGCCTGCAGCCCCCAGGTCTGTGGGGCCAAGCAAGCGGTTCCCAAAGAGCTTTAGAACAAGGCATAGTTTTCCCTGATGGCTCTTTGGGCATGGGACCCATCTCCAGCCATAGGCCATTTTTGTGCCTGGCGCGGCGCCAAGTGGGAAAGGGTGGCTTTGAGGCTGAAGGCAGCAGGAAAGCCTGCAGCCCCGAGGTCTGTGGGGCTACGCAAGCGGTTCCCAAAGAGCTTTAGAACAAGGCATAGTTTTCCCTGCTGGCTCTTTGGGCGGGGGACCCAGGTCCAGCCGTATGGCCATTTTTGTGCCTGGCGCGGCGCCCAGAGGGAAAGGGTGTTGTCGAGGCTGAAGGCAGCAGGAAAGCCCGCAGCCCCCAGGTCTGTGGGGCTGCGCAAGTGGTTCCCAAAGAGCTTTAGAACAAGGCATAGTTTTCCCTGCTGGCTCTTTGGGCGGGGGACCCATCTCCAGCCATAGGCCTTTTTTGTGCCTGGCGCGGCGCCCGGATGGAAAGGGTGGTGTCGAGGCTGAAGGCAGCAGGAAAGCCTGCAGCCCCGAGGTCTGTGGGGCTACGCAAGCAGTTCCCAAAGAGCTTTAGAACAAGGCATAGTTTTCCCTGCTGGCTCTTTGGGCGGGGGACCCATCTCCAGCCATACGCCATTTTTGTGCCTGGCGCGGCGCCCAGATGGAAAGGGTGGTGTCGAGGCTGAAGGCAGCAGGAAAGCCTGCAGCCCCCACGTCTGTGGGGCTACGCAAGCGATTTCCAAAGAGCTTTAGAACAAGGCATAGTTTTCCCTGCTGGCTCCTTGGGCAGGGGACCCATCTCCAGCCGTATGGCCATTTTGGGGCCTGGCGCGGCGCCCAGAGGGAAAGGTTGGTTTTGAGGCTGAAGGCAGCAGGAAAGCCCGCAGCCCCCAGGTCTGTGGGGCTACGCAAGCGGTTCCCAAAGAGCTTTAGAACAAGGCATAGTTTTCCCTGCTGGCTCCTTGGGCAGGGGACCCATCTCCAGCCGAATGGCCATTTTTGAGCCTGGCGCGGAGCCAAGTGGGAAAGGGTGGTGTCGAGGCTGAAGGCAGCAGGAAAGCCCGCAGCCCCCAGGTCTGTGGGGCCAAGCAAGCGGTTCCCAAAGAGCTTTAGAACAAGGCATACTTTTCCCTGATGGCTCTTTGGGCGGGGGACCCATCTCCAGCCGTATGGCCATTTTTGAGCCTGGCCCGGTGCCCAGAGGGAAATGGTGGTTTTCGAGGCTGAAGGCAGCAGGAAAGCCTGCAGCCCCCAGGTCTGTGGGGCTACGCAAGCGGTTCCCAAAGAGCTTTAGAACAAGGCATAATTTTCCCTGCTGGCTCTTTGGGCGGGGGACTCATCTCCAGCCGTATGGCCATTTTTGTGCCTGGCGCGGCGCCAAGTGGGAAAGGGTGGTGTTGAGGCTGAAGGCAGCAGCAAAGCCCGCAGCTCCCAGGTCTGTGGGGCTACGCAAGCGGTTCCCAAAGAGCTTTAGAACAAGGCATAGTTTTCCCTGCTGGCTCTTTGGGCGGGGGACCCATCTCCAGCCGTATGGCCATTTTTGTGCCTGGCGGGGCGCCAAGTGGGAAAGGGTGGCTTTGAGGCTGAAGGCAGCAGGAAAGCCCGCAGCCCCCAGGTCTGTGGGGCTACACAAGCGGTTCCCAAAGAGCTTTAGAACAAGGCATAGTTTTCCCTGCTGGCTCTTTGTGCGGGAGACCCATCTCCAGCCGTATGGCCATTTCTGTGCCTGGCGCGGCACCAAGTGGTAAAGGGTGGTGTCGAGGCTGAAGGCAGCAGGAAGGCCCGCAGCTCCAAGGTCTGTGGGGCTACGCAAGCGGTTCCCAAATAGCCTTAGAACAAGGCATAGTTTTCCTTGCTGGCTCTTTGGGCGGGGGACCCATCTCCAGCCGTATGGCCATTTTTGGGCCTGGCGTGGCACCAAGTGGTAAAGGGTGCTGTCGAGGCTGAAGGCAACAGGAAGGCCCGTAGCTCCCAGGTCTGTGGGGCTACGCAAGCGGTTCCCAAAGAGCTTTAGAACAAGGTATAGTTTTCCCTGCTGGCTCTTTGGGCGGGGGACCCATCTCCAGCCATACGGCCATTTTTGTGCCTGGCGCGGCGCCCAGAGGGAAAGGGGGGTGTCGAGGCTGAAGGCAGCAGGAAGGTCAGCAGCTCCCAGGTCTGTGGGTCTACGCAAGCGGTTCCCAAAGAGCTTTAGAACAAGGCACAGTTTTCCCTGTGGCTCTTTGGGCGCGGGACCCATCTCCAGCCGTATGGCCATTATTGTGCCTGGCGCGGCGCCAAGTGGGAAAGGGTGGTGTCGAGGCTGAAGGAAGCAGGAAGGCCCGCAGCTCCCAGGTCTGTGGGGCTACGCAAGCGGTTCCCAAAGAGCTTTAGAACAAGGTATAGTTCTCCCTGCTGGCTCTTTGGGCGGGGGACTCATCTCCAGCCATATGGCCATTTTTGTGCCTGGCGCGGCGCCACGTTGTAAAGGGTGGCTTTGAGGCTGAAGGCAGCAGGAAAGCCCGCAGCCCCCAGGTCTGTGGGGCTACGCAAGCGGTTCCCAAAGAGCTTTAGAACAAGGCATAATTTTCCCTGCTGGCTCTTTGGGCGGGGGACCCATCTCCAGCCATATGGCCATTTTTGTGCCTGGCGTGGTGCCCAAAAGGAAAAGGTGGTTTTGAGGCTGAAGGCAGCAGGAAAGCCCGCAGCCCCCAGGTCTGTGGGGCTACGCAAGCGGTTCCCAAAGAGCTTTGGAACAAGGCATAGTTTTCCCTGCTGGCTCCTACGGCAGGGGACCCATCTCCAGCTGTATGGCCATTTTTGTGCCTGGCGCGGCGCCAAGTGGGAAAGGGTGGTGTCGAGTCTGAAGGCAGCAGGAAAGCCCGCAGCCCCCAGGTCTGTGGGACAACGCAAGCGGTTCCCAAAGAGCTTTAGAACAAGGCATAGTTTTCCCTGCTGGCTCTTTGGGCGTGGGACCCATCTCCAGCCGTATGGCCATTTTTGTGCCTGGCGCGGCGCCAAGTGGGAAAGGGTGGTGTTGAGGCTGAAGGCGCCACGAAAGCCTGCCGCCCGGGGTTTTCTTAATGGCTTTTCTTAATGATGTCTCCACAGTGTGAAGTTTTGCAGGATTTGAAAAAGTAATAGACACAGTGAAATTGAGTCTGTTGGAAACTTCCATACCTTTCCCTCCCTCTAAATCTCTGCTGTCCTGTAGTATCCACTGCCTGCAGCTCCTGTTGCAGGAGCAGACAGAGTGGTATCAGATTTAGAAAAAAGGGACATCATTAAGAGGACTCACTCGCCTTATTTTTCACCGGTGTGGCCAGTAAAGAAACCAACAAGGCAATGGCGTTTCACAGTAGATTACGGAAAATTAAACGCCAACACTGCACCCCTGACCGCTGCGGTTCCGACTATCGCGGAAATTGTGACAATGATACAAGGAGCTGCCCATGCTTGGAGGGTTGCCTTAGATGTTAAAGACATATTTTTTTATGATTCCCCTCCTTGAACAGGACAAAGCGCAGTTTGCATTCACATGGAAAGGAGTCCAATATACCTTTAACCGCTTTCCGCAAGGATACAAACATTCCCCCACTATTGCCCATAATGCTTTAGCTAAAGTGCTATCAGAGATTCCTGTTTCACAGGGATGTACAGTATACCAATATATTATTGATGACATCTTAATAGGGGAGAGAACCAAGAAAGTGTACAAGACATGATGCAAAACATCCGAAAAACATTATCAGATTTGGGATTGGAAATTCCCGACTCAAAGTGTCAGGGACCCGCACAGGAAGTTAAATTCCTGGGGGTCTGGTGGATTAAGGGAGCTGCTTCTGTCCCTCAGGATACCCTGGAAAAAATAGAGCATGGCCAGAATCCATCCAGCGTGAAGGAGTTACAGCAAGTCCTGGGAATTTAAGTTATTGGCGTAAACACGTCTCTGGCTTTTCCATCATTGCTCGCCCCCTTCATAGCTTGCCAAAAAAGGGTTAATCCTGGGTGTGGACTGAACAACACACTAATGCTCTGCAATTACTAATAAAGGAGCTAAGGTTATTCCAACAGCTTGGCCCCATACATCCAACTGACCCTGTCCATGTAGAATGGGGGTTCAGTGAACATGGTTCCCGTTGTAATTTATGGCAGAAGGGACCAGCAGGACCGGAGAGACCATTAGAATTTTGCTCCCACTCCTTCAATGATACTGAGAGCAGATATTCAGACCTGGAGAAGGGTTTACTGTCCCTGGTGCGAGCGTTGCAACGAGCAGAGCAGATAAGGAGAGAACAGAGCGTGATCTTTCCTGGGACCTTTTCGCCTCCCAGATGTGGTCCTTAAAGGGACACCACCACCAGCTGGCATTGCACAGAGACCTACAGTTCGAAAGTGGTATGCTTATTTAGAAGGCATTAATGAAATCAAGCCAGTCTCTGAAGGCAGTGTTAAAGTATCCAAGGCTACTTCACAAGGATACCAAAGGATATAGATGGTGCCCTATAGTTCCAATCCCCACCAAACAGACCATCTCCGATCCAAGAAGCACCTCCTTTGAGGGACAGCAGTGATCTTACAGGAGTGTGGTTTACTGGTGCGTCATCTCACCGTGAGAACAGCAAGTGGAAATACAAGGCCGTAGCACTGGAAGGAGCAACGGGGGAAAGAGCAATTGAAACAGGGGAGGGTAGGGGAACTCAGAGCCGTCCTACTAGCTGCACAACATGGGGCTACTTACATTTACACTGACTCATATGCTGTTTTTAAAGGAGCCACTGAATGGATAGGACACTGGGCAGCCAATGATTGGCAGGTGAACAGAGTCCCAGTTTGGGAGACAGATAATTGGAAGCAACTGTTGGAAATAGGAGGACAGAGAACATTGCACATTGCTTGGGTAAAAGGCCACGATCGTTCAAACTCGATCACTGCTCAGTTCAACCAACAGGTAGATGGCCTCACGCGGCTACAACAAATTGACATTGTAGATGATGGTCGGGAATGGGACCGCTTACTTGAATCGTTACATGTTAAACGTGGCCGCACAGGCCCTCCTGACCTGTGTCGGGAAGGTGGTGGCTTGTGTCGGTTAAGCTGTGCGAACAAATAGTAACTGCCTGTTCACAATGTCGCCTACGACTCAGCAAAGATCATCCGAGTAAGGCGCCTCCCTTACACATGCGGGACAAGAAAGCGTTGTGGCATTCATGGCAGCTTGATTATATTGGGCGCTTGAGATCATCAGGTGGGAAAAGATATGTCCTGGTAGGAGTGGAGATTATCTCCAGCCTCAGTATGGCCAGCAGTTTCAAACCAGCTACCAGGGACAACACAGTGAAAGGCCTAAAAGAGTGGCTCAGCACACTTCCCCTTCCCGAGGAAATCCAGAGTGATAACGTTTCACACTTTACGGCTTCGGTGGTACAAGATTGGGCCAAAGAAGAAGGGATTCGATGGGTATTTCATACTCCCTATTATCCCCAGGCTAATGGCATTGTTGAACGCACCAATAGATTGGTTAAGCGTTTTGCAAAAAGTCATGAACCAGGTTGGCATTTGCGATTGGATGATGCCATCTATCAACTAAATAACAGATGGAGTGGAGACGGCTGTCCTAAAATGAAAGCTTTCTGTGTACCTGCCAATATTATCTCTCCAAAGGCTGCCAATGAACCGGGAAAATACCCCGGAAGATTTCACCCTGGACTACCTGTGCTAGTGAAAATGCCTCAAAATGGGACGGTGCCAATGGTGCTAGCTACTCCCAAAAATCCCTATGCATGGGAAGCCAAGGATTGTTCAGGGAAGATACACCGGATCAGCACCCGGTGGACCGCACCTTCTTTTTAACCCCGTCGGTCGAATAAGACCGAGCAGATTTTCTTTTCCTTTATGTCTTACAGGAACCTTGGATGAGCTGTACAGACGGATTGGCCTACGCTACCTTTGAATGTCTCCAGGGAATCCTGACATTGATCCTGGCAATAATACTACTTTTATGATGTATGGCTACCTGGAGGCCCAAATTCTAAAATGACGAATTGGCAGATGGAATTGATGCTATTCAGTTTTACCTTTTTATTCCCTGTTGTTTGTAGTCAAAGAGACCCAGAGTGGCCATGGTCTCAAGCCTTTGTCGTCTGTAATACAAGACTACAGGGAGACCTCATGCTAACGCACCCTTTCCCAATCTAGACAAGCACAGTCTCTGGGGTTTCATCGGGATGTGTCTCAAAGTGACAAACATTCTGGTTGGTGTCAAGACAAAGGTCTTGTGCTTTGAGAGTATTACTCTCACAAATGAATCCTTGTTGGTCTCGTGAAACGCATGCGTCAACATCAGCAGTTTGCCATTTAGTCTCATTTTGTCGTGCCCAACCTCTGTGCTGTGTTGGATAGAGTAGAGCTCCTTGGTGATTCAACCCCAGTGCGATGATTGGGTATATGGTGTATACTGAGGCATTGCGTATCGTTAAGGCAAAAGCTGTGGCTTTGCTCTCAGTGGGATCGTAGGTGAAATTAACCAGATACCACCAGGATTGAAATCTTTTCTCAAATTCAATTGCATTATCCCATATTACTTTTCGAATTTCAGTGGGCAAGGTGCCTTCTTCACCTTCCCTTATGATTTATCAGTTTTTGCAAAACGCTTAACCAATCCGTTGGTGCATTCAACAATGCCATTAGCCTGAGGATAATAGGGAGTATGAAATACCCATCGAATCCCTTCTTCTTTGGCCCAATCTTGTACCACTGTAGCGGTAAAGTGTGAACCGTTATCACTTTGGATTTCCTCGGGGAGGGGAAGTGTGCTGAACCACCCTTTTAGGCCTTTCACTGTGTTGTCCCTGGTAGCTGGTTTGAAACTGCTGGCCATACTGAGGCTGGAGATAATCTCCACTCCGACTACGACATATCTTTTCCCACCTGATGATCTCAAGCGCCCAATATAATCAAGCTGCTATGAATGCCACAACGCTTTCTTGTCCCGAATGTGTAAGGGAGGCGCCTTACTCGGATGATCTTTGCTGAGTCGTAGGCGACATTGTGACCAGGCAGTTACTATTTGTTCGCACAGCTTAACCGACACAGGCCACCCCCGGGCTAGACCTTCCTGATACAGATCAGCACGGCCTGTATGGCCAGGCTTAATATGTAACCATTCGAGTAAGCGTTCCCATTCCCGACCTTCATCTACAATGTCAATTTGTTGTAGCCGCGTGAGGCTATCTACCTGTTGGTTGAACTGAGCAGTGATCGAGTTTGAACGATCGTGGCCTTTTACCCAAGCAATGTGCAATGTTCTCTGTCCTCCTATTTCCAACAGTTGCTTCCAACTGTCTGTCTCCCAGATTGGGACTCTGTTCACCTGCCAATCGTAGGCTGCCCAGTGTCCTATCCATTCAGTGGCTCCTTTAAAAACAGCATATGAGTCAGTGTAAATGTAAGTAGCTCCATGTTGTGCAGCTAGTAGGACGGCTCTGAGTTCCCCTACTTGTGCCCTACCTTCTCCTGTTTCAATTGCTCTTTCCCCCGTTGCTACTTCCAGTGCTACGGCCTTGTATTTCCACTTGCTGTTCTCACGGTGAGATGACGCACCAGTAAACCACACTCCTGTAAGATCACTGCCTTCTTTCAGAGGAGATGCTTCTTGGATCGGAGATGGTCTTTTTGGTGGGGATTGGAACAATAGGGCACCATCTATATCCTTCTGGAGCATGGATACTTTGATACTACCTTCAGAGACTGGCATGATATCATTAATGCCTTCTAAATAAGCATACCACTTTCGAACTGTGGGTTTCTGGGCAATGCCGGCTGGCGGTGCTGTCCCTTTACGGACCACATCTAGGAGTCGGAAAGGGCCCCGAACAATCACGCTCTGTTCTCTCCTTATCTGCTCTGCTCGTTGCAATGCTCGCACCAGGGACAGTAAACCCTTCTCCAGGTCTGAATATCTGCTCTCAGTATCATTAAAGGCGTGAGAGCTAAATTCTAATGGTCTCTCCGGTCCTGCTGGTCCCTTCTGCCATAAATTACAACGGGAACCATGTTCACTGAGCCCCCATTCTACATGGACAGGGTCAGTTGGATGTATGGGGCCAAGTTGTTGGAATAACCTTAGCTCCTTTATTAGTAATTGCAGAGCATTAGTGTGTTGTTCAGTCCACACCCAGGATTTACCCTTTTTTGGCAAGCTATGAAGGGGGCGAGCAATGATGGAAAAGCCAGGGATGTGTTTATGCCAATAACTTAAAGTTCCTAGGACTTGCTGTAACTCCTTCGTGCTGGAAGGATTCTGTCCATGTTCTATTTTTTCAGGGTATCCTGAGGGACAGAAGCAGCTCCCTTAATCCACCAGACCCCCAGGAATTTAACTTCCTGTGCGGGTCCCTGACACTTTGAGTCGGGAATTTCCAATCCCAAATCTGATAATGTTTTTCGGATGTTTTCCATCATGTCTTGTACACTTTCTTGGCTCTCTCCCCCTATTAAGATGTCGTCAATATATTGGTATACCGTACATCCCTGTGAAACAGGAATCTCTGACAGCACTTTAGCTAAAGCATTATGGGCAATAGTGGGGGAATGTTTGTATCCTTGCGGAAAGCGATTAAAGGTATATTGGACTCCTTTCCATGTGAATGCAAAATACGCCTTGTCCTGCTCAAGGAGGAGAATCATAAAAAAAAAAATATGTCTTTAACATCTAAGGCAGCCACCCAAGCATGGGCAGCTCCTTTTATCATTGCCACAATTTCCGCGATAGTCGGAACCGCAGCGGTCAGGGGTGCAGTGTTGGCGTTTAATTTTCCGTAATCTACTGTGAAACGCCATTGCCTTGTTGGTTTCTTTACTGGCCACACCGGTGAATTATAAGGCGCGTGAGTCCTCTTAATGATATTTCTTTTTTCTAAATCTGATACCACCCCGTCTGCTCCTGCAAGTGCAGCTGCAGGCAGTGGGTCCTCTCAGACGTTGGTAATTTTAGAAGGAGGCAAAAGTATAGATGTTTCTAATAGCCCCAATTTAACTGTGTCTAATCCTTTTTTGCGTCCTGCAAAACTCCACACAGTTCCATCTCCATCTGGGAGTTTCCACATTCGCCCACGCAGTACGTCAAATCCTAGGAGGTTAGTACGTGAGGCACCCACTAACGCTTCTGCCCTAGTCATTCGCTGCTCTCCCGGCAACCAGAAGTTAATTTTTGCAGTGGGGCATGTTTTTACCACACCATCAATTCCTGTGAAGTTGACTCTGCGTCGGGTGGGATTTATACCTAGAAGTTGTGCTGTTTCGTTAGTGATTGCAGACATTTGGGCTCCGGTATCAATAATAAAATTTACCAATATCTTCCGGGGGTCCAACAGGAATGACAATAACGGATTCGGAGTCTTTATGAGAGCGCCATTGGATTGCTAGTACCTGCCGGACAGGGTGGCTCACTGCCCTCCCCGGGGATAGGAGTGTTTTGGCTGGGACTCTGTCAAATCAATCAAGTTACGTTCCGGTGCAGAAGGCACAATTTTCTCACGGCTTGGGGATTCTCTGGTTAGGCTTTTCTCCCCAGCCGCATTATTCTTTCTAGGTAGAGATTGGACTAGCGTACGGAGATCTCCCGTAGGGTCACCGCGCAAGAATTGTCGGGGCACCCCTAATTGTAGGGCTTTACGCCACAACTCATTTCGGTCCTTATCAGGCTTAAACCTTCCCTCTGATTTAGGGTTTTGAGTGTGAGTTTGGACTTGGCGAACCTTTCGCGGGTGTTCGGAGGATTTCTCACTAGTTTGGCTGGCCCAGCCCATTCGGCGCCCATATTGATCTATTTCCTGTACATTCCAGGTGGGCATGTAGTGACGACGGCCCCGCCCATGAGCACCCCGAGCATCCCGTATACGATCTTGAGTGCGAACAAGGAACGGTTTCAGGCAATCGGGAAGACCACGGATGAGAGGGGCTAATCGATCCGGGTCGATAGCGGCTGACATTGGGGATTTCCGAAATTCCTCTCTGTCATACATGGCTTGCAGACAAGCTGCTTTCCTTACAGCCGCAAACAGATCAGAGTAGCCTGTAGCTCTAATCTCTAAGGGCTCCCCCCTCTCTCGCGGATCCATACCCCTTGCCCAATAGGCTGCTCGAGCGGTTAGGGAATAATTATGATCCCCAGGCATAGTGGTTAAAAACACTCCTGGTCCCCAAGAGTCTCCTGCTTCTTCCTCACTCAGCATAATTCTGTGCCCCCCTTCAGAAGAAACTCGCCACACGTACTCAACAGCCGACTCTTCTGGTCGCCTCGAATATTTCTCCCTTATTTTTGTTAACTCGGTTGGTGTCCATGGAACGGTACGCGCAGTGGTGTGAATTTCATCACCATCATCAACTGCAGTTTCAGTTTTAACCAGAGGACGTAAAGGAAAAACTTGGGATTTCAAAGTAAAAGTCCTTTCCTCCTCATCTTCTTCGTCATCCTCACTATTAGACAAAAAAATCTCCGGTCTGGGTTTCGGAATTTGGATAACACAGTAACTTACGAATCTGTTGGACCTGGGTCGAGGGCTGCATTTTATCTAAGAGCCCGGTCACCCTTTCAATAACATTTTAAGTTGGCGATTTTTCACTCCCAAGTTGAGCATTCCGGTTTCCTAAACATTCATTCTCACTCACAAGCTTATCGACTTGAGTTCTTAATTTTTCTCCTGTCTCCTTTTGCAAGGCTAATGATGACTTCAGCACCTCATTCTCCGATTTCAGGGTTGCATATTCTACAGCTGAAATCAGATTAGGAGCGGGGGTTTCTCTAGCTTCTTGTTGTGCACAAGATAAACAGGCGCCTAACACAGCACAAATCACACCCTTGCCTTTCCCCGCTCTGAGCTTCTGTGAAACCCGACGCTCTTCAATACGTTCCACCACTTTCTCTTCATCCTTCCAAAATTTTTGGGCCCACTCCTTCCCAGCCTGGGAAGGGGCACAATCATATTTTTGCAGCAGTTTATCCATGGCAATCCTGCCGACTACGCCAAATTCTGTTGCGTGAAACGGGGCCAAGCGGTTTTAGCAGAAGATAAACCCCCTTGCGTTCTAACACTCCTCACCGAGGTGGGAGGCCAGGTGCGGCTGGGTTTCAATTCTGAGTGATGCCCAATTCAGCACTATCAGGCCAATCGCGTTTAATATGTGTTAAACTATTACGATTTGGAGACACTAATAGCGGGCTGCACCTTCAGTCTAGTCGTGCTCCTGAACCAGCACGGCCTCTCTCAAGTTTTGGTCGCGTTCAGTGAGAAAGCGAAACGACTAGCTACTGAAACAGTGCAGTTTATTTAAACAACAGATATACAGGTTCTTTAGGATTGCCGTGATAAATACACTGTCTGCAAAGCACGTGCAAATAAAGACATTGTTAAATATACAAACGCGCGACAAAATTATAAACGATACAGCCTGGCTATAAATGTAGGGTAGAGATTCTCTAGAGAAATTTCTAGAGTCCCCGAGAAAGCACTCGGTGTAATCAAAGTCTTACCCAAAGGCGTCCCTATGGGGGGGAAGAAAGGCTCAGCCCGTCGACTGATCCCAGAAAACAGCGGTGGGATTCTTCGCGATGGTGTCTTCCCAGACATCCCCCCCTCTCTTGGGCTATTTTTATATTATTTTTTTAACTTCAAAGTGGAGTTTGAGTGACTTTAGTCATATGTACTTTTATTATGATTAATGTACTCAAGGAGGAGTGTTCACACCTCGGGGGCGGATAGCCTCCGGGATGGAGGTGTGTTTTGGTACATTGTGGTGAGCAAAGTTCACACAAAAGGACAGCATTTCATCAACATTTGACGAAATGTTGGCTCGGGTAGCGTGTAGGCCGCTTATCAGTTCCGTAGTACCATCTCGTCCCCATATCTGCTATTCGTCACGAGGGAAGGCCACGGAACAAGCGCGTTCCGTTCCATCCCTCGTGTAGTTTCGCAAACAACCTTGTACAGGGAATCACAGCTGTTGCATTCTTCGTGTGCTAGCTGCGGCTGTATTCTACCTCAGAAGCCTCTTGATTTTATGACTTTCCTTAATGTGTGAACAATGCTGTATTTTTGTATTCTTGGCCAATTTAGTAATTATTCCACAAGAACACACATTGGTTGCCCATTTATCAACGGGTCTAATCACCACAGGCCAACTGGAATTAAAACCACCTATGTAGACTCTACCAAAGCGGACAAATACAACACTGATTGTTACAAAATTATGGAGCCAAATTCAGATTGCTGGCACAATTTCACTTTCATCAAACCTACAGTAGTGTCCTGTATTTGGGGCTACAAGGGCACAGAATTGTTATTTGAATTTATGATTGACTCAAATACACCTGAACTTGCTGAAATGAATCCAGAACCTACACCCCACAAACTCTCAAAGGCTCTCTCTTCTAAGAGAAAAAAAACCACCTCTCTCTTTTCTAAGCCCTCCATTAGACTAACTCCTTACATTTTCAACCTTGGCCCTTACGTTATTAAACACACACAGGTCAACAACAGATACTGTTTAATCCCACATATTCCCTCAAACGAGCAGAATTGTCAATGCAGATTAAAATCTCTGCGATCAAACCCACCTGCTTACCATTCCTGAGTACATCTTATGCAGAATGGTCAGCATGGTTACGCAAACGAACTCTTGCCACTTCACACGGACGGAAGAGGGATGCGACTGGTATCTTAGGAACAGGCCTGGGAGTCTTGAATAGTATAGACGCTGAGATACTTGCCAACAAACTAGTCACAACCACTACTGATCTGGACAAATTAAGACATCCCCTACGGTCCTCTCTATTAGCATTGGGAAACCACCAACGGCTTTTATCGAATATATTGCCTCAATGGGAAGAAACGGGTGAAAAAGACCATCAGCTGATCACAGATGCACTTGGTACAACCCAAACCAATGTTTCCTTGGCTCTTAGTTGTATCCAAGCCCAATTGTGGATGCAATCTATGACAGCCGCAATCATAAGGGAAGGTGAAGAAGGCACCTTGCCCACCGAAATTCGAAAAGTAATATGGGATAACGCAATTGAATTTGAGAAAAAATTTCAGTCCAGGTGGTATCTGGTTAATTTCACCTACGATCCCACTGAGAGCAAAGCCACAGCTTTTGTCTTAACGATACGCAATGCCTCAGTATCCAACATATACCCAATCATCGCACTGGGGTTGAATCACCAAGGAGCTCTACTCTATCCAACACAGCACAGAGGTTGGGCACGACAAAATGAGACTAAATGGCAAACTGCTGATGTTGACACATGCGTTTCACGAGACCAACAAGGATTCATTTGTGAGAGTAATACTCTCAAAGCACAAGACCTTTGTCTTGACACCAACCAGAATGTTTGTCACTTTGAGACACATCCCGATGAAACCCCAGAGACTGTGCTTGACTAGATTGGGAAAGGGTGCGTTAGCATGAGGTCTCCCTGTAGTCTTGTATTCAGAGATGACATAGTAATCACTCAAATCTTTGTGTTTGAACTTTACTAACACAAAGTTACGGGATGCGACTTCAAGTATTAAGCTCCTGTTACGTCTTTTCAATTGCTACAACCTAATTATACGTTGATTCGAGATTGTTGCCTACCCCTATCGGAATGAATCTCTCCCTGGTGAAGAAGCTGCTAAAACAGAATGAATTGAAACGACTCTTGAAAGAGGCCCAAGAAAACAGACAGACAACTTTGATTACCGTCCATCATCAGGTTGAAGAAATACACCAAGCGTTGGAAAGAGTGAAGAGAGGCGGAGGACATAGATGGGGAGATACTCTTTTTGGATGGTCACCGACAGTTACAGGACTTTATAACAAGATGCTTCACTCTGTTGTTGTTTTACTAATACTCACTGTATTGTGCTTTGCTTAGACAATTGTTTTGCATGTTAGACTTTGGATTATGATGAAAAGTTTAAATCGCTTGATCACTCCGCGAGAAGGATTTCCACTTGATATCCCTCACCACAAGAACACCAGTGATCTTTCTTATCAGTGTTGAGTACGTCGACCTTGACTGACTGTAGACAAAGTTTTCCCTGCTGGCTCTTTGGGCGGGGGACCCATCTCCAGCCGTATGGCCATTTTTGTGCCTGGCGCGGCGCCAAGTGGGAAAGGGAGGTTTTGAGGCTGAAGGGAGCAGGAAAGCCCGCAGCCCCCAGGTCTGTGGGGCTACGCAAGCGGTTCCCAAAGAGCTTTAGAACAAGGCATAGTTTTCCCTGCTGGCTCTTTGGGCGGGGGACCCATCTCCAGATGTATGGCCATTTTTGTGCCTGGCGCGGCGCCCAGAGGGAAAGGGTGTTGTCGAGTCTGAAGGCAGCAGGAAAGCTCGCAGCCCCCAGGTCTGTGGGGCTACGCAAGCGGTTCCCAAAGAGCTTTAGAACAAGGCATAGTTTTCCCTGCTGGCTCTTTGGGCGGGGGACCCATCTCCAGCCGTATGGCCATTTTTGGGCCTGGCACGGCGCCAAGTGGGAAAGGGTGTTGTCGAGGCTGAAGGCAGCAGGAAAGCCTGCAGCCCCCAGGTCTGTGGGGCTATGCAAGCGGTTCCCAAAGAGCTTTAGAACAAGGCAGAGTTTTCCCAGCTGGCTCATTGGGCGGGGGGACCCATCTCCAGCCATAGGCCATTTTTGTGCCTGGCGCGGCGCCCAGAGGGACAGGGTAGTTTTGAGGCTGAAGGCAGCAGGAAAGCCCGCAGCCCCCAGGTCTGAGGGGCTACGCAAGCGATTCCCAAAGAGTTTTAGAACAAGGCATAGTTTTCCCTGCTGGCTCTTTGGGCGGGGGACCCAGGTCCAGCCATATGGCCTTTTTTGTGCCTGGCGCGGCGCCAAGTGGGAAAGGGTGTTGTCGAGGCCGAAGGCAGCAGGAAAGCCCGCAGCCCCCAGGTCTTTGGGACAACGCAAGCGGTTCCCAAAGAGCTTTAGAACAAGGCATAGTTTTCCCTGCTGGCTCTTTGGGCGGGGGACCCATCTCCAGACATATGGCCATTTTTGGGCCTGGCACGGCGCCAAGTGGGAAAGGGTGGTTTTGAGGCTGAAGGCAGCAGGAAAGCCCGCAGCCCTCAGGTCTGTGGGGCTACGCAAGCGGTTCCCAAAGAGCTTTAGAACAAGGCATAGTTTTCCCTGCTGGCTCTTTGGGCGGGGGACCCATTTCCAGCCATACGGCATTTTTGTGCCTGGCGCGGCGCCCAGATGGAAAGGGTGGTGTCGAGGCTGAAGGCAGCAGGAAAGCCTGCAGCCCCCATGTCTCTGGGGCTACGCAAGCGGTTCCCAAAGAGCTTTAGAACAAGGCATAGTTTTCCCTGCTGGCTCCTTGTGCAGGGGCCCATCTGCAGCCGTATGGCCAATTTTGTGCCTGGCGCAGCGCCAAGTGGGAAAGGGTGGTGTCGAGGCTGAAGGCAGCAGGAAAGCCCGCAGCCCCCAGGTCTGTGGGGCTACGCAAGCGGTTCCCAAAGAGCTTTAGAACAAGGCATAGTTTTCCCTGCTGGCTCTTAGGGCGGGGGACCCATCTCCAGCCGTATGGCCATTTTTGTGCCTGGCGCAGCGCCAAGTGGGAAAGGGTGGTGTCGAGGCTGAAGGCAGCAGGAAAGCCTGTAGCCCCCAGGTCTGTGGGGCTACGCAAGTGGTTCCCAAAGAGCTTTAGAACAAGGCATAGTTTTCCCTGCTGGCGCTTTGGGCGGGGGGACCCATCTCCAGCCGTATGGCCTTTTTTGTGCCTGGCGCGGCGCCCAGAGGGAAAGGGTGGTTTTGAGGCTGAAGGCAGCAGGAAAGCCCGCAGCCCCCAGGTCTGTGGGGCTACGCAAACGGTTCCCAAAGAGCTTTAGAACAAGGCATAGTTTTCCCTGATGGCTCTTTGGGCGGGGGACCCAGGTCCAGCCGTATGGCCATTTTTGTGCCTGGCGCGGCGCCCAGAGGGAAAGGGTGTTGTCGAGGCTGAAGGCAGCAGGAAAGCCCGCAGCCCCCAGGTCTGTGGGGCTACGCAAGCGGTTCCCAAAGAGCTTTAGAACAAGGCATAGTTTTCCCTGCTGGCTCTTTGGGCGGGGGACCCATCTCCAGCCGTATGGCCATTTTTGTGCCTGGCGCGGCGCCAAGTGGGAAAGGGTGGTGTCGAGGCTGAAGGCAGCAGGAAAGCCTGCAGCCCCCAGGTCTGTGGGGCTACGCAAGCGGTTCCCAAAGAGCTTTAGAACAAGGGATAGCTTTCCCTGCTGGCTCCTTGGGCAGGGGACCCATCTCCAGCCGTATGGCCATTTTTGTGCCTGGCGCGGCACCAAGTAGGGAAAGGGTTGTTTTGAGGCTGAAGGCAGCAGGAAAGCCCTTATCTCCCAGGTCTGTGGGGCTACGCAAGAGGTTCCCAAAGAGCTTTAGAGCAAGGTATAATTTTCCCTAACGGCTCCTTGGGCGGGGGACCCATCTCCAGCCATAGGCCCGTTTTGTGCCTGGCCCAGCGCCCAGAGGGAAAGGGTGGTTTTGAGGCTAAAGGCAGCAGGAAAGCCCTCAGCCCCCAGGTCTTTGGGACAACGCAAGCGATTCCCAAAGAGCTTTAGAACAAGGCATAGTTTTCCCTGCTGGCTCCTTGGGCAGGGGACCCATCTTCAGCCGTATGGCCTTTTTTGTGCCTGGCGCGGCGCCCAGAGGGAAAGGGTGGTTTTGAGTGAGAAGGCAGCAGGAAAGCCCTTAGCTCCCAGGTCTGTGGGGCTACGCAAGCAGTACCCAAAGAGCTTTAGAACAAGGCATAGTTTTCCCTGATGGCTCTTTTGGCAGGGGACCCATCTCCAGCCGTATGGCCATTATTGTGCCTGGCGCAGCGCCAAGTGGGAAAGGGTGTTGTCAAGGCTGAAGGCAGCAGGAAAGCCCGCAGCCGCTAGGTCTGTGGGGCTACGCAAGTGCTTCCAAAAGACCTTTAGAACAAGGCATAGTTTTGCCTGGTGGCTCCTTGGGCGGGGGACCCATCTCCAGCCATATGGCCGTTTTTGCTCCTGGCGCGGCGCCAAGTGGGAAAGGGTGGTTTTGAGGCTGAAGGCAGCAGGAAAGCCCGCAGCCCCCAGGTCTGTGGGACAACGCAAGCGGTTCCCAAAGAGCTTTAGAACAAGGCATAGTTTTCCCTGCTGGCTCTTTGGGCGGGGGACCCATCTCCAGACATATGGCCATTTTTGGGCCTGGCACGGCGCCAAGTGGGAAAGGGTGGTGTCGATGCTGAAGGCAGCAGGAAAGCCTGCAGCCCTCAGGTCTGTGGGGCTACGCAAGTGGTTCCCAAAGAGCTTTAGAACAAGGCATAGTTTTCCCTGCTGGCTCCTTGTGCAGGGGAGCCATCTCCAGCCGTGTGGCCATTTTTGTGCATGGCGTAGTGGCAAGTGGGAAAGTGTGGTTTTGAGGCTGAAGGCAGCAGGAAAGCCCGCAGCCCTCAGGTCTGTGGGGCTACGCAAGCGGTTCCCAAAGAGCTTTAGAACAAGGCATAGTTTTCCCTGCTGGCTCTTTGGGCGGGGGACCCATCTCCAGCCATACGCCATTTTTGTGACTGGCGCGGCGCCAAGTGGGAAAGGGTGGTGTCGAGGCTGAAGGCAGCAGGAAAGCCCGCAGCCCCCAGGTCTGTGTGGCTACGCAAGCGATTTCCAAAGAGCTTTAGAACAAGGCATAGTTTTCCCTGCTGGCTCCTTGGGCAGGGGACCCATCTCCAGCCGTATGGCCATTTTGGGGCCTGGCGCGGCGCCCAGAGGGAAAGGTTGGTTTTGAGGCCGAAGGCAGCAGGAAAGCCCGCAGCCCCCAGGTCTGTGGGGCTACGCA
The DNA here is from genome assembly GCF_028500815.1 of Rissa tridactyla. Classification (NCBI taxonomy): domain Eukaryota; kingdom Metazoa; phylum Chordata; class Aves; order Charadriiformes; family Laridae; genus Rissa; species Rissa tridactyla. Next base: position 23,432,146 of record NC_071476.1, read on the forward strand.
ACGGTTCCCAAAGGGCTTTAGAACAAGGCATAGTTTTCCCTGCTGGCTCTTTGGGCGTGAGACCCATCTCCAGCCGTATGGCCATTTTTGTGCCTGGCGCGGTTCCCAGTGGGAAAGGGTGGTTTTGAGGCTGAAGGCAGCAGGAAAGCCCGCAGCCCCCAGGTCTTTGGGACAACGCAAGCGGTTCCCAAAGAGCTTTAGAACAAGGCATAGTTTTCCCTGCTGGCTCTTTGGGCGGGGGACCCATCTCCAGCCATATGGCCATTTTTGGGCCTGGCACGGCGCCAAGTGGGAAAGGGTGGTGTCGAGGCTGAAGGCAGCAGGAAAACCTGCAGCCCCCATGTCTCTGGGGCTACGCAAGCGGTTCCCAAAGAGCTTTAGAACAAGGCATAGTTTTCCCTGCTGGCTCTTAGGGCGGGGGACCCATCTCCAGCCGTATGGCCATTTTTGTGCCTGGCGCAGCGCCAAGTGGGAAAGGGTAGTTTTGAGGCTGAAGGCAGCAGGAAAGCCTGCAGCCCCCAGGTCTGTGGGGCTACGCAAGCGGTTCCCAAAGAGCTTTAGAACAAGGCATAGTTTTCCCTGCTGGCTCTTTGGGCGGGGGACCCATCTCCAGCCGTATGGCCTTTTTTGTGCCTGGCGCGGCGCCCAGAGGGAAAGGGTGGTTTTGAGGCTGAAGGCAGCAGGAAAGCCCGCAGCCCCCAGGTCTGTGGGGCTACGCAAGAGGTTCCCAAAGAGCTTTAGAACAAGGCATAGTTTTCCCTGCTGGCTCTTTGGGCGTGGGACCCAGGTCCAGCCGTATGGCCATTTTTGTGCCTGGCGCGGCGCCCAGAGGGAAAGGGTGTTGTCGAGGCTGAAGGCAGCAGGAAAGCCCGCAGCCCCCAGGTCTGTGGGGCTACGCAAGCGGTTCCCAAAGAGCTTTAGAACAAGGCATAGTTTTCCCTGCTGGCTCCTTGCGTAGGGGACCCATCTCCAGCCATAGGCCTTTTTTGTGCCTGGCGCGGCGCCCGGATGGAAAGGGTGGTGTCGAGGCTGAAGGCAGCAGGAAAGCCCGCAGCCCCCAGGTCTGTGCGGCTACGCAAGAGGTTCCCAAAGAGCTTTAGAGCAAGGTATAATTTTCCCTAACGGCTCCTTGGGCGGGGGACCCATCTCCAGCCATAGGCCTTTTTTGTGCCTGGCCCAGCGCCCAGAGGGAAAGGGTGGTTTTGAGGCTAAAGGCAGCAGGAAAGCCCTCAGCCCCCAGGTCTGTGGGACAACGCAAGCGATTTCCAAAGAGCTTTAGAACAAGGCATAGTTTTCCCTACTGGCTCTTTGGGCGGGGGACCCATCTCCAGCCATATGGCCATTCTTGTGCCTGGTGCGGCGCCCAGAGGGAAAGGGTGTTGTCGAGTCTGAAGGCAGCAGGAAAGCCCGCAGCCCCCAGGTCTGTGGGGCTACGCAGCGGTTCCCAAAGAGCTTTAGAACAAGGCATAGTTTTCCCTGCTGGCTCTTTGGGCGGGGGACCCATCTCCAGCCGTATGGCCATTTTTGTGCCTGGCACAGCACCAAGTGGGAAAGGGTGGTTTTGAGGCTGAAGGCAGCAGGAAAGCCCGCAGCCCCCAGGTCTGTGTGGCTACGCAAGTGGTTCCCAAAGAGCTTTAGAACAAGGCATAATTTTTCCTGCTGGCTCTTTGGGCGGGGGGACCCATCTCCAGCCATAGGCCATTTTTGTGCCTGGCGCGGCGCCCAGAGGGAAAGGGTAGTTTTGAGGCTGAAGGCAGCAGGAAAGCCCGCAGCCCCCAGGTCTGTGGGGCTACGCAAGCGATTCCCAAAGAGCTTTAGAACAAGGCATAGTTTTCCCTGCTGGCTCTTTGGGCGGGGGACCCGTCTCCAGCCATATGGCCTTTTTTGTGCCTGGCGCGGCGCCCAGAGGGAAAGGGTGGTTTTGAGGCTGAACGCAGCAGGAAAGCCCGCAGCCCCCAGGTCTGTGGGGCTACGCAAGCGGTTCCCAAAGGGCTTTAGAACAAGGCATAGTTTTCCCTGCTGGCTCTTTGGGCGGGGGACCCATCTCCAGCCGTATGGCCATTTTTGTGCCTGGCGCAGCGCCAAGTGGGAAAGGGTGGTGTCGAGGCTGAAGGCAGCAGGAAAGCCCGCAGCCCTCAGGTCTGTGGGGCTACGCAAGCGGTTCCCAAAGAGCTTTAGAACAAGGCATAGTTTTCCCTGCTGGCTCTTTGAGCGGGGGACCCATCTCCAGCCATACGCCATTTTTGTGCCTGGCGCGGCTCCCAGATTTTAAGGGTGGTGTCGAGGCTGAAGGCAGCAGGAAAGCCTGCAGCCCCGAGGTCTGTGGGGCTACGCAAGCGATTTCCAAAGAGCTTTAGAACAAGGCATAGTTTTCCCTGCTGGCTCCTTGGGCGGGGGACCCATCTCCAATCATATGGCCATTTTTTTGCCTGGCGCGGCGCCAAGTAGGAAAGGGTGGTTTTGAGTGAGAAGGCAGCAGGAAAGCCCTTAGCTCCCAGGTCTGTGGGGCTATGCAAGCGGTTCCCAAAGAGCTTTAGAACAAGGCATAGTTTTCCCTGCTGGCTCTTTGGGCGGGGGACCCATCTCCAGCTGCATGGCCATTTTTGTGCCTGGCACGGCGCCAAGTGGGAAAGGGTGGTTTTGAGTCTGAAGGGAGCAGGAAAGCCCGCAGCCCCCAGGTCTGTGTGGCTACGCAAGCGATTTCCAAAGAGCTTTAGAACAAGGCATAGTTTTCCCTGCTGGCTCCTTGGGCAGGGGACCCATCTCCAGCTGTATGGCCATTTTTGTGCCTGGCGCGGCGCCCAGAGGGAAAGGGTGGTTTTGAGGCTGAAGGCAGTAGGAAAGCCTGCAGCCCCCAGGTCTGTGGGGCTACGCAAGCGGTTCCCAAAGGGCTTTAGAACAAGGCATAGTTTTCCCTGCTGGCTCTTTGGGCGGGAGACCCATCTCCAGCCGTATGGCCATTTTTGTGCCTCGCGCGGTTCCCAGTGGGAAAGGGTGGTTTTGAGGCTGAAGGCAGCAGGAAAGCCCGCAGCCCCCAGGTCTTTGGGACAACGCAAGCGGTTCCCAAAGAGCTTTAGAACAAGGCATAGTTTTCCCTGCTGGGTCTTTGGGCGGGGGACCCATCTCCAGCCATATGGCCATTTTTGGGCCTAGCACGGCGCCAAGTGGGAAAGGGTGGTGTCGATGCTGAAGGCAGCAGGAAAGCCTGCAGCCCTCAGGTCTGTGGGGCTACGCAAGCGGTTCCCAAAGAGCTTTAGAACAAGGCATAGTTTTCCCTGCTGGCTCCTTCTGCCGGGGACCCATCTCCAGCTGTATGGCCATTTTTGTGCCTGGCGCAGCGACAAGTGGGAAAGGGTGGTTTTGAGGCTGAAGGCAGCAGGAAAGCCCGCAGCCCCCAGGTCTGAGGGGCTACGCAAGCGGTTCCCAAAGAGCTTTAGAACAAGGCATAGTTTTCCCTGCTGGCTCTTTGGGCGGGGGACCCAGGTCCAGCCGTATGGCCATTTTTGTGCCTGGCGCGGCGCCCAGAGGGAAAGGGTGTTGTCGAGGCTGAAGGCAGCAGGAAAGCCCGCAGCCCCCAGGTCTGTGGGGCTACGCAAGCGGTTCCCAAAGAGCTTTAGAACAAGGCATAGTTTTCCCTGCTGGCTCTTTGGGCGGGGGACCCATCTCCAGCTGTATGGCCTTTTTTGTGCCTGGCGCGGCGCCCAGATGGAAAGGGTGGTGTCGAGGCTGAAGGCAGCAGCAAAGCCCACAGCCCCCAGGTCTGTGGGGCTACGCAAGCGGTTCCCAAAGAGCTTTAGAACAAGGGATAGTTTTCCCTGCTGGCTCCTTGGGCAGGGGACCCATCTCCGGCCGTATGGCCATTTTTGTGCCTGGCGCGGCACCAAGTAGGGAAAGGGTGGCTTTGAGGCTGAAGGCAGCAGGAAAGCCTGCAGCACCCAGGTCTGTGGGGCTACGCAAGCGGTTCCCAAAGAGCTTTAGAGCAAGGCATAGTTTTCCCTGCTGGCTCTTTGGGCGGGGGACCCATCTCCAGCCATAGGCCATTTTTGTGCCTGGCGCGGCACCAAGTGGGAAAGGGTGATGTCGAGGCTGAAGGCAGCAGGAAGGCCTGCAGCCCCCAGGTCTGTGGGGCTACGCAAGCGGTTCCCAAAGAGCTTTAGAACAAGGCATAGTTTTTCCGGCTGGTTCTTTGGGCGGGGGACCCACGTCCAGCCGTATGGCCATTTTTGTGCCTGGCGCAGCGCCCAGAGGGAAAGGGTGGTTTTGAGTCTGAAGGGAGCAGGAAAGCCCGCAGCCCCCAGGTCTGTGGGGCTACGCAAGCGATTTCCAAAGAGCTTTAGAACAAGGCATAGTTTTCCCTGCTGGCTCCTTGGGCGGGGGACCCATCTCCAGCCATAGGCCATTTTTGTGACTGGCGCGGCGCCCAGATGGAAAGGGTGGTTTTGAGGCTGAAGGCAGCAGGAAAGCCCACAGCCCCCAGATCTGTGGGGCTACGCAAGCGGTTCCCAAAGAGCTTTAGAGCAAGGCATAATTTTCCCTAACGGCTCCTTGGGCGGGGGACCCATCGCCAGCCATAGGCCATTTTGGTGCCTGGCGCGGCACCAAGTGGGAAAGGGTGGTGTCGAGGCTGAAGGCAGCAGGAAGGCCTGCAGCCCCCAGGTCTGTGGGGCTACGCAAGCGGTTCCCAAAGAGCTTTAGAATAAGGGATAGTTTTCCCTGCTGGCTCCTTGGGCAGGGGACCCATCTCCGGCCGTATGGCCATTTTTGTGCCTGGCGCTGCACCAAGTAGGGAAAGGGTGGTTTTGAGGCTGAAGGCAGCAGGAAAGCCTGCAGCACCCAGGTCTGTGGGGCTACGCAAGCGGTTCCCAAAGAGCTTTAGAGCAAGGCATAATTTTCCCTAACGGCTCCTTGGGCGGGGGAACCATCTCCAGCCATAGGCCATTTTTGTGCCTGGCGCGGCAGCAAGTGGGAAAGGGTGATGTCGAGGCTGAAGGCAGCAGGAAGGCCTGCAGCCCCCAGGTCTGTGGGGCTACGCAAGCGGTTCCCAAAGAGCTTTAGAACAAGGCATAGTTTTCCCTGCTGGTTCTTTGGGCGGGGGACCCACGTCCAGCCGTATGGCCATTTTTGTGCCTGGCGCGGCGCCAAGTAGGGAAAGGGTGGTTTTGAGTCTGAAGGGAGCAGGAAAGCCCGCAGCCCCCAGATCTGTGTGGCTACGCAAGCGATTTCCAAAGAGCTTTAGAACAAGGCATAGTTTTCCCTGCTGGCTCCTTGGGCGGGGGACCCATCTCCAGCCGTATGGCAATTTCTGGGCCTGGCGCGGCGCCCAGAGGGAAAGGGTGGTTTTGAGGCTGAAGGCAGCAGGAAAGCCCGCAGCCCCCAGGTCTGTGGGGCTACGCAAGCGGTTCCCAAAGGGCTTTAGAACAAGGCATAGTTTTCCCTGCTGGCTCTTTGGGCTGGAGACGCATCTCCAGCCATATGGCCTTTTTTGTGCCTGGCGCGGCGGCAAGTGGGAAAGGGTGGTTTTGAGGCTGAAGGCAGCAGGAAAGCCCGCAGCCCCCAGGTGTGTGGGGCTATGCAAGCGGTTCCCAAAGAGCTTTAGAACAAGGCATAGTTTTCCCTGCTGGCTCTTTGGGCGGGGGACCCAGGTCCAGCCGTATGGCCATTTTTGTGCCTGGCGCGGCGCCCAGAGGGAAAGGGTGTTGTCGAGTCTGAAGGCAGCAGGAAAGCCCGCAGCCCCCAGGTCTGTGGGGCTACGCAAGCGGTTCCCAAAGAGCTTTAGAACAAGGCATAGTTTTCCCTGCTGGCTCTTTGGGCGGGGGACCCATCTCCAGCCATAGGCCATTTTTGTGCCTGGCGCGGCGCCCAGATGGAAAGGGTGGTGTCGAGGCTGAAGGCAGCAGCAAAGCCCACAGCCCCCAGGTCTGTGGGGCTACGCAAGCGGTTCCCAAAGAGCTTTAGAACAAGGGATAGTTTTCCCTGCTGGCTCCTTGGGCAGGGGACCAATCTCCGGCCGTATGGCCATTTTTGTGCCTGGCGCGGCACCAAGTAGGGAAAGGGTGGCTTTGAGGCTGAAGGCAGCAGGAAAGCCTGCAGCACCCAGGTCTGTGGGGCTACGCAAGTGGTTCCCAAAGAGCTTTAGAGCAAGGCATAGTTTTCCCTGCTGGCTCTTTGGGCGGGGGACCCATCTCCAGCCATAGGCCATTTTTGTGCCTGGCGCGGCACCAAGTGGGAAAGGGTGATGTCGAGGCTGAAGGCAGCAGGAAGGCCTGCAGCCCCCAGGTCTGTGGGGCTACGCAAGCGGTTCCCAAAGAGCTTTAGAACAAGGCATAGTTTTTCCGGCTGGTTCTTTGGGCGGGGGACCCACGTCCAGCCGTATGGCCATTTTTGTGCCTGGCGCGGCGCCAAGTGGGAAAGGGTGGTTTTGAGTCTGAAGGGAGCAGGAAAGCCCGCAGCCCCCAGGTCTGTGTGGCTACGCAAGCGATTTCCAAAGAGCTTTAGAACAAGGCATAGTTTTCCCTGCTGGCTCCTTGGGCGGGGGACCCATCTCCAGCCATATGCCATTTTTGTGCCTGGCGCGGCGCCCAGATGGAAAGGGTGGTGTCGAGGCTGAAGGCAGCAGGAAAGCCCACAGCCCCCAGGTCTGTGGGGCTACGCAAGCGGTTCCCAAAGACCTTTAGAACAAGGCATAGTTTTCCCTGCTGGCTCCTTGGGCGGGGGACCCATCTCCAGCCGTATGGCCATTTTTGTGCCTGGCGCGGCACCAAGTAGGGAAAGGGTGGTTTTGAGGCTGAAGGCAGCAGGAAAGCCTGCAGCACCCAGGTCTGTGGGGCTACGCAAGCGGTTCCCAAAGAGCTTTAGAGCAAGGCATAATTTTCCCTAACGGCTCCTTGGGCGGGGGACCCATCTCCAGCCATAGGCCATTTTGGTGCCTGGCGCGGCACCAAGTGGGAAAGGGTGGTGTCGAGGCTGAAGGCAGCAGGAAGGCCTGCAGACCACAGGTCTGTGGGGCTACGCAAGCGGTTCCCAAAGAGCTTTAGAACAAGGGATAGTTTTCCCTGCTGGCTCCTTGGGCAGGGGACCCATCTCCGGCCGTATGGCCATTTTTGTGCCTGGCGCTGCACCAAGTAGGGAAAGGGTGTTTTTGAGGCTGAAGGCAGCAGGAAAGCCTGCAGCCCCCAGGTCTGTGGGGCTACGCAAGCGGTTCCCAAAGAGCTTTAGAACAAGGCATAGTTTTCCCTGCTGGTTCTTTGGGCGGGGGACCCACGTCCAGCCGTATGGCCATTTTTGTGCCTGGCGCGGCGCCAAGTGGGAAAGGGTGGTTTTGAGTCTGAAGGGAGCAGGAAAGCCCGCAGCCCCCAGATCTGTGTGGCTACGCAAGCGATTTCCAAAGAGCTTTAGAACAAGGCATAGTTTTCCCTGCTGGCTCCTTGGGCGGGGGACCCATCTCCAGCCGTATGGCAATTTCTGGGCCTGGCGCGGCGCCCAGAGGGAAAGGGTGGTTTTGAGGCTGAAGGCAGCAGGAAAGCCCGCAGCCCCCAGGTCTGTGGGGCTACGCAAGCGGTTCCCAAAGGGCTTTAGAACAAGGCATAGTTTTCCCTGCTGGCTCCTTGTGCAGGGGAGCCATCTCCAGCCGTGTGGCCATTTTTGTGCATGGCGTAGTGGCAAGTGGGAAAGTGTGGTTTTGAGGCTGAAGGCAGCAGGAAAGCCCGCAGCCCTCAGGTCTGTGGGGCTATGCAAGCGGTTCCCAAAGAGCTTTAGAACAAGGCATAGTTTTCCCTGCTGGCTCTTTGGGCGGGGGACCCAGGTCCAGCCGTATGGCCATTTTTGTGCCTGGCGCGGCGCCCAGAGGGAAAGGGTGTTGTCGAGTCTGAAGGCAGCAGGAAAGCCCGCAGCCCCCAGGTCTGTGGGGCTACGCAAGCGGTTCCCAAAGAGCTTTAGAACAAGGCATAGTTTTCCCTGCTGGCTCTTTGGGCGGGGGACCCATCTCCAGCCATAGGCCATTTTTGTGCCTGGCGCGGCGCCCAGATGGAAAGGGTGGTGTCGAGGCTGAAGGCAGCAGCAAAGCCCACAGCCCCCAGGTCTGTGGGGCTACGCAAGCGGTTCCCAAAGAGCTTTAGAACAAGGGATAGTTTTCCCTGCTGGCTCCTTGGGCAGGGGACCAATCTCCGGCCGTATGGCCATTTTTGTGCCTGGCGCGGCACCAAGTAGGGAAAGGGTGGCTTTGAGGCTGAAGGCAGCAGGAAAGCCTGCAGCACCCAGGTCTGTGGGGCTACGCAAGTGGTTCCCAAAGAGCTTTAGAGCAAGGCATAGTTTTCCCTGCTGGCTCTTTGGGCGGGGGACCCATCTCCAGCCATAGGCCATTTTTGTGCCTGGCGCGGCACCAAGTGGGAAAGGGTGATGTCGAGGCTGAAGGCAGCAGGAAGGCCTGCAGCCCCCAGGTCTGTGGGGCTACGCAAGCGGTTCCCAAAGAGCTTTAGAACAAGGCATAGTTTTTCCGGCTGGTTCTTTGGGCGGGGGACCCACGTCCAGCCGTATGGCCATTTTTGTGCCTGGCGCGGCGCCAAGTGGGAAAGGGTTGTTTTGAGTCTGAAGGGAGCAGGAAAGCCCGCAGCCCCCAGGTCTGTGTGGCTACGCAAGCGATTTCCAAAGAGCTTTAGAACAAGGCATAGTTTTCCCTGCTGGCTCCTTGGGCGGGGGACCCATCTCCAGCCATATGCCATTTTTGTGCCTGGCGCGGCGCCCAGATGGAAAGGGTGGTGTCGAGGCTGAAGGCAGCAGGAAAGCCCACAGCCCCCAGGTCTGTGGGGCTACGCAAGCGGTTCCCAAAGACCTTTAGAACAAGGCATAGTTTTCCCTGCTGGCTCCTTGGGCGGGGGACCCATCTCCAGCCGTATGGCCATTTTTGTGCCTGGCGCGGCACCAAGTAGGGAAAGGGTGGTTTTGAGGCTGAAGGCAGCAGGAAAGCCTGCAGCACCCAGGTCTGTGGGGCTACGCAAGCGGTTCCCAAAGAGCTTTAGAGCAAGGCATAATTTTCCCTAACGGCTCCTTGGGCGGGGGACCCATCTCCAGCCATAGGCCATTTTGGTGCCTGGCGCGGCACCAAGTGGGAAAGGGTGGTGTCGAGGCTGAAGGCAGCAGGAAGGCCTGCAGACCACAGGTCTGTGGGGCTACGCAAGCGGTTCCCAAAGAGCTTTAGAACAAGGGATAGTTTTCCCTGCTGGCTCCTTGGGCAGGGGACCCATCTCCGGCCGTATGGCCATTTTTGTGCCTGGCGCTGCACCAAGTAGGGAAAGGGTGTTTTTGAGGCTGAAGGCAGCAGGAAAGCCTGCAGCACCCAGGTCTGTGGGGCTACGCAAGCGGTTCCCAAAGAGCTTTAGAGCAAGGCATAATTTTCCCTAACGGCTCCTTGGGCGGGGGAACCATCTCCAGCCATAGGCCATTTTTGTGCCTGGCGCGGCAGCAAGTGGAAAAGGGTGATGTCGAGGCTGAAGGCAGCAGGAAGGCCTGCAGCCCCCAGGTCTGTGGGGCTACGCAAGCGGTTCCCAAAGAGCTTTAGAACAAGGCATAGTTTTCCCTGCTGGTTCTTTGGGCGGGGGACCCACGTCCAGCCGTATGGCCATTTTTGTGCCTGGCGCGGCGCCAAGTGGGAAAGGGTGGTTTTGAGTCTGAAGGGAGCAGGAAAGCCCGCAGCCCCCAGATCTGTGTGGCTACGCAAGCGATTTCCAAAGAGCTTTAGAACAAGGCATAGTTTTCCCTGCTGGCTCCTTGGGCGGGGGACCCATCTCCAGCCGTATGGCAATTTCTGGGCCTGGCGCGGCGCCCAGAGGGAAAGGGTGGTTTTGAGGCTGAAGGCAGCAGGAAAGCCCGCAGCCCCCAGGTCTGTGGGGCTACGCAAGCGGTTCCCAAAGGGCTTTAGAACAAGGCATAGTTTTCCCTGCTGGCTCTTTGGGCTGGAGACCCATGTCCAGCCATATGGCCATTTTTGTGCCTGGCGCGGCGGCAAGTGGGAAAGGGTGGTTTAGAGGCTGAAGGCAGCAGGAAAGCCCGCAGCCCCCAGGTGTGTGGGGCTATGCAAGCGGTTCCCAAAGAGCTTTAGAACAAGGCATAGTTTTCCCTGCTGGCTCTTTGGGCGGGGGACCCATCTCCAGGCATAGTCCATTTTTGTGCCTGGCGCGGCGCCAAGTGGGAAAGGGTGGTTTTGGGTGAGAAAGCAGCAGGAAAGCCTGCAGCCCCCAGGTCTGTGGAGCTACGCAAGCGGTTCCCAAAGAGCTTTAGAACAAGGCATAGTTTTCCCTGCTGGCTCCTTGTGCAGGGGACCCATCACCAGCCGTATGGCCATTTTTGTGCCTGGCGCAGCGCCAAGTGGGAAAGGGTGGTGTCGAGGCTGAAGGCAGCAGGAAAGCCTGCAGCCCCCAGGTCTGTGGGGCTACGCAAACGGTTCCCAAAGAGCTTTAGAACAAGGCATAGTTTTCCCTGCTGGCTCCTTGGGCAGGGGACCCATCTCCAGCCGTATGGCCATTTTTGTGCCTGGCGCGGCGCCAAGTGGGAAAGGGTGGTGTCGAGGCTGAAGGCAGCAGGAAAGCCCGCAGCCCCCAGGTCTGTGGGGCTACGCAAGCGATTCCCAAAGAGCTTTAGAACAAGGCATAGTTTTCCCTGCAGGCTCTTTGGGCGGGGGACCCATCTCCAGCCATATGGCCTTTTTTGTGCCTGGCGCGGCGCCCGGAGGTAAAGGGTGGTTTTGAGGCTGAAGGCAGCAGGAAAGCCCTCATCCCCCAGGTCTGTGGGGCTACGCAAACGGTTCCCAAAGAGCTTTAGAACAAGGCATAGTTTTCCCTGCTGGCTCTTTGGGTGGGGAACCCATCTCCAGCCATAGGCCATTTTTGTGCCTGGCACGGCGCCAAGTGGGAAAGGGTGGTTTTGAGTGAGAAGGCAGCAGGAAAGCCCTTAGCTCCCAGGTCTGTGGGGCTACGCAAGCGGTTCCCAAAAGCTTTAGAACAAGGCATAGTTTTCCCTGCTGGCTCCTTGGGCAGGGGACCCATCTCCAGCCATATGCCCATTTTTGTGCCTGGCGCGGCGCCCAGATGGAAAGGGTGGTGTCGAGGCTGAAGGCAGCAGGAAAGCCCGCAGCCCCCAGGTCTGTGGGGCTACGCAAGCGGTTCCCAAAGAGCTTTAGAACAAGGCATAGTTTTCCCTGCTGGCTCCTTGGGCAGGGGACCCATCTCCAGCCATATGCCCATTTTTGTGCCTGGCGCGGCGCCCAGAGGGAAAGGGTGGGTTTGAGGCTGAAGGCAGCAGGAAAGCCCGCAGCCCCCAGGTCTGTGGGGCTACGCAAGTGGTTCCCAAAGAGCTTTAGAACAAGGCATAATTTTCCCTGATGGCTGTTTTGGCAGGGGACCCATCTCCAGCCGTATGGCCATTATTGTGCCTGGCGCGGCGCCAAGTGGGAAAGGGTGTTGTCGAGGCTGAAGGCAGCAGTAAAGCCCGCAGCCGCTAGGTCTGTGGGGCTACGCAAGTGCTTCCAAAAGACCTTTAGAACAAGGCACAGTTTTGCCTGGTGGCTCCTTGGGCGGGGGACCCATCTCCAGCCATATGGCGATTTTTGCTCCTGGCGCGGCGCCAAGTGGGAAAGGGTGGTGTCGAGGCTGAAGGCAGTAGGAAAGCCTGCAGCCCCCAGGTGTGTGGGGCTACGCAAGCGGTTCCCAAAGAGCTTTAGAACGAGGCATAGTTTTCCCTGCTGGCTCTTTGGGCGTGGGACCCATGTCCAGCCGTATGGCCATTTTTGTGCCTAGCGCGGCTCCAAGTGGGAAAGGGTGGTTTTGAGGCTGAAGGGAGCATGAAAGCCCGCAGCCCCCAGGTCTGTGTGGCTACGCAAGCGGTTCCCAAAGAGCTTTAGAACAAGGCATAGTTTTCCCTGCTGGCTCCTTGGGCAGGGGACCCATCTCCAGCCTTATGGCCATTTTTGTGCCTGGCGCGGCGCCCAGAGGGAAAGGGTGGTTTTGAGGCTGAAGGCAGCAGGAAAGCCCACAGCCCCCAGGTCTTTGGGACAACGCAAGCGGTTCCCAAAGAGCTTTAGAACAAGGCATAGTTTTCCCTGATGGCTCTTTGGGCGGGGCACCCATCTCCAGTCATATGGTCATTTTTGGGCCTGGCACAGCGCCCAGATGGAAAGGGTGGTGTCGAGGCTGAAGGCAGCAGGAAAGCCGGCAGCCCCCAGGTCTGTGGGGCTACGCAAGCGGTTCCCAAAGAGCTTTAGAACAAGGCATAGTTTTCCCTGCTGGCTCTTTGGGCGGGGGACCCATCTCCAGCCATAGGCCATTTTTGTGCCTGGCGCGGCGCCCAGAGGGAAAGGGTAGTTTTGAGGCTGAAGGCAGCAGGAAAGCCCGCAGCCCCCAGGTCTGTGGGGCTACGCAAGCGATTCCCAAAGAGCTTTAGAACAAGGCATAGTTTTCCCTGCTGGCTCTTTGGGCGGGGGACCCATCTCCAGCCGTATGGCCTTTTTTGTGCCTGGCGCGGCGCCCAGAGGGAAAGGGGGGTGTCGAGGCTGAAGGCAGCAGGAAAGCCCGCAGCCCCCAGGTCTGTGGGGCTACGCAAGCGGTTCCCAAAGAGCTTTAGAACAAGGCATAGTTTTCCCTGCTGGCTCTTTGGGTGGCGGACCCATCTCCAGCCATAGGCCATTTTTGTGCCTGGCGCGGCGCCAAGTGGGAAAGGGTGGTTTTGAGTGAGAAGGCAGCAGGAAAGCCCTTATCTCCCAGGTCTGTGGGGCTACGCAAGCGGTTCCCATAAGCTTTAGAACAAGGCATAGTTTTCCCTGCTGGCTCCTTGGGTAGGGGACCCATCTCCAGCCATATGCCCATTTTTGTGCCTGGCGCGGCGCCCAGAGGGAAAGGGTGGTTTTGAGGCTGAAGGCAGCAGGAAAGCCCGCAGCCCCCAGGTCTGTGGGGCTACGCAAGTGGTTCCCAAAGAGCTTTAGAACAAGGCATAATTTTCCCTGATGGCTGTTTTGGCAGGGGACCCATCTCCAGCCGTATGGCCATTATTGTGCCTGGCGCGGCGCCAAGTGGGAAAGGGTGTTGTCGAGGCTGAAGGCAGCAGTAAAGCCCGCAGCCGCTAGGTCTGTGGGGCTACGCAAGTGCTTCCAAAAGACCTTTAGAACAAGGCACAGTTTTGCCTGGTGGCTCCTTGGGCGGGGGACCCATCTCCAGCCATATGGCGATGTTTGCTCCTGGCGCGGCGCCAAGTGGGAAAGGGTGGTGTCGAGGCTGAAGGCAGTAGGAAAGCCTGCAGCCCCCAGGTGTGTGGGGCTACGCAAGCGGTTCCCAAAGAGCTTTAGAACGAGGCATAGTTTTCCCTGCTGGCTCTTTGGGCGTGGGACCCATGTCCAGCCGTATCGCCATTTTTGTGCCTAGCGCGGCTCCAAGTGGGAAAGGGTGGTTTTGAGGCTGAAGGGAGCATGAAAGCCCGCAGCCCCCAGGTCTGTGTGGCTACGCAAGCGGTTCCCAAAGAGCTTTAGAACAAGGCATAGTTTTCCCTGCTGGCTCCTTGGGCAGGGGACCCATCTCCAGCCGTATGGCCATTTTTGTGCCTGGCGCGGCGCCCAGAGGGAAAGGGTGGTTTTGAGGCTGAAGGCAGCAGGAAAGCCCACAGCCCCCAGGTCTTTGGGACAACGCAAGCGGTTCCCAAAGAGCTTTAGAACAAGGCATAGTTTTCCCTGATGGCTCTTTGGGCGGGGCACCCATCTCCAGTCATATGGTCATTTTTGGGCCTGGCACAGCGCCCAGATGGAAAGGGTGGTGTCGAGGCTGAAGGCAGCAGGAAACCCGGCAGCCCCCAGGTCTGTGCGGCTACGCAAGCGGTTCCCAAAGAGCTTTAGAACAAGGCATAGTTTTCCCTGCTGGCTCTTTGGGCGGGGGACCCATCTCCAGCCATAGGCCATTTTTGTGCCTGGCGCGGCGCCCAGAGGGAAAGGGTAGTTTTGAGGCTGAAGGCAGCAGGAAAGCCCGCAGCCCCCAGGTCTGTGGGGCTACGCAAGCGATTCCCAAAGAGCTTTAGAACAAGGCATAGTTTTCCCTGCTGGCTCTTTGGGCGGGGGACCCATCTCCAGCCGTATGGCCTTTTTTGTGCCTGGCGCGGCGCCCAGAGGGAAAGGGGGGTGTCGAGGCTGAAGGCAGCAGGAAAGCCCGCAGCCCCCAGGTCTGTGGGGCTACGCAAGCGGTTCCCAAAGAGCTTTAGAACAAGGCATAGTTTTCCCTGCTGGCTCTTTGGGTGGGGGACCCATCTCCAGCCATAGGCCATTTTTGTGCCTGGCGCGGCGCCAAGTGGGAAAGGGTGGTTTTGAGTGAGAAGGCAGCAGGAAAGCCCTTATCTCCCAGGTCTGTGGGGCTACGCAAGCGGTTCCCATAAGCTTTAGAACAAGGCATAGTTTTCCCTGCTGGCTCCTTGGGCAGGGGACCCATCTCCAGCCATATGCCCATTTTTGTGCCTGGCGCGGCGCCCAGAGGGAAAGGGTGGTTTTGAGGCTGAAGGCAGCAGGAAAGCCCGCAGCCCCCAGGTCTGTGGGGCTACGCAAGCGGTTCCCAAAGAGCTTTAGAACAAGGCATAGTTTTCCCTGCTGGCTCTTTGGGCGGGGGACCCATCTCCAGCCGTATGGCCATTTTTGTGCCTGGCGCGGTGCCCAGATGGAAAGGGTGGTGTCGAGGCTGAAGGCAGCAGGAAAGCCCGCAGCCCCCAGGTCTGTGGGGCTACGCAAGCGGTTCCCAAAGAGCTTTAGAACAAGGCATAGTTTTCCCTGCTGGCTCCTTGGGCAGGTAACCCATCTCCAGCCGTATGGCCATTTTTGTGCCTGGCGCGGCACCAAGTGGGAAAGGGTGGTGTCGAGGCTGAAGGCAGCAGGAAGGCCCGCAGCCCTCAGGTCTGTGGGGCTACGCAAGTAGTTACCAAAGAGCTTTAGAACAAGGCATAGTTTTCCCTGCTGGCTCCTTGGGCAGGGGACCCATCTCCAACCATATGGCCATTTTTGTGCCTGGCGCGGCGCCAAGTGGGAAAGGGTGGTTTTGAGTGAGAAGTTAGCAGGAAAGCCATTATCTCCCAGGTCTGTGGGGTTACGCAAGCGGTTCCCAAAGAGCTTTAGAACAAGGCATAGTTTTCCCTGATGGCTCTTTGGGCGGGGGACCCATCTCCAGCCATATGGCCGTTTTTGCTCCTGGCGCGGCGCCAAGGGGGAAAGGGTGGTTTTGAGGCTGAAGGCAGCAGGAAAGCCTGCAGCCCCCAGGTCTGTGCGGCTACGCAAGCGATTTCCAAAGAGCTTTAGAACAAGGCATAGTTTTCCCTGATGGCTCTTTGGGCGGGGGACCCATCTCCAGCCATATGGCCGTTTTTGCTCCTGGCGCGGCGCCAAGTGGGAAAGGGTGGTTTTGAGGCTGAAGGCAGCAGGAAAGCCTGCAGCCCCCAGGTCTGTGGGGCTACGCAAGCGGTTCCCAAAGAGCTTTAGAACAAGGCATAGTTTTCCCTGCTGGCTCCTTGTGCAGGGGACCCATCTCCAGCCGTGTGGCCATTTTTGTGCATGGCGTAGTGGCAAGTGGGAAAGTGTGGTTTTGAGGCTGAAGGCAGCAGGAAAGCCCGCAGCCCTCAGGTCTGTGGGGCTACGCAAGCGGTTCCCAAAGAGCTTTAGAACAAGGCATAGTTTTCCCTGCTGGCGCTTTGGGCGGGGGGACCCATCTCCAGCCATAGGCCTTTTTTGTGCCTAAAGCGGCGCCCAGAGGGAAAGGGTAGTTTTGAGGCTGAAGGCAGCAGGAAAGCCCGCAGCCCCCAGGTCTGTGGGGCTACGCAAGCGGTTCCCAAAGAGCTTTAGAACAAGGCATAGTTTTCCCTGCTGGCTCTTTGGGCGGGGGACCCATCTCCAGCCGTATGGCCTTTATTGTGCCTGGCGCGGCGCCCAGAGGGAAAGGGTGGTTTTGAGGCTGAAGGCAGCAGGAAAGCCCGCAGCCCCCAGGTCTGTGGGGCTACGCAAACGGTTCCCAAAGAGCTTTAGAACAAGGCATAGTTTTCCCTGCTGGCTCTTTGGGTGGCGGACCCATCTCCAGCCATAGGCCATTTTTGTGCCTGGCGCGGCGCCAAGTGGGAAAGGGTGGTTTTGAGTGAGAAGGCAGCAGGAAAGCCCTTATCTCCCAGGTCTGTGGGGCTACGCAAGCGGTTCCCATAAGCTTTAGAACAAGGCATAGTTTTCCCTGCTGGCTCCTTGGGCAGGGGACCCATCTCCAGCCATATGCCCATTTTTGTGCCTGGCGCGGCGCCCAGAGGGAAAGGGTGGTTTTGAGGCTGAAGGCAGCAGGAAAGCCCGCAGCCCCCAGGTCTGTGGGGCTACGCAAGCGGTTCCCAAAGAGCTTTAGAACAAGGCATAGTTTTCCCTGCTGGCTCTTTGGGCGGGGGACCCATCTCCAGCCGTATGGCCATTTTTGTGCCTGGCGCGGTGCCCAGATGGAAAGGGTGGTGTCGAGGCTGAAGGCAGCAGGAAAGCCCGCAGCCCCCAGGTCTGTGGGGCTACGCAAGCGGTTCCCAAAGAGCTTTAGAACAAGGCATAGTTTTCCCTGCTGGCTCCTTGGGCAGGTAACCCATCTCCAGCCGTATGGCCATTTTTGTGCCTGGCGCGGCACCAAGTGGGAAAGGGTGGTGTCGAGGCTGAAGGCAGCAGGAAGGCCCGCAGCCCTCAGGTCTGTGGGGCTACGCAAGTAGTTACCAAAGAGCTTTAGAACAAGGCATAGTTTTCCCTGCTGGCTCCTTGGGCAGGGGACCCATCTCCAACCATATGGCCATTTTTGTGCCTGGCGCGGCGCCAAGTGGGAAAGGGTGGTTTTGAGTGAGAAGTTAGCAGGAAAGCCATTATCTCCCAGGTCTGTGGGGTTACGCAAGCGGTTCCCAAAGAGCTTTAGAACAAGGCATAGTTTTCCCTGATGGCTCTTTGGGCGGGGGACCCATCTCCAGCCATATGGCCGTTTTTGCTCCTGGCGCGGCGCCAAGTGGGAAAGGGTGGTTTTGAGGCTGAAGGCAGCAGGAAAGCCTGCAGCCCCCAGGTCTGTGGGGCTACGCAAGCGGTTCCCAAAGAGCTTTAGAACAAGGCATAGTTTTCCCTGATGGCTCTTTGGGCGGGGGACCCATCTCCAGCCATATGGCCGTTTTTGCTCCTGGCGCGGCGCCAAGTGGGAAAGGGTGGTTTTGAGGCTGAAGGCAGCAGGAAAGCCTGCAGCCCCCAGGTCTGTGGGGCTACGCAAGCGGTTCCCAAAGAGCTTTAGAACAAGGCATAGTTTTCCCTGCTGGCTCTTTGGGCGGGGGACCCATCTCCAGACATATGGCCATTTTTGGGCCTGGCACGGCGCCAAGTGGGAAAGGGTGGTGTCGATGCTGAAGGCAGCAGGAAAGCCTGCAGCCCTCAGGTGTGTGGGGCTACGCAAGGGGTTCCCAAAGAGCTTTAGAACAAGGCATAGTTTTCCCTGCTGGCTCCTTGTGCAGGGGACCCATCTCCAGCCGTGTGGCCATTTTTGTGCATGGCGTAGTGGCAAGTGGGAAAGTGTGGTTTTGAGGCTGAAGGCAGCAGGAAAGCCCGCAGCCCTCAGGTCTGTGGGGCTACGCAAGCGGTTCCCAAAGAGCTTTAGAACAAGGCATAGTTTTCCCTGCTGGCGCTTTGGGCGGGGGGACCCATCTCCAGCCATAGGCCATTTTTGTGCCTGGCGCGGCGCCCAGAGGGAAAGGGTAGTTTTGAGGCTGAAGGCAGCAGGAAAGCCCGCAGCCCCCAGGTCTGTGGGGCTACGCAAGCGGTTCCCAAAGAGCTTTAGAACAAGGCATAGTTTTCCCTGCTGGCTCTTTGGGCGGGGGACCCATCTCCAGCCGTATGGCCTTTTTTGTGCCTGGCGCGGCGCCCAGAGGGAAAGGGTGGTTTTGAGGCTGAAGGCAGCAGGAAAGCCCGCAGCCCCCAGGTCTTTGGGACAACGCAAGCGGTTCCCAAAGAGCTTTAGAACAAGGCATAGTTTTCCCTGCTGGCTCTTTGGGCGGGGGACCCAGGTCCAGCCGTATGGCCATTTTTGTGCCTGGCGCAGCGCCCAGAGGGAAAGGGTGTTGTCGAGGCTGAAGGCAGCAGGAAAGCCCGCAGCCCCCAGGTCTGTGGGGCTACGCAAGCGGTTCCCAAAGAGCTTTAGAACAAGGCATAGTTTTCCCTGCTGGCTCTTTGGGCGGGGGACCCATCTCCAGCCATAGGCCTTTTTTGTGCCTGGCGCGGCGCCCGGATGGAAAGGGTGGTGTCGAGGCTGAAGGCAGCAGGAAAGCCTGCAGCCCCCAGGTGTGTGGGGCTACGCAAGCGGTTCCCAAAGAGCTTTAGAACAAGGGATAGCTTTCCCTGCTGGCTCCTTGGGCAGGGGACCCATCTCCAGCCGTATGGCCATTTTTGTGCCTGGCGCGGCACGAAGTAGGGAAAGGGTGGTTTTGAGGCTGAAGGCAGCAGGAAAGCCTGCAGCACCCAGGTCTGTGGGGCTACGCAAGAGGTTCCCAAAGAGCTTTAGAGCAAGGTATAATTTTCCCTAACGGCTCTTTGGGCGGGGGACCCATCTCCAGCCATAGGCATTTTTTGTGCCTGGCCCAGCGCCCAGAGGGAAAGGGTGGTTTTGAGGCTAAAGGCAGCAGGAAAGCCCTCAGCCCCCAGGTCTGTGGGACAACGCAAGCGGTTCCCAAAGAGCTTTAGAACGAGGCATAGTTTTCCCTGATGGCTCTTTGGGCGGGGGACCCATGTCCAGCCGTATGGCCATTTTTGTGCCTGGCGCGGCGCCAAGTGGGAAAGGGTGGTTTTGAGTGAGAAGGCAGCAGGAAAGCCCTTAGCTCCCAGGTCTGTGGGGCTACGCAAGCGGTACCCAAAGAGCTTTAGAACAAGGCATAGTTTTCCCTGCTGGCTCCTTGGGCAGGGGACCCATCTCCAGCCATATGCCCATTTTTGTGCCTGGCGCGGCGCCCAGAGGGAAAGGGTGGGTTTGAGGCTGAAGGCAGCAGGAAAGCCCGCAGCCCCCAGGTCTGTGGGGCTACGCAAGTGGTTCCCAAAGAGCTTTAGAACAAGGCATAATTTTCCCTGATGGCTGTTTTGGCAGGGGACCCATCTCCAGCCGTATGGCCATTATTGTGCCTGGCGCGGCGCCAAGTGGGAAAGGGTGTTGTCGAGGCTGAAGGCAGCAGTAAAGCCCGCAGCCGCTAGGTCTGTGGGGCTACGCAAGTGCTTCCAAAAGACCTTTAGAACAAGGCACAGTTTTGCCTGGTGGCTCCTTGGGCGGGGGACCCATCTCCAGCCATATGGCGATTTTTGCTCCTGGCGCGGCGCCAAGTGGGAAAGGGTGGTGTCGAGGCTGAAGGCAGTAGGAAAGCCTGCAGCCCCCAGGTGTGTGGGGCTACGCAAGCGGTTCCCAAAGAGCTTTAGAACGAGGCATAGTTTTCCCTGCTGGCTCTTTGGGCGAGGGACCCATGTCCAGCCGTATGGCCATTTTTGTGCCTAGCGCGGCTCCAAGTGGGAAAGGGTGGTTTTGAGGCTGAAGGGAGCATGAAAGCCCGCAGCCCCCAGGTCTGTGTGGCTACGCAAGCGGTTCCCAAAGAGCTTTAGAACAAGGCATAGTTTTCCCTGCTGGCTCCTTGGTCAGGGGACCCATCTCCAGCCGTATGGCCATTTTTGTGCCTGGCGCGGCGCCCAGAGGGAAAGGGTGGTTTTGAGGCTGAAGGCAGCAGGAAAGCCCACAGCCCCCAGGTCTTTGGGACAACGCAAGCGGTTCTCAAAGAGCTTTAGAACAAGGCATAGTTTTCCCTGATGGCTCTTTGGGCGGGGCACCCATCTCCAGTCATATGGTCATTTTTGGGCCTGGCACAGCGCCCAGATGGAAAGGGTGGTGTCGAGGCTGAAGGCAGCAGGAAAGCCGGCAGCCCCCAGGTCTGTGCGGCTACGCAAGCGGTTCCCAAAGAGCTTTAGAACAAGGCATAGTTTTCCCTGCTGGCTCTTTGGGCGTGGGACCCATGTCCAGCCGTATGGCCATTTTTGTGCCTAGCGCGGCTCCAAGTGGGAAAGGGTGGTTTTGAGGCTGAAGGGAGCATGAAAGCCCGCCGCCCCCAGGTCTGTGTGGCTACGCAAGCGGTTCCCAAAGAGCTTTAGAACAAGGCATAGTTTTCCCTAACGGCTCCTTGGGCAGGGGACCCATCTCCAGCCGTATGGTCATTTTTGTGCCTGGCGCGGCGCCCAGATGGAAAGGGTGGTTTTGAGGCTGAAGGCAGCAGGAAAGCCCACAGCCCCCAGGTCTTTGGGACAACGCAAGCGGTTCCCAAAGAGCTTTAGAACAAGGCATAGTTTTCCCTGCTGGCTCTTTGGGTGGGGGACCCATCTCCAGCCATAGGCCATTTTTGTGCCTGGCGCGGCGCCAAGTGGGAAAGGGTGGTTTTGAGTGAGAAGGCAGCAGGAAAGCCCTTATCTCCCAGGTCTGTGGGGCTACGCAAGCGGTTCCCATAAGCTTTAGAACAAGGCATAGTTTTCCCTGCTGGCTCCTTGGGCAGGGGACCCATCTCCAGCCATATGCCCATTTTTGTGCCTGGCGCGGCGCCCAGAGGGAAAGGGTGGTTTTGAGGCTGAAGGCAGCAGGAAAGCCCGCAGCCCCCAGGTCTGTGGGGCTACGCAAGCGGTTCCCAAAGAGCTTTAGAACAAGGCATAGTTTTCCCTGCTGGCTCTTTGGGCGGGGGACCCATCTCCAGCCGTATGGCCATTTTTGTGCCTGGCGCGGTGCCCAGATGGAAAGGGTGGTGTCGAGGCTGAAGGCAGCAGGAAAGCCCGCAGCCCCCAGGTCTGTGGGGCTACGCAAGCGGTTCCCAAAGAGCTTTAGAACAAGGCATAGTTTTCCCTGATGGCTCCTTGGGCAGGTAACCCATCTCCAGCCGTATGGCCATTTTTGTGCCTGGCGCGGCACCAAGTGGGAAAGGGTGGTGTCGAGGCTGAAGGCAGCAGGAAGGCCCGCAGCCCTCAGGTCTGTGGGGCTACGCAAGTAGTTACCAAAGAGCTTTAGAACAAGGCATAGTTTTCCCTGCTGGCTCCTTGGGCAGGGGACCCATCTCCAACCATATGGCCATTTTTGTGCCTGGCGCGGCGCCAAGTGGGAAAGGGTGGTTTTGAGTGAGTAGTTAGCAGGAAAGCCATTATCTCCCAGGTCTGTGGGGTTACGCAAGCGGTTCCCAAAGAGCTTTAGAACAAGGCATAGTTTTCCCTGATGGCTCTTTGGGCGGGGGACCCATCTCCAGCCATATGGCCGTTTTTGCTCCTGGCGCGGCGCCAAGTGGGAAAGGGTGGTTTTGAGGCTGAAGGCAGCAGGAAAGCCTGCAGCCCCCAGGTCTGTGGGGCTACGCAAGCGGTTCCCAAAGAGCTTTAGAACAAGGCATAGTTTTCCCTGCTGGCTCTTTGGGCGGGGGACCCATCTCCAGACATATGGCCATTTTTGGGCCTGGCACGGCGCCAAGTGGGAAAGGGTGGTGTCGAGTCTGAAGGCAGCAGGAAAGCCCGCAGCCCCCAGGTCTGTGGGGCTACGCAAGCGGTTCCCAAAGAGCTTTAGAACAAGGCATAGTTTTCCCTGCTGTCTCCTTGGGCGGGGGACCCATATCCAGCCGTATGGCCATTTTTGGGCCTGGCGCAGCACCAAGTGGGAAAGGGTGGTGTCGAGGCTGAAGGCATCAGGAAAGCCCGCAGCCCAGAGGTCTGTGGGGCTACGCAAGCGGTTCCCAAAGAGCTTTAGAACAAGGCATAGTTTTCCCTGCTGGCTCTTTGTGCGTGGGACCCATCACCAGCCATAGGCCATTTTTGTGCCTGGCGCGGCGCCAAGTGGTAAAGGGTGGTGTTGAGGCTTAAGGCAGCAGGAAAGTTCGCAGCCCCCAGGTCTGTAGGGCTACGCAAGCGGTTCCCAAAGAGCTTTAGAACAAGGCATAGTTTTCCCTGCTGGCTCTTTGGGCGGGGGACCCAGGTCCAGCCGTATGGCCATTTTTGTGCCTGGCGCGGCGCCCAGAGGGAAAGGGTTGTGTCGAGGCTGAAGGCAGCAGGAAAGCCTGCAGCCCCCAGGTCTGTGGGGCTACGCAAGCGGTTCCCAAAGAGCTTTAGAACAAGGCATAGTTTTCCCTGCTGGCTCTTTGGGCGGGGGACCCATCTCCAGCCGTATGGCCATTTTTCTGCCTGGCGCGGCGCCCAGTGGGAAAGGGTGGTGTCGATGCTGAAGGCAGCAGGAAGGCCCGCAGCTCCCAGGTCTGTGGGGCTACGGAAGCGGTTCCCAAAGAGCTTTAGAACAAGGTATAGTTTTCCCTGCTGGCTCTTTGGGCGGGGGACCCATCTCCAGCCATACGGCCATTTTTGTGCCTGGCGCGGCGCCCAGAGGGAAAGGGGGGTGTCGAGGCTGAAGGCAGCAGGAAGGTCCGCAGCTCCCAGGTCTGTGGGTCTACGCAAGCGGTTCCCAAAGAGCTTTAGAACAAGGCACAGTTTTCCCTGTGGCTCTTTGGGCGCGGGACCCATCTCCAGCCGTATGGCCATTATTGTGCCTGGCGCGGCGCCAAGTGGGAAAGGGTGGTGTCGAGGCTGAAGGCAGCA
Organism: Rissa tridactyla; assembly: GCF_028500815.1. Taxonomy (NCBI): domain Eukaryota; kingdom Metazoa; phylum Chordata; class Aves; order Charadriiformes; family Laridae; genus Rissa; species Rissa tridactyla. The sequence goes on from NC_071476.1 coordinate 23,454,764, forward strand.
GGAAGGCCGCAGCTCCCAGGTCTGTTGGGCTACGCAAGAGGTTCCCAAAGAGCTTTAGAACAAGGCATAGTTTTCCCTGCTGGCTCTTTGGGCGGGAGACCCATCTCCAGCCGTATGGCCATTTTTGGGCCTGGCGCGGCACCAAGTGGTAAAGGGTGGTGTCGAGGCTGAAGGCAGCAGGAAGGCCCGCAGCTCCCAGGTCTGTGGGGCTACGCAAGCAGTTCCCAAAGAGCTTTAGAACAAGGTATAGTTCTCCCTGCTGGCTCTTTGGGCGGGGGACTCATCTCCACCCATAGGGTCATTTCTGTGCTTGGCGCGGCACCCAGAGGGAAAGGGTGGTTTTGGGGCTGAAGGCAGCAGGAAAGCCTGCAGCCCCCAGGTCTGTGGGGCTACGCAAGCGGTTCCCAAAGAGCTTTAGAACAAGGCATAGTTTTCCCTGCTGGCTCTTTGGGCAGGGGACCCATGTCCACCCATATGCCCATTTTTGTGCCTGGCCTGGCGCCCAGAGGGAAAGGGTGTTGTCGAGGCTGAAGGCAGCAGGAAAGCCCGCAGCCCCCAGGTCTGTGGGGCAACGCAAGCGGTTCCCAAAGAGCTTTAGAACAAGGCATAGTTTTCCCTGATGGCTCTTTGGGCGGGGTCTCTCTGCAGCCGTATGGCCATTTTTGTGCCTGGCGCGGCGCCAAGTGGGAAAGGGTGGTGTCGAGGCTGAAGGCAGCAGGAAAGCCGGCAGCCCCCATGTCTGTGGGGCTACGCAAGCGGTTCCCAAAGAGCTTTAGAACAAGGCATAGTTTTCCCTGCTGGCTCTTTGGGCGGGGGACCAATCTCCAGCCGTATGGCCATTTTTGGGCCTGGCGCGGCGCCAGGTGGGAAAGGGTGGTGTCGAGGCTGAAGGTAGCAGGAAGGCCCGTAGCTCCCAGGTCTGTAGGGCTACGCAAGCGGTTCCCAAAGACGTTTAGAACAAGGCATAGCTATCCCTACTGGCTCTTTATGCGGGGGACCCATCTCCAGCCGTATGGCCATTATTGTGCCTGGCGCGGCGCCAAGTGGGAAACGGTGGTGTCGAGGCTGAAGGCAGCAGGAAGGCCCGCAGCTCCCAGGTCTGTAGGGCTACGGAAGCGGTTCCCAAAGAGCTTTAGAACAAGGCATAGTTTTCCCAGCTGGCTCTTTGGGCGGGGGACCCATCTCCAGCCGTATGGCCTTTTTTGTGCCTGGCGCGGCGCCAAGTGGGATAGGGTGCCTTTTGAGGCTGAAGGCAGCAGGAAGGCCCGGAGCTCCCAGGTCTGTGGGTCTGCGCAAGCGGTTCCCAAAGAGCTTTAGAACAAGGCATAGTTTTCCCTGCTGGCTCTTTGGGCGGGGGACCCATCTCCAGCCGTATGGCCGTTATTCTGCCTGGCGCGTCGCCAAGTGGGAAAGGGTGGTGTCGAGGCTGAAGGCAGCAGGAAGGCCCGCAGCTCCCAGGTCTGTGGGGCTACGCAAGCGGTTCCCATAGACCTTTAGAACAAGGCATAGCTTTCCCTGCTGGCTCCTTGGGCAGGCGATCCACCTCCAGCCATATGGCCATTTTTGTGCCTGGCGCGGCACCTAGTGGGAAAGGGTGGTGTCGAGTCTGAAGGCAGCAGGAAAGCCTGCAGCCCCCAGGTCTGTGGGGCTACGCAAGCGGTTCCCAAAGAGCTTTCGAACAAGGCATAGTTTTCCCTGCTGGCTCTTTGGGCGTGGGACCCATCTCCAGCCATATGGCCATTTTTGTGCCTGGCGCGGCGCAAAGTGGGAAAGGGTGGTGTCGAGGCTGAAGGCAGCAGGAAAGCCGGCAGCCCCCAGGTCTGTGGGGCTACGCAAGCGGTTCCCAAAGAGCTTTAGAACAAGGCATAGTTTTCCCTGCTGGCTCCTTGGGCAGTGGACCCATCTCCAGCCGTATGGCCATTTTAAGGCCTGGCGCGGCACCAAGTGGGAAAGGGTGGTTTTGAGGCTGAAGGCAGCAGGAAAGCCTGCAGCACCCAGGTCTGTGGGGCTACGCAAGTGGTTCCCAAAGAGCTTTAGAACAAGGCATAATTTTCCCTAATGTCTCTTTGGGTGGGGGACACATCTCCAGCCATATGGCCATTTTTGTGCCTGGCCCAGCGCCCAGAGGGAAAGGGTGGTTTTGAGGCTGAAGGCAGCAGGAAAGCCCTCAGCCCCCAGGTCTGTGGGACAACGCAAGCGGTTCCCAAAGAGCTTTAGAACAAGGCATAGTTCTCCCTGCTGCCTCTTTGGGCGGGAGACCCATCTCCAGCCGTATGGTCATTTTTGTGCCTGGCGCGGTGCCAAGTGGGAAAGGGTGGTTTCTAGGCTGAAGGCAGCAGGAAAGACCGCAGCCCCCAGGTCTCTGGGGCTACGCAAGCGGTTCCCAAAGAGCTTTAGAACAAGGCATAGTTTTCCCTGCTGGCTCTTTGGGCGGGGGACCCATCTCCAGCCATAGGCCTTTTTTGTGCCTGGCGCGGCGCCAAGTGGGAAAGGGTGGTGTCGAGGCTGAAGGCAGCAGGAAAGCCTGCAGCCCCCAGGTCTGTGGGGCTACGCAAGCGGTTCCCAAAGAGCTTTAGAACAAGGCATAGTTTTCCCTGCTGGCTCTTTGGGCAGGGGACCCATGTCCACCCATATGCCCATTTTTGTGCCTGGCCTGGCGCCCAGAGGGAAAGGGTGTTGTCGAGGCTGAAGGCAGCAGGAAAGCCCGCAGCCCCCAGGTCTGTGGGGCAACGCAAGCGGTTCCCAAAGAGCTTTAGATCAAGGCATAGTTTTCCCTGCTGGCTCTTTGGGCGGGGTCTCTCTGCAGCCGTATGGCCATTTTTGTGCCTGGCGCGGCGCCCAGAGGGAAAGGGTGGTGTCGAGGCTGAAGGCAGCAGGAAAGCCTGCAGCCCCCAGGTCTGTGGGGCTACGCAAGCGGTTCCCAAAGAGCTTTAGAACAAGGCATAGTTTTCCCTGCTGGCTCTTTGGGCGGGGGACCCATCTCCAGCCGTATGGCCATTTTTGAGCCTGGCCCGGTGCCCAGAGGGAAATGGTGGTTTTCGAGGCTGAAGGCAGCAGGAAAGCCTGCAGCCCCCAGGTCTGTGGGGCTACGCAAGCGGTTCCCAAAGAGCTTTAGAACAAGGCATAGTTTTCCCTGCTGGCTCTTTGGGCGGGGGACCCATCTCCAGCCGTATGGCCATTTTTGTGCCTGGCGCGGCGCCCAGAGGGAAAGGGTGGTGTCGAGGCTGAAGGCAGCAGGAATGCCCGCAGCCCCCAGGTCTGTGCGGCTACGCAAGCGGTTCCCAAAGAGCTTTAGAACAAGGCATAGTTTTCCCTGCTGGCTCTTTGGGCGTGGGACCCTTGTCCAGCCGTATGGACATTTTTGTGCCTGGCGCGGCGCCACGTTGTAAAGGGTGGCTTTGAGGCTGAAGGCAGCAGGAAAGCCCGCAGCCCCCAGGTCTGTGGGGCTACGCAAGCGGTTCCCAAAGAGCTTTAGAACAAGGCATAATTTTCCCTGCTGGCTCTTTGGGCGGGGGACCCAACTCCAGCCATATGGCCATTTTTGTGCCTGGCGTGGTGTCCAAAAGGAAAAGGTGGTTTTGAGGCTGAAGGCAGCAGGAAAGCCCGCAGCCCCCAGGTCTGTGGGGCTACGCAAGCGGTTCCCAAAGAGCTTTGGAACAAGGCATAGTTTTCCCTGCTGGCTCCTACGGCAGGGGACCCATCTCCAGCTGTATGGCCATTTTTGTGCCTGGCGCGGCGCCAAGTGGGAAAGGGTGGTGTCGAGTCTGAAGGCAGCAGGAAAGCCCGCAGCCCCCAGGTCTGTGGGACAACGCAAGCGGTTCCCAAAGAGCTTTAGAACAAGGCAGAGTTTTCCCTGCTGGCTCTTTGGGCGTGGGACCCATCTCCAGCCATAGGCCATTTTTGTACCTGGCGCGGCGCCAAGTGGGAAAGGTTGGCTTTGAGGCTGAAGGCAGCAGGAAAGCCCGCAGCCCCCAGGTCTGTGGGGCTACGCAAGTGGTTCCCAAAGAGCTTTAGAACAAGGCATAGTTTTCCCTGCTGGCTCTTTGGGCGGGGGACCCATCTCCAGCCGTATGGCCATTTTTGTGCCTGGCGCGGCGCCCAGTGGGAAAGGGTGGTGTCGATGCTGAAGGCAGCAGGAAGGCCCGCAGCTCCCAGGTCTGTGGGGCTACGCAAGTGGTTCACAAAGAGCTTTAGAACAAGGTATAGTTTTCCCTGCTGGCTCTTTGGGCGGGGGACTCATCTCCAGCCATATGGCCATTTTTGGGCCTGGCGCGGCGCCCAGAGGGAAAGGGTGGTGTCGAGGCTGAAGGCAGCAGGAAAGCCTGCAGCCCCCAGGTCTGTGGGGCTACGCAAGCGGTTCCCAAAGAGCTTTAGAACAAGGCATAGTTTTCCCTGCTGGCTCCTTGGGCGGGGGACTCATCTCCAGCCGTATGGCCATTTTTGGGCCTGGCGTGGCACCAAGTGGTAACGGGTGCTATCGAGGCTGAAGGCAACAGGAAAGCCCGCAGCTCCCAGGTCTGTGGGGCTACGCAAGCGGTTCCCAAACAGCTTTAGAACAAGGCATAGTTTTCCCTGCTGGATCTTTGGGCGGGGGACCCATCTCCAGCCGTATGGCCATTTTTGTGCCTGGCGCGGCGCCAAGTGGGAAAGGGTGGTGTCGAGGCTGAAGGCAGCAGGAAAGCCCGCAGCTCCCAGGTCTGTGGGGCTTCGCAAGTGGTTCCCAAAGAGCTTTAGAACAAGGCATATTTTTCCCTGCAGGCTCTTTGGGCGGGAGACCCATCTCCAGCCATATGGCCATTTTTGTGCCTGGCGCGGCTCCCAGTGGGATAGGGTGGTGTCGAGTCTGAAGGCAGCAGGAAAGCCCGCAGCCCCCAGGTCTGTGGGGCTACGCAAGCGGTTCCCAAAGAGCTTTAGAACAAGGCATAGTTTTCCCTGCAGGCTCTTTTTGCGTGGGACCCATCTCCAGCCATATGGCCATTATTGTGCCTGGCGCGGCACCAAGTGGTAAAGGGTGGTGTCGAGGCTGAAGGCAGTAGGAAAGCCTGCAGCCCCCATGTCTGTGGGGCTACGCAAGCGGTTCCCAAAGAGCTTTAGAACAAGGCATATCTTTCCCTACTGGCTCTTTGTGCGGGAGACCCATCTCCAGCCGTATGGCCATTTTTGGGCCTGGCGCGGCACCAAGTGGGAAAGGGTGGTGTCGAGGCTGAAGGCAGCAGGAAAGCCCGCAGCTCCCAGGTCTGTGGGGCTACGCAAGCGGTTCCCAAAGAGCTTTAGAACAAGGCATAGTTTTCCCTGCTGGCTCTTTGGGCGGGGGACCAATCTCCAGCCGTATGGCCATTATTGTGCCTGGCGCGGCGCCAGGTGGGAAAGGGTGGTGTCGAGGCTGAAGGTAGCAGGAAGGCCCGTAGCTCCCAGGTCTGTAGGGCTACGCAAGCGGTTCCCAAAGACCTTTAGAACAAGGCATAGCTATCCCTACTGGCTCTTTATGCGGGGGACCCATCTCCAGCCATATGGCCATTATTGTGCCTGGCGCGGCGCCAAGTGGGAAACGGTGGTGTCGAGGCTGAAGGCAGCAGGAAGGCCCGCAGCTCCCAGGTCTGTAGGGCTACGGAAGCGGTTCCCAAAGAGCTTTAGAACAAGGCATAGTTTTCCCTGCTGGCTCTTTGGGCGGGGGACCCATCTCCAGCCGTATGGCCGTTATTCTGCCTGGCGCGTCGCCAAGTGGGAAAGGGTGGTGTCGAGGCTGAAGGCAGCAGGAAGGCCCGCAGCTCCCAGGTCTGTGGGGCTACGCAAGCGGTTCCCATAGACCTTTAGAACAAGGCATAGCTTTCCCTGCTGGCTCCTTGGGCAGGCGATCCACCTCCAGCCATATGGCCATTTTTGTGCCTGGCGCGGCACCTAGTGGGAAAGGGTGGTGTCGAGTCTGAAGGCAGCAGGAAAGCCTGCAGCCCCCAGGTCTGTGGGGCTACGCAAGCGGTTCCCAAAGAGCTTTCGAACAAGGCATAGTTTTCCCTGCTGGCTCTTTGGGCGTGGGACCCATCTCCAGCCATATGGCCATTTTTGTGCCTGGCGCGGCGCCAAGTGGGAAAGGGTGGTGTCGAGGCTGAAGGCAGCAGGAAAGCCGGCAGCCCCCAGGTCTGTGGGGCTACGCAAGCGGTTCCCAAAGAGCTTTAGAACAAGGCATAGTTTTCCCTGCTGGCTCCTTGGGCAGTGGACCCATCTCCAGCCGTATGGCCATTTTAAGGCCTGGCGCGGCACCAAGTGGGAAAGGGTGGTTTTGAGGCTGAAGGCAGCAGGAAAGCCTGCAGCACCCAGGTCTGTGGGGCTACGCAAGCGGTTCCCAAAGAGCTTTAGAACAAGGCATAATTTTCCCTAATGTCTCTTTGGGTGGGGGACACATCTCCAGCCATATGGCCATTTTTGTGCCTGGCCCAGCGCCCAGAGGGAAAGGGTGGTTTTGAGGCTGAAGGCAGCAGGAAAGCCCTCAGCCCCCAGGTCTGTGGGACAACGCAAGCGGTTCCCAAAGAGCTTTAGAACAAGGCATAGTTCTCCCTGCTGCCTCTTTGGGCGGGAGACCCATCTCCAGCCGTATGGTCATTTTTGTGCCTGGCGCGGTGCCAAGTGGGAAAGGGTGGTTTCTAGGCTGAATGCAGCAGGAAAGACCGCAGCCCCCAGGTCTCTGGGGCTACGCAAGCGGTTCCCAAAGAGCTTTAGAACAAGGCATAGTTTTCCCTGCTGGCTCTTTGGGCGGGGGACCCATCTCCAGCCATAGGCCTTTTTTGTGCCTGGCGCGGCGCCCGGATGGAAAGGGTGGTGTCGAGGCTGAAGGCAGCAGGAAAGCCTGCAGCCCCCAGGTCTGTGGGGCTACGCAAGCGGTTCCCAAAGAGCTTTAGAACAAGGGATAGCTTTCCCTGCTGGCTCTTTGGGCGGGGGACCCATCTCCAGCCGTATGGCCATTTTTGTGCCTGGCGCGGCACCAAGTAGGGAAAGGGTGGTTTTGAGGCTGAAGGCAGCAGGAAAGCCTGCAGCACCCAGGTCTGTGGGGCTACGCAAGAGGTTCCCAAAGAGCTTTAGAGCAAGGTATAATTTTCCCTAACGGCTCCTTGGGCGGGGGACCCATCTCCAGCCATAGGCCTTTTTTGTGCCTGGCCCAGCGCCCAGAGGGAAAGGGTGGTTTTGAGGCTAAAGGCAGCAGGAAAGCCCTCAGCCCCCAGGTCTGTGGGACAACGCAAGCGGTTCCCAAAGAGCTTTAGAACGAGGCATAGTTTTCCCTGATGGCTCTTTGGGCGGGGGACCCATGTCCAGCCGTATGGCCATTTTTGTGCCTGGCGCGGCGCCAAGTGGGAAAGGGTGGTTTTGAGTGAGAAGGCAGCAGGAAAGCCCGCAGCCGCTAGGTCTGTGGGGCTACGCAAGTGCTTCCAAAAGACCTTTAGAACAAGGCATAGTTTTCCCTGCTGGCTCCTTGGGCGGGGGACCCATCTCCAGACATATGGCCATTTTTGGGCCTGGCACGGCGCCAAGTGGGAAAGGGTGGTGTCGATGCTGAAGGCAGCAGGAAAGCCTGCAGCCCTCAGGTCTGTGGGGCTACGCAAGTGGTTCCCAAAGAGCTTTAGAACAAGGCATAGTTTTCCCTGCTGGCTCCTTGTGCAGGGGACCCATCTCCAGCCGTGTGGCCATTTTTGTGCATGGCGTAGTGGCAAGTGGGAAAGTGTGGTTTTGAGGCTGAAGGCAGCAGGAAAGCCCGCAGCCCTCAGGTCTGTGGGGCTACGCAAGCGGTTCCCAAAGAGCTTTAGAACAAGGCATAGTTTTCCCTGCTGGCTCTTTGGGCGGGGGACCCATCTCCAGCCATACGCCATTTTTGTGACTGGCGCGGCGCCCAGATGGAAAGGGTGGTGTCGAGGCTGAAGGCAGCAGGAAAGCCCGCAGCCCCCAGGTCTGTGTGGCTACGCAAGCGATTTCCAAAGAGCTTTAGAACACGGCATAGTTTTCCCTGCTGGCTCTTAGGGCGGGGGACCCATCTCCAGCCGTATGGCCATTTTTGTGCCTGGCGCAGCGCCAAGTGGGAAAGGGTGGTGTCGAGGCTGAAGGCAGCAGGAAAGCCCGCAGCCCCCAGGTCTGTGGGGCTACGCAAGCGGTTCCCAAAGAGCTTTAGAACAAGGCATAATTTTCCCTGCTGGCGCTTTGGGCGGGGGGACCCATCTCCAGCCATAGGCCTTTTTTGTGCCTGGCGCGGCGCCCAGAGGGAAAGGGTAGTTTTGAGGCTGAAGGCAGCAGGAAAGCCCGCAGCCCCCAGGTCTGTGCGGCTACGCAAGCGGTTCCCAAAGAGCTTTAGAACAAGGCATAGTTTTCCCTGCTGGCTCTTTGGGCGGGGGACCCATCTCCAGCCGTATGGCCTTTTTTGTGCCTGGCACGGCGCCAAGTGGGAAAGGGTGGCTTTGAGGCTGAAGGCAGCAGGAAAGCCCGCAGCCCCCAGGTCTGTGGGGCTACGCAAGCGGTTCCCAAAGAGCTTTAGAACAAGGCATAGTTTTCCCTGCTGGCTCTTTGGGCGGGGGACCCAGGTCCAGCCATAGGCCATTTTTGTGACTAGCGCAGTGCCAAGTGGGAAAGGGTGGTGTCGAGGCTGAAGGCAGCAGGAAAGCCTGCAGCCCCCAGGTCTGTGCGGCTACGCAAGCGGTTCCCAAAGAGCTTTAGAACAAGGCATAGTTTTCCCTGCTGGCTCTTTGGGCGGGGGACACATCTCCAGCCATAGGCCATTTTTGTGCCTGATGCGGCGCCAAGTGGGAAAGGGTGGTTTTGAGGCTGAAGGCAGCAGGAAAGCCTGCAGCCCCCAGGTCTGTGGGGCTATGCAAGCGGTTCCCAAAGAGCTTTAGAACAAGGCATAGTTTTCCCTGCTGGCTCCTTGGGCGGGGGACCCATCTCCAGCCATAGGCCATTTTTGTGCCTAGTGCGGAGCCAAGTGGGAAAGGGTGGCTTTGAGGCTGAAGGCAGCAGGAAAGCCCGCAGCCCCCAGGTCTGTGGGGCTACGCAAGCGGTTCCCAAAGAGCTTTAAAACAAGGCATAGTTTTCCCTGCTGGCTCTTTGGGCGGGGGACCCATCTCCAGCCATAGGCCATTTTTGTGCCTGGCGCGGCGCCAAGTGGGAAAGGGTGGCTTTGAGGCTGAAGGCAGCAGGAAAGCCCGCAGCCCCCACGTCTGTGGGGCTACGCAAGCGGTTCCCAAAGAGCTTTAGAACAAGGCATAGTTTTCCCCGCTGGCTCTTAGGGCGTGGGGCCCATCTCCAGCCATATGGCCATTTTAGTGCCTGGCACGGCGCCAAGTGGGAAAGGGTGGTGTCGACGCTGAAGGCAGCAGGAAGGCCCGCAGCCCCCAGGTCTGTGGGGCTACGCAAGCCGTTCCCAAAGAGCTTTAGAACAAGGCATAGTTTTCCCTGCTGGCTCCTTGGGCGGGTGACCCATCTCCAGCCGTATGGCCATTTTTGAGCCTGGCCCGGTGCCCAGAGGGAAATGGTGGTTTTTGAGGCTGAAGGCAGCAGCAAAGCCTGCAGCCCCCAGGTCTGTGGGGCTACGCAAGCGGTTCCCAAAGAGCTTTAGAACAAGGCATAGTTTTCCCTGCTGGCTCCTTGGGTAGGGGACCCATCTCCAGCTGTATGGCCATTTTTGTGCCTGGTGCGGCGCCAAAAGGGAAAGGGTGGTTTTGATGCTGAAGGCAGCAGCAAAGCGCACAGCCCCCAGGTCTGTGGAGCTATGCAAGCGGTTCCCAAAGAGCTTTAGAACAAGGCATAGTTTTCCCTGCTGGCTCCTTGGGCGGGGGACCCATCTCCAGCCGTATGGCCATTTTTGAGCCTGGCGCAGCGCCAAGTGGGAAAGGGTGGTGTCGAGGCTGAAGGCAGCAGGAAACGCTGCAGCCCCCAGGTCTGTGGGGCTACACAAGCGGTTCCCAAAGAGCTTTAGAACAAGGCATAACTTTCCCTGCTGGCTCCTTGGGTAGGGGACCCATATCCAGACATATGGCCATTTCTGTGCCTGGCGCGGTGCCAAGTGGGAAAGGGTGTTGTCGAGGCTGAAGGCAGCAGGAAAGCCTGCAGCCCCCATGTCCGTGGGGCTACGCAAGCGGTTCCCAAAGAGCTTTAGAACAAGGCATAGTTTTCCCTGCTTGTTCTTTGGGCAGGGGACCCATCTCCAGCCATAGGCCATTTTTGTGCCTAAAGCGGTGCCAAGTGGGAAAGGGTGGTTTTGAGGCTGAAGGCAGCAGGAAAGCCTGCAGCCCCCAGGTCTGTGCGGCTACGCAAGCGGTTCCCAAAGAGCTTTAGAACAAGGCATAGTTTTCCCTGCTGGCTCTTTGGGCGGGGGACCCATCTCCAGCCTTATGGCCATTTTTCTGCCTGGCCCGGTGCCCAGAGGGAAATGGTTGTTTTGAGGCTGAAGGCAGCAGGAAAGCCCGCAGCCCCCAGGTCTGTGGGGCTACGCAAGCGGTTCCCAAAGAGCTTTAGAACAAGGCATAGTTTTCCCTGCTGGCTCCTTGGGCAGGGGACCCATCTCCAGCCGTATGGCCATTTTTGTGCCTGGCGCAACGCCAAGTGGGAAAGGGTGGCTTTGAGGCTGAAGGCAGCAGGAAAGCCTGCAGCCCCCACGTCTGTGGGGCTACGCAAGCGGTTCCCAAAGAGCTTTAGAACAAGGCATAGTTTTCCCTGCTGGCTCCTTGGGCGGGGGACCCATCTCCAGCCGTATGGCCATTTTTGAGCCTGGCCTGGTGCCCAGAGGGAAATGGTGGTTTTCGAGGGTGAAGGCAGCAGGAAAGCCTGCAGCCCCCAGGTCTGTGGGGCTACGCAAGCGGTTCCCAAAGAGCTTTAGAACAAGGCATAGTTTTCCCTGCTGGCTCTTTGGGCGGGGGACCCATCTCCAGCCATAGGCCATTTTTGTGCCTGGCGCGACGCCAAGTGGGAAAGGGTGGCTTTGAGGCTGAAGGCAGCAGGAAAGCCTGCAGCCCCCAGGTCTGTGGGGCTACGCAAGCGGTTCCCAAAGAGCTTTAGAACAAGGCATAGTTTTCCCTGCTGGCTCTTTGGGCGGGTGACCCATCTCCAGTCGTATGGCCATTTTTGAGCCTGGTCCGGTGCCCAGAGGGAAATGGTGGTTTTCGAGGCTGAAGGCAGCAGCAAAGCCTGCAGCCCCCAGGCCTGTGGGGCTACGCAAGCGGTTCCCAAAGAGCTTTCGAACAAGGCATAGTTTTCCCTGCTGGCTGTTTGGGCATGGGACCCATCTCCAGCCATAGGCCATTTTTGTGCCTGGCGCAGTGTGAAGTGGGAAAGGGTGGTGTCGAGGCTGAAGGCAGCAGGAAAGCCTGCAGCCCCCAGGTCTGTGGGGCCAAGCAAGCGGTTCCCAAAGAGCTTTAGAACAAGGCATAGTTTTCCCTGCTGGCTCTTTCGGCATGGGACCCATCTCCAGCCATAGGCCATTTTTGTGCCTGGCGCGGCACCAAGTGGGAAAGGGTGGCTTTGAGGCTGAAGGCAGCAGGAAAGCCTGCAGCCCCCAGGTCTGTGCGGCTATGCAAGCGGTTCCCAACGAGCTTTAAAACAAGGCATAGTTTTCCCTGCTGGCTCTTTGGGCGGGGGACCCATCTCCAGCCGTATGGCCATTTTTGTGCCTGGCGCGGCGCCAAGTGGGAAAGGGTGGTGTCGAGGCTGAAGGCAGCAGGAATGCCCGCAGCCCCGAGGTCTGTGGGGCTACGCAAGCGGTTCCCAAAGAGCTTTAGAACAAGGCATAGTTTTCCCTGCTGGCTCTTTGGGCGGGTGACACATCTCCAGCCGTATGGCCATTTTGGAGCCTGGCCCGGTGCCCAGAGGGAAATGGTGGTTTTCGAGGCTGAAGGCAGCAGGAAACGCTGCAGCCCCCAGGTCTGTGGGGCTACGCAAGCGGTTCCCAAAGAGCTTTAGAACGAGGCATAGTTTTCCCTGATGGCTCTTTGGGCATGGGACCCATCTCCAGCAATATGGACATTTTTGTGTCTGGCGCGACGCCAAGTGGGAAAGGGTGGCTTTGAGGCTGAAGGCAGCAGCAAAGCCTGCAGCCCCCAGGCCTGTGGGGCTACGCAAGCGGTTCCCAAAGAGCTTTAGAACAAGGCATAGTTTTCCCTGCTGGCTCTTTGGGCGGGGGACCCATCTCCAGCCGTATGGCCATTTTTGTGCCTGGCGCGGCGCCAAGTGGGAAAGGGTGGTGTCGAGGCTGAAGGCAGCAGGAAAGCCCGCAGCCCCCAGGTCTGTGGGGCTACGCAAGCAGTTCCCAAAGAGCTTTAGCACAAGGCATAGTTTTCCCTGCTGGCTCTTTGGGCGGGTGACCCATCTCCAGCCGTATGGCCATTTTTGAGCCTGGCCCGGTGCCCAGAGGGAAAGGGTGGTGTCGAGGCTGAAGGCAGCAGGAAAGCCTGCAGCCCCCAGGTCTGTGGGGCTACGCAAGCGGTTCCCAAAGAGCTTTAGAACAAGGCATAGTTTTCCCTGCTGGCTCTTTGGGCGGGTGACCCATCTCCAGGCGTATGGCCATTTTTGAGCCTGGTCCGGTGCCCAGAGGGAAATGGTGGTTTTCGAGGCTGAAGGCAGCAGCAAAGCCTGCAGCCCCCAGGCCTGTGGGGCTACGCAAGCGGTTCCCAAAGAGCTTTCGAAAAAGGCATAGTTTCCCCTGCTGGCTCTTTGGGCGGGGGACTCATCTCCAGCCGTATGGCCATTTTTGTGCCTGGCGCGGCGCCAAGTGGGAAAGGGTGGTGTCGAGGCTGAAGGCAGCAGCAAAGCCCGCAGCCCCCAGGTCTGTGGGGCTACGCAAGCGGTTCCCAAAGAGCTTTAGAACAAGGCATAGTTTTCCCTGCTGGCTCTTTGGGCGGGGGACTCATCTCCAGCTCTATGGCCATTTTTGTGCCTGGCGCGGCACCAAGTGGGAAAGGGTGGCTTCGAGGCTGAAGGCAGCAGGAAAGCCTGCAGCCCCCAGGTCTGTGCGGCTACGCAAGCGGCTCCCAAAGAGCTTTAGAACAAGGCATAGTTTTCCCTGCTGGCTCTTTGGGTGGGGGGACCCATCTCCAGCCGTATGGCCATTTTTGTGCCTGGCGCGGCGCCAAGTGGGAAAGGGTGGTGTCGAGGCTTAAGGCAGCAGGAAAGCCCGCAGCCCCCAGGTCTGTGCGGCTACGCAAGCGGTTCCCAAAGAGCTTTAGAACAAGGCATAGTTTTCCCTGCTGGCTCTTTGGGCGGGGGACCCATCTCCAGATGTATGGCCATTTTTGTGCCTGGCGCGGCACCAAGTGAGAAAGGGTGCTGTCGAGGCTGAAGGCAGCAGGAAAGCCTGCAGCCCCGAGGTCTGTGGGGCTACGCAAGCGGTTCCCAAAGAGCTTTAGAACAAGGCATAGTTTTCCCTGCTGGCTGTTTGGGCATGGGACCCATCTCCAGCCATAGGCCATTTTTGTGCCTGGCGCAGTGTGAAGTGGGAAAGGGTGGTGTCGAGGCTGAAGGCAGCAGGAAAGCCTGCAGCCCCCAGGTCTGTGGGGCCAAGCAAGCGGTTCCCAAAGAGCTTTAGAACAAGGCATAGTTTTCCCTGCTGGCTCTTTCGGCATGGGACCCATCTCCAGCCATAGGCCATTTTTGTGCCTGGCGCGGCACCAAGTGGGAAAGGGTGGCTTTGAGGCTGAAGGCAGCAGGAAAGCCTGCAGCCCCCAGGTCTGTGCGGCTATGCAAGCGGTTCCCAACGAGCTTTAAAACAAGGCATAGTTTTCCCTGCTGGCTCTTTGGGCGGGGGACCCATCTCCAGCCGTATGGCCATTTTTGTGCCTGGCGCGGCGCCAAGTGGGAAAGGGTGGTGTCGAGGCTGAAGGCAGCAGGAATGCCCGCAGCCCCGAGGTCTGTGGGGCTACGCAAGCGGTTCCCAAAGAGCTTTAGAACAAGGCATAGTTTTCCCTGCTGGCTCTTTGGGCGGGTGACACATCTCCAGCCGTATGGCCATTTTTGAGCCTGGCCCGGTGCCCAGAGGGAAATGGTGGTTTTCGAGGCTGAAGGCAGCAGGAAACGCTGCAGCCCCCAGGTCTGTGGGGCTACGCAAGCGGTTCCCAAAGAGCTTTAGAACGAGGCATAGTTTTCCCTGATGGCTCTTTGGGCATGGGACCCATCTCCAGCAATATGGACATTTTTGTGTCTGGCGCGACGCCAAGTGGGAAAGGGTGGCTTTGAGGCTGAAGGCAGCAGCAAAGCCTGCAGCCCCCAGGCCTGTGGGGCTACGCAAGCGGTTCCCAAAGAGCTTTAGAACAAGGCATAGTTTTCCCTGCTGGCTCTTTGGGCGGGGGACCCATCTCCAGCCGTATGGCCATTTTTGTGCCTGGCGCGGCGCCAAGTGGGAAAGGGTGGTGTCGAGGCTGAAGGCAGCAGGAAAGCCCGCAGCCCCCAGGTCTGTGGGGCTACGCAAGCAGTTCCCAAAGAGCTTTAGCACAAGGCATAGTTTTCCCTGCTGGCTCTTTGGGCGGGTGACCCATCTCCAGCCGTATGGCCATTTTTGAGCCTGGCCCGGTGCCCAGAGGGAAAGGGTGGTGTCGAGGCTGAAGGCAGCAGGAAAGCCTGCAGCCCCCAGGTCTGTGGGGCTACGCAAGCGGTTCCCAAAGAGCTTTAGCACAAGGCATAGTTTTCCCTGCTGGCTCTTTGGGCGGGTGACCCATCTCCAGCCGTATGGCCATTTTTGAGCCCGGCCCGGTGCCCAGAGGGAAAGGGTGGTGTCGAGGCTGAAGGCAGCAGGAAAGCCTGCAGCCCCCAGGTCTTTGGGGCTACGCAAGCGGTTCCCAAAGAGCTTTAGAACAAGGCATAGTTTTCCCTGCTGGCTCTTTGGGCGGGTGACCCATCTCCAGCCGAATGGCCATTTTTGAGCCTGGCCCGGTGCCCAGAGGGAAATGGTGGTTTTCGAGGCTGAAGGCAGCAGGAAAGCCTGCAGCCCCCACGTCTGTGGGGCTACGCAAGCGGTTCCCAAAGAGGTTTAGAACGAGGCATAGTTTTCCCTGATGGCTCTTTGGGCGGGGGACCCATGTCCAGCCGTATGGCCATTTTTGTGCCTGGCGCGGCGCCAAGTGGGAAAGGGTGGTTTTGAGTGAGAAGGCAGCAGGAAAGCCCGCAGCCGCTAGGTCTGTGGGGCTACGCAAGTGCTTCCAAAAGACCTTTAGAACAAGGCATAGTTTTCCCTGCTGGCTCCTTGGGCGGGGGACCCATCTCCAGACATATGGCCATTTTTGGGCCTGGCACGGCGCCAAGTGGGAAAGGGTGGTGTCGATGCTGAAGGCAGCAGGAAAGCCTGCAGCCCTCAGGTCTGTGGGGCTACGCAAGCGGTTCCCAAAGAGCTTTAGAACAAGGCATAGTTTTCCCTGCTGGCTCTTTGGGCGGGGGACCCATCTCCAGCCATACGCCATTTTTGTGACTGGCGCGGCGCCCAGATGGAGAGGGTGGTGTCGAGGCTGAAGGCAGCAGGAAAGCCCGCAGCCCCCAGGTCTGTGTGGCTACGCAAGCGATTTCCAAAGAGCTTTAGAACAAGGCATAGTTTTCCCTGCTGGCTCCTTGGGCAGGGGACCCATCTCCAGCCGTATGGCCATTTTGGGGCCTGGCGCGGCGCCCAGAGGGAAAGGTTGGTTTTGAGGCCGAAGGCAGCAGGAAAGCCCGCAGCCCCCAGGTCTGTGGGGCTACGCAAGCAGTTCCCAAAGGGCTTTAGAACAAGGCATAGTTTTCCCTGCTGGCTCTTAGGGCGGGGGACCCATCTCCAGCCGTATGGCCATTTTTGTGCCTGGCGCAGCGCCAAGTGGGAAAGGGTGGTGTCGAGGCTGAAGGCAGCAGGAAAGCCCGCAGCCCCCAGGTCTGTGGGGCTACGCAAGCGGTTCCCAAAGAGCTTTAGAACTAGGCATAATTTTCCCTGCTGGCGCTTTGGGCGGGGGGACCCATCTCCAGCCATAGGCCTTTTTTGTGCCTGGCGCGGCGCCCAGAGGGAAAGGGTAGTTTTGAGGCTGAAGGCAGCAGGAAAGCCCGCAGCCCCCAGGTCTGTGCGGCTACGCAAGCGGTTCCCAAAGAGCTTTAGAACAAGGCATAGTTTTCCCTGCTGGCTCTTTGGGCGGGGGACCCATCTCCAGCCGTATGGCCTTTTTTGTGCCTGGCACGGCGCCCCGAGGGAAAGGGTGGTTTTGAGGCTGAAGGCAGCAGGAAAGCCCGCAGCCCCCAGGTCTGTGGGGCTACGCAAACGGTTCCCAAAGAGCTTTAGAACAAGGCATAGTTTTCCCTGCTGGCTCTTTGGGCGGGGGACCCAGGTCCAGCCGTATGGCCATTTCTGTGCCTGGCGCGGCGCCCAGAGGGAAAGGGTGGTGTCGAGGCTGAAGGCAGCAGGAAAGCCCGCAGCCCCCAGGTCTGTGGGGCTACGCAAGCGGTTCCCAAAGAGCTTTAGAACAAGGCATAGTTTTCCCTGCTGGCTCTTTGGGCGGGGGACCCATCTCCAGTTGTATGGCCTTTTTTGTGCCTGGCACGGCGCCCCGAGGGAAAGGGTGGTTTTGAGGCTGAAGGCAGCAGGAAAGCCCGCAGCCCCCAGGTCTGTGGAGCTACGCAAACGGTTCCCAAAGAGCTTTAGAACAAGGCATAGTTTTCCCTGCTGGCTCTTTGGGCGGGGGACCCAGGTCCAGCCGTATGGCCATTTTTGTGCCTGGCGCGGCGCCCAGAGGGAAAGGGTGTTGTCGAGGCTGAAGGCAGCAGGAAAGCCCGCAGCCCCCAGGTCTGTGGGGCTACGCAAGCGGTTCCCAAAGAGCTTTAGAACAAGGCATAGTTTTCCCTGCTGGCTCTTTGGGCGGGGGACCCATCTCCAGCCGTATGGCCATTTTTGTGCCTGGCGCGGCACCAAGTAGGGAAAGGGTGGTTTTGGGGCTGAAGGCAGCAGGAAAGCCTGCAGCACCCAGGTCTGTGGGGCTACGCAAGAGGTTCCCAAAGAGCTTTAGAGCAAGGTATAATTTTCCCTAACGGCTCCTTGGGCGGGGGACCCATCTCCAGCCATAGGCCTTTTTTGTGCCTGGCCCAGCGCCCAGAGGGAAAGGGTGGTTTTGAGGCTAAAGGCAGCAGGAAAGCCCTCAGCCCCCAGGTCTGTGGGACAACGCAAGCGGTTCCCAAAGAGCTTTAGAACGAGGCATAGTTTTCCCTGATGGCTCTTTGGGCGGGGGACCCATGTCCAGCCGTATGGCCATTTTTGTGCCTGGCGCGGCGCCAAGTGGGAAAGGGTGGTTTTGAGGCTGAAGGGAGCAGGAAAGCCCGCAGCCCCCAGGTCTGTGTGGCTACGCAAGCGATTTCCAAAGAGCTTTAGAACAAGGCATAGTTTTCCCTGCTGGCTCTTTGGGCGGGGGACCCATCTCCAGCCATAGGCCATTTTTGTGCCAAGCGCGGCGCCAAGTGGGAAAGGGTGGCTTTGAGGCTGAAGGCAGCAGGAAAGCCTGCAGCCCCCAGGTCTGTGGGGCTATGCAAGCGATTCCCAAAGAGCTTTACAACAAGGCATAGTTTTCCCTGCTGGCTCCTTGGGCGGGGGACCCATCTCCAGCCATAGGCCATTTTTGTGCCTAGCGCGGCGCCAAGTGGGAAAGGGTGGCTTTGAGGCTGAAGGCAGCAGGAAAGCCCGCAGCCCCCAGGTCTGTGGGGCTACGCAAGCGGTTCCCAAAGAGCTTTAAAACAAGGCATAGTTTTCCCTGGTGGCTCTTTGGGCGGGGGACCCATCTCCAACCATAGGCCATTTTTGTGCCTAGCGCGGCGCCAAGTGGGAAAGGGTGGCTTTGAGGCTGAAGGCAGCAGGAAAGCCCGCAGCCCCCACGTCTGTGGGGCTACGCAAGCGGTTCCCAAAGAGCTTTAGAACAAGGCATAGTTTTCCCTGCTGGCTCTTTGGGCGGGTAACCCCTCTCCAGTCGTATGGCCATTTTTGTGCCTGGCCCGGTGCCCAGAGGGAAATGGTGGTTTTCGAGGCTGAAGGCAGCAGGAAAGCCTGCAGCCCCCAGGTCTGTGGGGCTACGCAAGCGGTTCCCAAAGAGCTTTAGAACAAGGCATAGTTTTCCCTGCTGGCTCTTTGGGTGGGTGACCCATCTCCAGCCGTATGGCCATTTTTGTGCCTGGCGCGGCGCCAAGTGGGAAAGGGTGGTGTCGAGGCTGAAGGCAGCAGGAAAGCCCGCAGCCCCCAGGTCTGTGGGGCTACGCAAGCGGTTCCCAAAGAGCTTTAGAACAAGGCATTGTTTTCCCTGATGGCTCTTTGGGCGGGGGACCCATCTCCAGCCGTATGGCTACTTTTATGCCTGGCGCGGTGCGTACTGGGAAAGGGTGGTTTTGAGGCTGAAGGCAGCAGGAAAGCCCGCAGCCCCCAGGTCTGTGGGGCTACGCAAGCGGTTCCCAAAGAGCTTTAGAACAAGGCATAGTTTTCCCTGATGGCTCTTTGGGCGGGGGGCCCATCTCCAGCCATAGGCCATTTTTGTGACTAGCGCAGTGCCAAGTGGGAAAGGGTGGTGTCGAGGCTGAAGGCAGCAGGAAAGCCTGCAGCCCCCAGGTCTGTGCGGCTACGCAAGCGGTTCCCAAAGAGCTTTAGAACAAGGCATAGTTTTCCCTGCTGGCTCTTTGGGCGGGGGACACATCTCCAGCCATAGGCCATTTTTGTGCCTGATGCGGCGCCAAGTGGGAAAGGGTGGTTTTGAGGCTGAAGGCAGCAGGAAAGCCTGCAGCCCCCAGGTCTGTGGGGCTATGCAAGCGGTTCCCAAAGAGCTTTAGAACAAGGCATAGTTTTCCCTGCTGGCTCCTTGGGCGGGGGACCCATCTCCAGCCATAGGCCATTTTTGTGCCTAGTGCGGAGCCAAGTGGGAAAGGGTGGTTTTGAGGCTGAAGGCAGCAGGAAAGCCGGCAGCCCCCAGGTCTGTGGGGCTACGCAAGCGGTTCCCAAAGAGCTTTAAAACAAGGCATAGTTTTCCCTGCTGGCTCTTTGGGCGGGGGACCCATCTCCAGCCATAGGCCATTTTTGTGCCTGGCGCGGCGCCAAGTGGGAAAGGGTGGCTTTGAGGCTGAAGGCAGCAGGAAAGCCCGCAGCCCCCACGTCTGTGGGGCTACGCAAGCGGTTCCCAAAGAGCTTTAGAACAAGGCATAGTTTTCCCCGCTGGCTCTTAGGGCGTGGGGCCCATCTCCAGCCATATGGCCATTTTAGTGCCTGGCACGGCGCCAAGTGGGAAAGGGTGGTGTCGACGCTGAAGGCAGCAGGAAGGCCCGCAGCCCCCAGGTCTGTGGGGCTACGCAAGCCGTTCCCAAAGAGCTTTAGAACAAGGCATAGTTTTCCCTGCTGGCTCCTTGGGCGGGTGACCCATCTCCAGCCGTATGGCCATTTTTGAGCCTGGCCCGGTGCCCAGAGGGAAATGGTGTTTTTTGAGGCTGAAGGCAGCAGCAAAGCCTGCAGCCCCCAGGTCTGTGGGGCTACGCAAGCGGTTCCCAAAGAGCTTTAGAACAAGGCATAGTTTTCCCTGCTGGCTCCTTGGGTAGGGGACCCATCTCCAGCTGTATGGCCATTTTTGTGCCTGGTGCGGCGCCAAAAGGGAAAGGGTGGTTTTGATGCTGAAGGCAGCAGCAAAGCGCACAGCCCCCAGGTCTGTGGAGCTATGCAAGCGGTTCCCAAAGAGCTTTAGAACAAGGCATAGTTTTCCCTGCTGGCTCCTTGGGCGGGGGACCCATCTCCAGCCGTATGGCCATTTTTGAGCCTGGCGCAGCGCCAAGTGGGAAAGGGTGGTGTCGAGGCTGAAGGCAGCAGGAAAGAACGCAGCCCCCAGGTCTGTGGGGCTACACAAGCGGTTCCCAAAGAGCTTTAGAACAAGGCATAACTTTCCCTGCTGGCTCCTTGGGTAGGGGACCCATATCCAGACATATGGCCATTTCTGTGCCTGGCGCGGTGCCAAGTGGGAAAGGGTGTTGTCGAGGCTGAAGGCAGCAGGAGAGCCTGCAGCCCTCAGGTCTGTGGGGCTACGCAAGCGGTTCCCAAAGAGCTTTAGAACAAGGCATAGTTTTCCCTGCTGGCTCTTTGGGCGGGGCACCCATCTCCAGCCGTGTGGCCATTTTTGAGCCTGGCGCGGTGCCAAGTGGGAAAGGGTGGTGTCGAGGCTGAAGGCAGCAGGAAAGCCTGCAGCCCCCATGTCCGTGGGGCTACGCAAGCGGTTCCCAAAGAGCTTTAGAACAAGGCATAGTTTCCCCTGCTTGTTCTTTGGGCAGGGGACCCATCTCCAGCCATAGGCCATTTTTGTGCCTAAAGCGGTGCCAAGTGGGAAAGGGTGGTTTTGAGGCTGAAGGCAGCAGGAAAGCCTGCAGCCCCCAGGTCTGTGCGGCTACGCAAGCGGTTCCCAAAGAGCTTTAGAACAAGGCATAGTTTTCCCTGCTGGCTCCTTGGGCGGGGGACCCATCTCCAGCCATAGGCCATTTTTGTGCCTCGTGCGGAGCCAAGTGGGAAAGGGTGGCTTTGAGGCTGAAGGCAGCAGGAAAGCCCGCAGCCCCCAGGTCTGTGGGGCTACGCAAGCGGTTCCCAAAGAGCTTTAAAACAAGGCATAGTTTTCCCTGCTGGCTCTTTGGGCGGGGAACCCATCTCCAGCCATAGGCCAATTTTGTGCCTGGCGCGGCGCCAAGTGGGAAAGGGTGGCTTTGAGGCTGAAGGCAGCAGGAAAGCCCGCAGCCCCCACGTCTGTGGGGCTACGCAAGCGGTTCCCAAAGAGCTTTAGAACAAGGCATAGTTTTCCCCGCTGGCTCTTAGGGCGTGGGGCCCATCTCCAGCCATATGGCCATTTTAGTGCCTGGCACGGCGCCAAGTGGGAAAGGGTGGTGTCGACGCTGAAGGCAGCAGGAAGGCCCGCAGCCCCCAGGTCTGTGGGGCTACGCAAGCCGTTCCCAAAGAGCTTTAGAACAAGGCATAGTTTTCCCTGCTGGCTCCTTGGGCGGGTGACCCATCTCCAGCCGTATGGCCATTTTTGAGCCTGGCCCGGTGCCCAGAGGGAAATGGTGGTTTTTGAGGCTGAAGACAGCAGCAAAGCCTGCAGCCCCCAGGTCTGTGGGGCTACGCAAGCGGTTCCCAAAGAGCTTTAGAACAAGGCATAGTTTTCCCTGCTGGCTCCTTGGGTAGGGGACCCATCTCCAGCTGTATGGCCATTTTTGTGCCTGGTGCGGCGCCAAAAGGGAAAGGGTGGTTTTGATGCTGAAGGCAGCAGCAAAGCGCACAGCCCCCAGGTCTGTGGAGCTATGCAAGCGGTTCCCAAAGAGCTTTAGAACAAGGCATAGTTTTCCCTGCTGGCTCCTTGGGCGGGGGACCCATCTCCAGCCGTATGGCCATTTTTCTGCCTGGCCCGGTGCCCAGAGGGAAATGGTTGTTTTGAGGCTGAAGGCAGCAGGAAAGCCCGCAGCCCCCAGGTCTGTGGGGCTACGCAAGCGGTTCCCAAAGAGCTTTAGAACAAGGCATAGTTTTCCCTGCTGGCTCCTTGGGCAGGGGACCCATCTCCAGCCGTATGGCCATTTTTGTGCCTGGCGCAACGCCAAGTGGGAAAGGGTGGCTTTGAGGCTGAAGGCAGCAGGAAAGCCTGCAGCCCCCACGTCTGTGGGGCTACGCAAGCCGTTCCCAAAGAGCTTTAGAACAAGGCATAGTTTTCCCTGCTGGCTCCTTGGGCGGGGGACCCATCTCCAGCCGTATGGCCATTTTTGAGCCTGGCCCGGTGCCCAGAGGGAAATGGTGGTTTTCGAGGCTGAAGGCAGCAGGAAAGCCTGCAGCCCCCAGGTCTGTGGGGCTACGCAATCAATTCCCAAAGAGCTTTAGAACAAGGCATAGTTTTCCCTGCTGGCTCTTTGGGCGGGGGACCCATCTCCAGCCATAGGCCATTTTTGTGCCTGGCGCGACGCCAAGTGGGAAAGGGTGGCTTTGAGGCTGAAGGCAGCAGGAAAGCCTGCAGCCCCCAGGTCTGTGGGGCTACGCAAGCGGTTCCCAAAGAGCTTTAGAACAAGGCATAGTTTTCCCTGCTGGCTCTTTGGGCGGGTGACCCATCTCCAGTCGTATGGCCATTTTTGAGCCTGGTCCGGTGCCCAGAGGGAAATGGTGGTTTTCGAGGCTGAAGGCAGCAGCAAAGCCTGCAGCCCCCAGGCCTGTGGGGCTACGCAAGCGGTTCCCAAAGAGCTTTCGAACAAGGCATAGTTTCCCCTGCTGGCTCTTTGGGCGGGGGACTCATCTCCAGCCGTATGGCCATTTTTGTGCCTGGCGCGACGCCAAGTGGGAAAGGGTGGTGTCGAGGCTGAAGGCAGCAGCAAAGCCCGCAGCCCCCAGGTCTGTGGGGCTACGCAAGCGGTTCCCAAAGAGCTTTAGAACAAGGCATAGTTTTCCCTGCTGTCTCCTTGGGCGGGGGACTCATCTCCAGCCGTATGGCCATTTTTGTGCCTGGCGCGGCACCAAGTGGGAAAGGGTGGCTTCGAGGCTGAAGGCAGCAGGAAAGCCTGCAGCCCCCAGGTCTGTGCGGCTACGCAAGCGGCTCCCAAAGAGCTTTAGAACAAGGCATAGTTTTCCCTGCTGGCTCTTTGGGTGGGGGGACCCATCTGCAGCCGTATGGCCATTTTTGTGCCTGGCGCGGCGCCAAGTGGGAAAGGGTGGTGTCGAGGCTTAAGGCAGCAGGAAAGCCCGCAGCCCCCAGGTCTGTGCGGCTACGCAAGCGGTTCCCAAAGAGCTTTAGAACAAGGCATAGTTTTCCCTGCTGGCTCTTTGGGCGGGGGACCCATCTCCAGATGTATGGCCATTTTTGTGCCTGGCGCGGCACCAAGTGAGAAAGGGTGCTGTCGAGGCTGAAGGCAGCAGGAAAGCCTGCAGCCCCGAGGTCTGTGGGGCTACGCAAGCGGTTCCCAAAGAGCTTTAGAACAAGGCATAGTTTTCCCTGCTGGCTGTTTGGGCATGGGACCCATCTCCAGCCATAGGCCATTTTTGTGCCTGGCGCAGTGTGAAGTGGGAAAGGGTGGTGTCGAGGCTGAAGGCAGCAGGAAAGCCTGCAGCCCCCAGGTCTGTGGGGCCAAGCAAGCGGTTCCCAAAGAGCTTTAGAACAAGGCATAGTTTTCCCTGCTGGCTCTTTCGGCATGGGACCCATCTCCAGCCATAGGCCATTTTTGTGCCTGGCGCGGCACCAAGTGGGAAAGGGTGGCTTTGAGGCTGAAGGCAGCAGGAAAGCCCGCAGCCCCCAGGTCTGTGCGGCTATGCAAGCGGTTCCCAACGAGCTTTAAAACAAGGCATAGTTTTCCCTGCTGGCTCTTTGGGCGGGGGACCCATCTCCAGCCGTATGGCCATTTTTGTGCCTGGCGCGGCGCCAAGTGGGAAAGGGTGGTGTCGAGGCTGAAGGCAGCAGGAATGCCCGCAGCCCCGAGGTCTGTGGGGCTACGCAAGCGGTTCCCAAAGAGCTTTAGAACAAGGCATAGTTTTCCCTGCTGGCTCTTTGGGCGGGTGACACATCTCCAGCCGTATGGCCATTTTTGAGCCTGGCCCGGTGCCCAGAGGGAAATGGTGGTTTTCGAGGCTGAAGGCAGCAGGAAACGCTGCAGCCCCCAGGTCTGTGGGGCTACGCAAGCGGTTCCCAAAGAGCTTTAGAACAAGGCATAGTTTTCCCTGATGGCTCTTTGGGCATGGGACCCATCTCCAGCAATATGGACATTTTTGTGTCTGGCGCGACGCCAAGTGGGAAAGGGTGGCTTTGAGGCTGAAGGCAGCAGCAAAGCCTGCAGCCCCCAGGCCTGTGGGGCTACGCAAGCGGTTCCCAAAGAGCTTTAGAACAAGGCATAGTTTTCCCTGCTGGCTCTTTGGGCGGGGGACCCATCTCCAGCCGTATGGCCATTTTTGTGCCTGGCGCGGCGCCAAGTGGGAAAGGGTGGTGTCGAGGCTGAAGGCAGCAGGAAAGCCCGCAGCCCCCAGGTCTGTGGGGCTACGCAAGCAGTTCCCAAAGAGCTTTAGCACAAGGCATAGTTTTCCCTGCTGGCTCTTTGGGCGGGTGACCCATCTCCAGCCGTATGGCCATTTTTGAGCCTGGCCCGGTGCCCAGAGGGAAAGGGTGGTGTCGAGGCTGAAGGCAGCAGGAAAGCCTGCAGCCCCCAGGTCTGTGGGGCTACGCAAGCGGTTCCCAAAGAGCTTTAGAACAAGGCATAGTTTTCCCTGCTGGCTCTTTGGGCGGGTGACCCATCTCCAGTCGTATGGCCATTTTTGAGCCTGGTCCGGTGCCCAGAGGGAAATGGTGGTTTTCGAGGCTGAAGGCAGCAGCAAAGCCTGCAGCCCCCAGGCCTGTGGGGCTACGCAAGCGGTTCCCAAAGAGCTTTCGAACAAGGCATAGTTTCCCCTGCTGGCTCTTTGGGCGGGGGACTCATCTCCAGCCGTATGGCCATTTTTGTGCCTGGCGCGGCGCCAAGTGGGAAAGGGTGGTGTCGAGGCTGAAGGCAGCAGCAAAGCCCGCAGCCCCCACGTCTGTGGGGCTACGCAAGCGGTTCCCAAAGAGCTTTAGAACAAGGCATAGTTTTCCCTGCTGGCTCTTTGGGCGGGGGACTCATCTCCAGCCATAGGCCATTTTTGTGCCTGGCGCGGCACCAAGTGGGAAAGGGTGGCTTCGAGGCTGAAGGCAGCAGGAAAGCCTGCAGCCCCCAGGTCTGTGCGGCTACGCAAGCGGCTCCCAAAGAGCTTTAGAACAAGGCATAGTTTTCCCTGCTGGCTCTTTGGGTGGGGGGACCCATCTCCAGCCGTATGGCCATTTTTGTGCCTGGCGCGGCGCCAAGTGGGAAAGGGTGGTGTCGAGGCTTAAGGCAGCAGGAAAGCCCGCAGCCCCCAGGTCTGTGCGGCTACGCAAGCGGTTCCCAAAGAGCTTTAGAACAAGGCATAGTTTTCCCTGCTGGCTCTTTGGGCGGGGGACCCATCTCCAGATGTATGGCCATTTTTGTGCCTGGCGCGGCACCAAGTGAGAAAGGGTGCTGTCGAGGCTGAAGGCAGCAGGAAAGCCTGCAGCCCCGAGGTCTGTGGGGCTACGCAAGCGGTTCCCAAAGAGCTTTAGAACAAGGCATAGTTTTCCCTGCTGGCTGTTTGGGCATGGGACCCATCTCCAGCCATAGGCCATTTTTGTGCCTGGCGCAGTGTGAAGTGGGAAAGGGTGGTGTCGAGGCTGAAGGCAGCAGGAAAGCCTGCAGCCCCCAGGTCTGTGGGGCCAAGCAAGCGGTTCCCAAAGAGCTTTAGAACAAGGCATAGTTTTCCCTGCTGGCTCTTTGGGCGGGTGACACATCTCCAGCCGTATGGCCATTTTTGAGCCTGGCCCGGTGCCCAGAGGGAAATGGTGGTTTTCGAGGCTGAAGACAGCAGGAAACGCTGCAGCCCCCAGGTCTGTGGGGCTACGCAAGCGGTTCCCAAAGAGCTTTAGAACGAGGCATAGTTTTCCCTGATGGCTCTTTGGGCATGGGACCCATCTCCAGCAATATGGACATTTTTGTGTCTGGCGCGACGCCAAGTGGGAAAGGGTGGCTTTGAGGCTGAAGGCAGCAGGAAAGCCTGCAGCCCCCACGTCTGTGGGGCTACGCAAGCGGTTCCCAAAGAGCTTTAGAACAAGGCATAGTTTTCCCTGCTGGCTCTTTGGGCGGGGGACCCATCTCCAGCCGTATGGCCATTTTTGTGCCTGGCGCGGCGCCAAGTGGGAAAGGGTGGTGTCGAGGCTGAAGGCAGCAGGAAAGCCCGCAGCCCCCAGGTCTGTGGGGCTACGCAAGCAGTTCCCAAAGAGCTTTAGCACAAGGCATAGTTTTCCCTGCTGGCTCTTTGGGCGGGGGACCCATCTCCAGCCGTATGGCCATTTTTGAGCCTGGCCCGGTGCCCAGAGGGAAAGGGTGGTGTCGAGGCTGAAGGCAGCAGGAAAGCCTGCAGCCCCCAGGTCTGTGGGGCTACGCAAGCGGTTCCCAAAGAGCTTTAGAACAAGGCATAGTTTTCCCTGCTGGCTCTTTGGACAGGGGACCCATCTCCAGCCATATGGCCATTTTTGTGCCTGGCGCGGCACCAAGTGGGAAAGGGTGGTTTTGAGGCTGAAGGCAGCAGGAAGGCCCGCAGCCCGCAGGTCTGTGGGGCTACGCAAGCGGTTCCCAAAGAGCTTTAGAACAAGGCATAGTTTTCCCTGCTGGCTCTTTGGGCGTGGGACCCTTGTCCAGCCGTATGGACATTTTTGTGCCTGCCGCGGCGCCACGTTGTAAAGGGTGGCTTTGAGGCTGAAGGCAGCAGGAAAGCCCGCAGCCCCCAGGTCTGTGGGGCTACGCAAGCGGTTCCCAAAGAGCTTTAGAACAAGGCATAATTTTCCCTGCTGGCTCTTTGGGCGGGGGACCCATCTCCAGCCATATGGCCATTTTTGTGCCTGGCGTGGTGTCCAAAAGGAAAAGGTGGTTTTGAGGCTGAAGGCAGCAGGAAAGCCCGCAGCCCCCAGGTCTGTGGGACAACGCAAGCGGTTCCCAAAGAGCTTTAGAACAAGGCATAGTTTTCCCTGATGGCTCTTTGGGCGTGGGACCCATCTCCAGCCGTATGGCCATTTTTGTGCCTGGCGCGGCGCCCAGTGGGAAAGGGTGGTGTCGATGCTGAAGGCAGCAGGAAGGCCCGCAGCTCCCAGGTCTGTGGGGCTACGCAAGCTGTTCCCAAAGAGCTTTAGAACAAGGCATAGCTTTCCCTAGTGGCTCTTTGTGCGGGAGTCCCATCTCCAGCCGTATGGCCATTTCTGTGCCTGGCGCGGCACCAAGTGGTAAAGGGTGGTGTCGAGGCTGAAGGCAGCAGGAAGGCCCGCAGCTCTAAGGTCTGTGGGGCTACGCAAGCAGTTCCCAAAGAGCTTTAGAACAAGGCATAGTTTTCCCTGCTGGATCTTTGGGCGGGGGACCCATCTCCAGCCGTATGGCCATTTTTGTTCCTGGCGCGGCACCAAATGGGAAAGAGTGGTTTTGAGGCTGAAGGCAGCAGGAAAGCCCGCAGCTCCCAGGTCTGTGGGGCTTCGCAAGTGGTTCCCAAAGAGCTTTAGAACAAGGCATATTTTTCCCTGCTGGCTCCTTGGGCGGGGGACCCATCTCCATGCATAGGCCATTGTTGTGCCTGGCGTGGCACCAAGTGGGAAAGGGTGGTGTCGAGGCTGAAGGCAGCAGGAAGGCTCGCAGCCCCCAGGTCTGTGGGACAACGCAAGCGGTTCCCAAAGAGCTTTAGAACAAGGCATAATTTTCCCTGCTGGCTCCTTGGGCGGGGGACCCATCTCCATGCATAGGCCATTGTTGTGCCTGGCGTGGCACCAAGTGGGAAAGGGTGGTGTCGAGGCTGAAGGCAGCAGGAAGGCTCGCAGCTCCCAGGTCTGTGGGGCTACGCAAGTGGTTCCCAAAGAGCTTTAGAACAAGGCATAGTTTTCCCTGCTGTCTCCTTGGGCGGGGGACCCATCTCCAGCCGTATGGCCATTTTTGGGCCTGGCGCAGCATCAAGTGGGAAAGGGTGGTGTCGAGGCTGAAGGCATCAGGAAAGCCCGCAGCCCAGAGGTCTGTGGGGCTACGCAAGCGGTTCCCAAAGAGCTTTAGAACAAGGCATAGTTTTCCCTGCTGGCTCTTTGTGCGTGGGACCCATCACCAGCCATAGGCCATTTTTGTGCCTGGCGCGGCGCCAAGTGGTAAAGGGTGGTGTTGAGGCTTAAGGCAGCAGGAAAGTTCGCAGCCCCCAGGTCTGTAGGGCTACGCAAGCGGTTCCCAAAGAGCTTTAGAACAAGGCATAGTTTTCCCTGCTGGCTCTTTGGGCGTGGGACCCAGGTCCAGCCGTATGGCCATTTTTGTGCCTGGCGTGGCGCCCAGAGGGAAAGGGTGGTGTCGAGGCTGAAGGCAGCAGGAAAGCCTGCAGCCCCTAGGTCTGTGGGGCTACGCAAGCGGTTCCCAAAGAGCTTTAGAACAAGGTATAGTTTTCCCTGCTGGCTCTTTGGGCGGGGGACCCATCTCCAGCCATACGGCCATTTTTGTGCCTGGCGCGGCGCCCAGAGGGAAAGGGGGGTGTCGAGGCTGAAGGCAGCAGGAAGGTCCGCAGCTCCCAGGTCTGTGGGTCTACGCAAGCGGTTCCCAAAGAGCTTTAGAACAAGGCACAGTTTTCCCTGTGGCTCTTTGGGCGCGGGACCCATCTCCAGCCGTATGGCCATTATTGTGCCTGGCGCGGCGCCAAGTGGGAAAGGGTGGTGTCGAGGCTGAAGGCAGCAGGAAGGCCCGCAGCTCCCAGGTCTGTGGGGCTACGCAAGAGGTTCCCAAAGAGCTTTAGAACAAGGCATAGTTTTCCCTGCTGGCTCTTTGGGCGGGAGACCCATCTCCAGCCGTATGGCCATTTTTGGGCCTGGCGCGGCACCAAGTGGGAAAGGGTGGTGTCGAGGCTGAAGGCAGCAGGAAGGCCCGCAGCTCCCAGGTCTGTGGGGCTACGCAAGCAGTTCCCAAAGAGCTTTAGAACAAGGTATAGTTCTCCCTGCTGGCTCTTTGGGCGGGGGAATCATCTCCACCCATAGGGTCATTTCTGTGCTTGGCGCGGCACCCAGAGGGAAAGGGTGGTTTTGGGGCTGAAGGCAGCAGGAAAGCCTGCAGCCCCCAGGTCTGTGGGGCTACGCAAGCGTTTCCCAAATAGCCTTAGAACAAGGGATAATTTTCCCTGCTGGCTCCTTGGGCGGGGGACCCATCTCCAGCCGTATGGCCATTTTTGGGCCTGGCGCAGCACCAAGTGGGAAAGGGTTGTTTTGAGGCTGAAGGCAGCAGGAAAGCCCGCAGCCCCCAGGTCTGTGGGGCTACGCAAGCGGTTCCCAAAGAGCTTTAGAACAAGGCATAATTTTCCCTGCTTGTTCTTTGTGCGTGGGACCCATCTCCAGCCATATGGCCATTTTTGTGCCTGGCGCGGCGCCAAGTGGGAAAGGGTGGCTTTGAGGCTGAAGGCAGCAGGAAAGCCTGCAGCCCCCAAGTCTGCGGGGTTACGCAAGCGGTTCCCAAAGAGCTTTAGAACAAGGCATAGTTTTCCCTGCTGGCTCTTTGGGCGGGGGACCAATCTCCAGCCGTATGGCCATTATTGTGCCTGGCGCGGCGCCAGGTGGGAAAGGGTGGTGTCGAGGCTGAAGGTAGCAGGAAGGCCCGTAGCTCCCAGGTCTGTAGGGCTACGCAAGCGGTTCCCAAAGACCTTTAGAACAAGGCATAGCTATCCCTACTGGCTCTTTATGCGGGGGACCCATCTCCAGCCGTATGGCCATTATTGTGCCTGGCGCGGCGCCAAGTGGGAAACGGTGGTGTCGAGGCTGAAGGCAGCAGGAAGGCCCGCAGCTCCCAGGTCTGTAGGGCTACGGAAGCGGTTCCCAAAGAGCTTTAGAACAAGGCATAGTTTTCCCTGCTGGCTCTTTGGGCGGGGGACCCATCTCCAGCCGTATGGCCTTTTTTGTGCCTGGCGCGGCGCCAAGTGGGATAGGGTGCCTTTTGAGGCTGAAGGCAGCAGGAAGGCCCGGAGCTCCCAGGTCTGTGGGTCTACGCAAGCGGTTCCCAAAGAGCTTTAGAACAAGGCATAGTTTTCCCTGCTGGCTCTTTGGGCGGGGGACCCATCTCCAGCCGTATGGCCGTTATTCTGCCTGGCGCGTCGCCAAGTGGGAAAGGGTGGTGTCGAGGCTGAAGGCAGCAGGAAAGCCGGCAGCCCCCAGGTCTGTGGGGCTACGCAAGCGGTTCCCAAAGAGCTTTCGAACAAGGCATAGTTTTCCCTGCTGGCTCTTTGGGCGTGGGACCCATCTCCAGCCATATGGCCATTTTTGTGCCTGGCGCGGCGCCAAGTGGGAAAGGGTGGTGTCGAGGCTGAAGGCAGCAGGAAAGCCGGCAGCCCCCAGGTCTGTGGGGCTACGCAAGCGGTTCCCAAAGAGCTTTAGAACAAGGCATAGTTTTCCCTGCTGGCTCCTTGGGCAGTGGACCCATCTCCAGCCGTATGGCCATTTTAAGGCCTGGCGCGGCACCAAGTGGGAAAGGGTGGTTTTGAGGCTGAAGGCAGCAGGAAAGCCCGCAGCCCCCAGGTCTGTGCGGCTATGCAAGCGGTTCCCAACGAGCTTTAAAACAAGGCATAGTTTTCCCTGCTGGCTCTTTGGGCGGGGGACCCATCTCCAGCCGTATGGCCATTTTTGTGCCTGGCGCGGCGCCAAGTGGGAAAGGGTGGTGTCGAGGCTGAAGGCAGCAGGAATGCCCGCAGCCCCGAGGTCTGTGGGGCTACGCAAGCGGTTCCCAAAGAGCTTTAGAACAAGGCATAGTTTTCCCTGCTGGCTCTTTGGGCGGGTGACACATCTCCAGCCGTATGGCCATTTTTGAGCCTGGCCCGGTGCCCAGAGGGAAATGGTGGTTTTCGAGGCTGAAGGCAGCAGGAAACGCTGCAGCCCCCAGGTCTGTGGGGCTACGCAAGCGGTTCCCAAAGAGCTTTAGAACGAGGCATAGTTTTCCCTGATGGCTCTTTGGGCATGGGACCCATCTCCAGCAATATGGACATTTTTGTGTCTGGCGCGACGCCAAGTGGGAAAGGGTGGCTTTGAGGCTGAAGGCAGCAGCAAAGCCTGCAGCCCCCAGGCCTGTGGGGCTACGCAAGCGGTTCCCAAAGAGCTTTAGAACAAGGCATAGTTTTCCCTGCTGGCTCTTTGGGCGGGGGACCCATCTCCAGCCGTATGGCCATTTTTGTGCCTGGCGCGGCGCCAAGTGGGAAAGGGTGGTGTCGAGGCTGAAGGCAGCAGGAAAGCCCGCAGCCCCCAGGTCTGTGGGGCTACGCAAGCAGTTCCCAAAGAGCTTTAGCACAAGGCATAGTTTTCCCTGCTGGCTCTTTGGGCGGGTGACCCATCTCCAGCCGTATGGCCATTTTTGAGCCTGGCCCGGTGCCCAGAGGGAAAGGGTGGTGTCGAGGCTGAAGGCAGCAGGAAAGCCTGCAGCCCCCAGGTCTGTGGGGCTACGCAAGCGGTTCCCAAAGAGCTTTAGAACAAGGCATAGTTTTCCCTGCTGGCTCTTTGGGCGGGTGACCCATCTCCAGTCGTATGGCCATTTTTGAGCCTGGTCCGGTGCCCAGAGGGAAATGGTGGTTTTCGAGGCTGAAGGCAGCAGCAAAGCCTGCAGCCCCCAGGCCTGTGGGGCTACGCAAGCGGTTCCCAAAGAGCTTTCGAACAAGGCATAGTTTCCCCTGCTGGCTCTTTGGGCGGGGGACTCATCTCCAGCCGTATGGCCATTTTTGTGCCTGGCGCGGCGCCAAGTGGGAAAGGGTGGTGTCGAGGCTGAAGGCAGCAGCAAAGCCCGCAGCCCCCACGTCTGTGGGGCTACGCAAGCGGTTCCCAAAGAGCTTTAGAACAAGGCATAGTTTTCCCTGCTGGCTCTTTGGGCGGGGGACTCATCTCCAGCCATAGGCCATTTTTGTGCCTGGCGCGGCACCAAGTGGGAAAGGGTGGCTTCGAGGCTGAAGGCAGCAGGAAAGCCTGCAGCCCCCAGGTCTGTGCGGCTACGCAAGCGGCTCCCAAAGAGCTTTAGAACAAGGCATAGTTTTCCCTGCTGGCTCTTTGGGTGGGGGGACCCATCTCCAGCCGTATGGCCATTTTTGTGCCTGGCGCGGCGCCAAGTGGGAAAGGGTGGTGTCGAGGCTTAAGGCAGCAGGAAAGCCCGCAGCCCCCAGGTCTGTGCGGCTACGCAAGCGGTTCCCAAAGAGCTTTAGAACAAGGCATAGTTTTCCCTGCTGGCTCTTTGGGCGGGGGACCCATCTCCAGATGTATGGCCATTTTTGTGCCTGGCGCGGCACCAAGTGAGAAAGGGTGCTGTCGAGGCTGAAGGCAGCAGGAAAGCCTGCAGCCCCGAGGTCTGTGGGGCTACGCAAGCGGTTCCCAAAGAGCTTTAGAACAAGGCATAGTTTTCCCTGCTGGCTGTTTGGGCATGGGACCCATCTCCAGCCATAGGCCATTTTTGTGCCTGGCGCAGTGTGAAGTGGGAAAGGGTGGTGTCGAGGCTGAAGGCAGCAGGAAAGCCTGCAGCCCCCAGGTCTGTGGGGCCAAGCAAGCGGTTCCCAAAGAGCTTTAGAACAAGGCATAGTTTTCCCTGCTGGCTCTTTCGGCATGGGACCCATCTCCAGCCATAGGCCATTTTTGTGCCTGGCGCGGCACCAAGTGGGAAAGGGTGGCTTTGAGGCTGAAGGCAGCAGGAAAGCCTGCAGCCCCCAGGTCTGTGCGGCTATGCAAGCGGTTCCCATCGAGCTTTAAAACAAGGCATAGTTTTCCCTGCTGGCTCTTTGGGCGGGGGACCCATCTCCAGCCGTATGGCCATTTTTGTGCCTGGCGCGGCGCCAAGTGGGAAAGGGTGGTGTCGAGGCTGAAGGCAGCAGGAATGCCCGCAGCCCCGAGGTCTGTGGGGCTACGCAAGCGGTTCCCAAAGAGCTTTAGAACAAGGCATAGTTTTCCCTGCTGGCTCTTTGGGCGGGTGACACATCTCCAGCCGTATGGCCATTTTTGAGCCTGGCCCGGTGCCCAGAGGGAAATGGTGGTTTTCGAGGCTGAAGACAGCAGGAAACGCTGCAGCCCCCAGGTCTGTGGGGCTACGCAAGCGGTTCCCAAAGAGCTTTAGAACGAGGCATAGTTTTCCCTGATGGCTCTTTGGGCATGGGACCCATCTCCAGCAATATGGACATTTTTGTGTCTGGCGCGACGCCAAGTGGGAAAGGGTGGCTTTGAGGCTGAAGGCAGCAGGAAAGCCTGCAGCCCCCACGTCTGTGGGGCTACGCAAGCGGTTCCCAAAGAGCTTTAGAACAAGGCATAGTTTTCCCTGCTGGCTCTTTGGGCGGGGGACCCATCTCCAGCCGTATGGCCATTTTTGTGCCTGGCGCGGCGCCAAGTGGGAAAGGGTGGTGTCGAGGCTGAAGGCAGCAGGAAAGCCCGCAGCCCCCAGGTCTGTGGGGCTACGCAAGCAGTTCCCAAAGAGCTTTAGCACAAGGCATAGTTTTCCCTGCTGGCTCTTTGGGCGGGGGACCCATCTCCAGCCGTATGGCCATTTTTGAGCCTGGCCCGGTGCCCAGAGGGAAAGGGTGGTGTCGAGGCTGAAGGCAGCAGGAAAGCCTGCAGCCCCCAGGTCTGTGGGGCTACGCAAGCGGTTCCCAAAGAGCTTTAGAACAAGGCATAGTTTTCCCTGCTGGCTCTTTGGACAGGGGACCCATCTCCAGCCATATGGCCATTTTTGTGCCTGGCGCGGCACCAAGTGGGAAAGGGTGGTTTTGAGGCTGAAGGCAGCAGGAAGGCCCGCAGCCCGCAGGTCTGTGGGGCTACGCAAGCGGTTCCCAAAGAGCTTTAGAACAAGGCATAGTTTTCCCTGCTGGCTCTTTGGGCGTGGGACCCTTGTCCAGCCGTATGGACATTTTTGTGCCTGCCGCGGCGCCACGTTGTAAAGGGTGGCTTTGAGGCTGAAGGCAGCAGGAAAGCCCGCAGCCCCCAGGTCTGTGGGGCTACGCAAGCGGTTCCCAAAGAGCTTTAGAACAAGGCATAATTTTCCCTGCTGGCTCTTTGGGCGGGGGACCCATCTCCAGCCATATGGCCATTTTTGTGCCTGGCGTGGTGTCCAAAAGGAAAAGGTGGTTTTGAGGCTGAAGGCAGCAGGAAAGCCCGCAGCCCCCAGGTCTGTGGGACAACGCAAGCGGTTCCCAAAGAGCTTTAGAACAAGGCATAGCTTTCCCTAGTGGCTCTTTGTGCGGGAGTCCCATCTCCAGCCGTATGGCCATTTCTGTGCCTGGCGCGGCACCAAGTGGTAAAGGGTGGTGTCGAGGCTGAAGGCAGCAGGAAGGCCCGCAGCTCTAAGGTCTGTGGGGCTACGCAAGCAGTTCCCAAAGAGCTTTAGAACAAGGCATAGTTTTCCCTGCTGGATCTTTGGGCGGGGGACCCATCTCCAGCCGTATGGCCATTTTTGTTCCTGGCGCGGCACCAAATGGGAAAGAGTGGTTTTGAGGCTGAAGGCAGCAGGAAAGCCCGCAGCTCCCAGGTCTGTGGGGCTTCGCAAGTGGTTCCCAAAGAGCTTTAGAACAAGGCATATTTTTCCCTGCTGGCTCCTTGGGCGGGGGACCCATCTCCATGCATAGGCCATTGTTGTGCCTGGCGTGGCACCAAGTGGGAAAGGGTGGTGTCGAGGCTGAAGGCAGCAGGAAGGCTCGCAGCCCCCAGGTCTGTGGGACAACGCAAGCGGTTCCCAAAGAGCTTTAGAACAAGGCATAATTTTCCCTGCTGGCTCCTTGGGCGGGGGACCCATCTCCATGCATAGGCCATTGTTGTGCCTGGCGTGGCACCAAGTGGGAAAGGGTGGTGTCGAGGCTGAAGGCAGCAGGAAGGCTCGCAGCTCCCAGGTCTGTGGGGCTACGCAAGTGGTTCCCAAAGAGCTTTAGAACAAGGCATAGTTTTCCCTGCTGTCTCCTTGGGCGGGGGACCCATCTCCAGCCGTATGGCCATTTTTGGGCCTGGCGCAGCATCAAGTGGGAAAGGGTGGTGTCGAGGCTGAAGGCATCAGGAAAGCCCGCAGCCCAGAGGTCTGTGGGGCTACGCAAGCGGTTCCCAAAGAGCTTTAGAACAAGGCATAGTTTTCCCTGCTGGCTCTTTGTGCGTGGGACCCATCACCAGCCATAGGCCATTTTTGTGCCTGGCGCGGCGCCAAGTGGTAAAGGGTGGTGTTGAGGCTTAAGGCAGCAGGAAAGTTCGCAGCCCCCAGGTCTGTAGGGCTACGCAAGCGGTTCCCAAAGAGCTTTAGAACAAGGCATAGTTTTCCCTGCTGGCTCTTTGGGCGTGGGACCCAGGTCCAGCCGTATGGCCATTTTTGTGCCTGGCGTGGCGCCCAGAGGGAAAGGGTGGTGTCGAGGCTGAAGGCAGCAGGAAAGCCTGCAGCCCCTAGGTCTGTGGGGCTACGCAAGCGGTTCCCAAAGAGCTTTAGAACAAGGTATAGTTTTCCCTGCTGGCTCTTTGGGCGGGGGACCCATCTCCAGCCATACGGCCATTTTTGTGCCTGGCGCGGCGCCCAGAGGGAAAGGGGGGTGTCGAGGCTGAAGGCAGCAGGAAGGTCCGCAGCTCCCAGGTCTGTGGGTCTACGCAAGCGGTTCCCAAAGAGCTTTAGAACAAGGCACAGTTTTCCCTGTGGCTCTTTGGGCGCGGGACCCATCTCCAGCCGTATGGCCATTATTGTGCCTGGCGCGGCGCCAAGTGGGAAAGGGTGGTGTCGAGGCTGAAGGCAGCAGGAAGGCCCGCAGCTCCCAGGTCTGTGGGGCTACGCAAGAGGTTCCCAAAGAGCTTTAGAACAAGGCATAGTTTTCCCTGCTGGCTCTTTGGGCGGGAGACCCATCTCCAGCCGTATGGCCATTTTTGGGCCTGGCGCGGCACCAAGTGGTAAAGGGTGGTGTCGAGGCTGAAGGCAGCAGGAAGGCCCGCAGCTCCCAGGTCTGTGGGGCTACGCAAGCAGTTCCCAAAGAGCTTTAGAACAAGGTATAGTTCTCCCTGCTGGCTCTTTGGGCGGGGGACTCATCTCCACCCATAGGGTCATTTCTGTGCTTGGCGCGGCACCCAGAGGGAAAGGGTGGTTTTGGGGCTGAAGGCAGCAGGAAAGCCTGCAGCCCCCAGGTCTGTGGGGCTACGCAAGCGTTTCCCAAATAGCCTTAGAACAAGGGATAATTTTCCCTGCTGGCTCCTTGGGCGGGGGACCCATCTCCAGCCGTATGGCCATTTTTGGGCCTGGCGCAGCACCAAGTGGGAAAGGGTTGTTTTGAGGCTGAAGGCAGCAGGAAAGCCCGCAGCCCCCAGGTCTGTGGAGATATGCAAGCGGTTCCCAAAGAGCTTTAGAACAAGGCATAGTTTTCCCTGCTGGCTCTTTGGGCGGGGGACCAATCTCCAGCCGTATGGCCATTATTGTGCCTGGCGCGGCGCCAGGTGGGAAAGGGTGGTGTCGAGGCTGAAGGTAGCAGGAAGGCCCGTAGCTCCCAGGTCTGTAGGGCTACGCAAGCGGTTCCCAAAGACCTTTAGAACAAGGCATAGCTATCCCTACTGGCTCTTTATGCGGGGGACCCATCTCCAGCCGTATGGCCATTATTGTGCCTGGCGCGGCGCCAAGTGGGAAACGGTGGTGTCGAGGCTGAAGGCAGCAGGAAGGCCCGCAGCTCCCAGGTCTGTAGGGCTACGGAAGCGGTTCCCAAAGAGCTTTAGAACAAGGCATAGTTTTCCCTGCTGGCTCTTTGGGCGGGGGACCCATCTCCAGCCGTATGGCCTTTTTTGTGCCTGGCGCGGCGCCAAGTGGGATAGGGTGCCTTTTGAGGCTGAAGGCAGCAGGAAGGCCCGGAGCTCCCAGGTCTGTGGGTCTACGCAAGCGGTTCCCAAAGAGCTTTAGAACAAGGCATAGTTTTCCCTGCTGGCTCTTTGGGCGGGGGACCCATCTCCAGCCGTATGGCCGTTATTCTGCCTGGCGCGTCGCCAAGTGGGAAAGGGTGGTGTCGAGGCTGAAGGCAGCAGGAAAGCCGGCAGCCCCCAGGTCTGTGGGGCTACGCAAGCGGTTCCCAAAGAGCTTTCGAACAAGGCATAGTTTTCCCTGCTGGCTCTTTGGGCGTGGGACCCATCTCCAGCCATATGGCCATTTTTGTGCCTGGCGCGGCGCCAAGTGGGAAAGGGTGGTGTCGAGGCTGAAGGCAGCAGGAAAGCCGGCAGCCCCCAGGTCTGTGGGGCTACGCAAGCGGTTCCCAAAGAGCTTTAGAACAAGGCATAGTTTTCCCTGCTGGCTCCTTGGGCAGTGGACCCATCTCCAGCCGTATGGCCATTTTAAGGCCTGGCGCGGCACCAAGTGGGAAAGGGTGGTTTTGAGGCTGAAGGCAGCAGGAAAGCCTGCAGCCCTCAGGTCTGTGGGGCTACGCAAGCGGTTCCCAAAGAGCTTTAGAACAAGGCATAATTTTCCCTAATGTCTCTTTGGGTGGGGGACACATCTCCAGCCATATGGCCATTTTTGTGCCTGGCCCAGCGCCCAGAGGGAAAGGGTGGTTTTGAGGCTGAAGGCAGCAGGAAAGCCTGCAGCCCCCAGGTCTGTGGGGCTACGCAAGCGGTTCCCAAAGAGCTTTAGAACAAGGCATAGTTTTCCCTGCTGGCTCTTTAGGCGGGGGACCCATCTCCACACATATGGCCATTTTTCTACCTGACGCGGCACCTAGTGGGAAAGGGTGTTGTCGAGTCTGAAGGCAGCGGGAAGCCCGCAGCCCCCAGGTCTGTGGGGCTACGCAAGCGGTTCCCCTTTGGGAACCCTTAGAACAAGGCATAGTTTTCCTAGTGGCTCCTTGGGCGGGGGACCCATCTCCAGCCGTGCGGCCATTTTTGCTCCTGGCGCGGTGCGTAGTGGGAAAGGGTGGTGTCGAGGCTGAAGGCAGCAGGAAGGCCCGCAGCCCCCAGGTCTGTGGGGCTACGCAAGCGGTTCCCAAAGAGCTTTAGAACAAGGCATAGTTTTCCCTGCTGGCTCTTTGGGCGGGAGACCCATGTCCAGCCGTATGGCCATTTTTGTGCCTGGCGCGGTTCCCTGTGGGAAAGGGTGGTGTCGAGTCTGAAGGCAGCAGCAAAGCCAGCAGCCCTCAGGTCTGTGGGGCTACGCAAGCGGTTCCCACAGAGCTTTAGAACAAGGCATAATTTTCCCTGCTGGTTCCTTGGGCAGGGGACCCATCTCCAGCCGTATGGCCATTTTTGTGCCTGGCGCAGCGCCAAGTGGGAAAGGGTGGTTTTGAGGCTGAAGGCTCCACGAAAGCCTGCCGCCCGGGGTTTTCTTAATGGCTTTTCTTAATGATGTCTCCACAGTGTGAAGTTTTGCAGGATTTGAAAAAGTAATAGACACAGTGAAATTGAGTCTGTTGGAAACTTCCATACCTTTCCCTCCCTCTAAATCTCTGCTGTCCTGTAGTATCCACTGCCTGCAGCTGCTGTTGCAGGAGCAGACAGAGTGGTATCAGATTTAGAAAAAAGGGACATCGTTAAGAGGACTCACTCGCCTTATTTTTCACCGGTGTGGCCAGTAAAGAAACCAACAAGGCAATGGCGTTTCACAGTAGATTACGGAAAATTAAACGCCAACACTGCACCCCTGACCGCTGCGGTTCCGACTATCGCGGAAATTGTGACAATGATACAAGGAGCTGCCCATGCTTGGAGGGTTGCCTTAGATGTTAAAGACATATTTTTTTATGATTCCCCTCCTTGAGCAGGACAAAGCGCAGTTTGCATTCACATGGAAAGGAGTCCAATATACCTTTAACCGCTTTCCGCAAGGATACAAACATTCCCCCACTATTGCCCATAATGCTTTGGCTAAAGCGCTATCAGAGATTCCTGTTTCACAGGGATGTACAGTATACCAATATATTATTGATGACATCTTAATAGGGGAGAGAACCAAGAAAGTGTAAAAGACATGATGGAAAACATCCGAAAAACATTATCAGATTTGGGATTGGAAATTCCCGACTCAAAGTGTCAGGGACCCGCACAGGAAGTTAAATTCCTGGGGTCTGGTGGATTAAGGGAGCTGCTTCTGTCCCTCAGGATACCCTGGAAAAAAATAGAGCATGGCCAGAATCCATCCAGCGTGAAGGAGTTACAGCAAGTCCTGGGAATTTAAGTTATTGGTGTAAACACGTCCCTGGCTTTTCCATCATTGCTCGCCCCCTTCATAGCTTGCCAAAAAAGGGTAAATCCCTGGGTGTGGACTGAACAACACACTAATGCTCTGCAATTACTAATAAAGGAGCTAAGGTTATTCCAACAGCTTGGCCCCATACATCCAACTGACCCTGTCCATGTAGAATGGGGGTTCAGTGAACATGGTTCCCGTTGTAATTTATGGCAGAAGGGACCAGCAGGACCGGAGAGACCATTAGAATTTTGCTCCCACTCCTTCAATGATACTGAGAGCAGATATTCAGACCTGGAGAAGGGTTTACTGTCCCTGGTGCGAGCGTTGCAACGAGCAGAGCAGATAAGGAGAGAACAGAGCGTGATCTTTCCTGGGACCTTTTCGCCTCCCAGATGTGGTCCTTAAAGGGACACCACCACCAGCTGGCATTGCCCAGAGACCTACAGTTCGAAAGTGGTATGCTTATTTAGAAGGCATTAATGAAATCAAGCCAGTCTCTGAAGGCAGTGTTAAAGTATCCAAGGCTACTTCACAAGGATACCAAAGGATATAGATGGTGCCCTATAGTTCCAATCCCCACCAAACAGACCATCTCCGATCCAAGAAGCACCTCCTTTGAGGGACAGCAGTGATCTTACAGGAGTGTGGTTTACTGGTGCGTCATCTCACCGTGAGAACAGCAAGTGGAAATACAAGGCCGTAGCACTGGAAGTAGCAACGGGGGAAAGAGCAATTGAAACAGGGGAGGGTAGGGGAACTCAGAGCCGTCCTACTAGCTGCACAACATGGGGCTACTTACATTTACACTGACTCATATGCTGTTTTTAAAGGAGCCACTGAATGGATAGGACACTGGGCAGCCAATGATTGGCAGGTGAACAGAGTCCCAGTTTGGGAGACAGATAATTGGAAGCAACTGTTGGAAATAGGAGGACAGAGAACATTGCACATTGCTTGGGTAAAAGGCCACGATCGTTCAAACTCGATCACTGCTCAGTTCAACCAACAGGTAGATGGCCTCACGCGGCTACAACAAATTGACATTGTAGATGATGGTCGGGAATGGGAACGCTTACTTGAATCGTTACATGTTAAACGTGGCCGCACAGGCCCTCCTGACCTGTGTCGGGAAGGTGGTGGCTTGTGTCGGTTAAGCTGTGCGAACAAGTAGTAACTGCCTGGTCACAATGTCGCCTACGACTCAGCAAAGATCATCCGAGTAAGGCGCCTCCCTTACACATGCGGGACAAGAAAGCGTTGTGGCATTCATGGCAGCTTGATTATATTGGGCGCTTGAGATCATCAGGTGGGAAAAGATATGTCCTGGTAGGAGTGGAGATTATCTCCAGCCTCAGTATGGCCAGCAGTTTCAAACCAGCTACCAGGGACAACACAGTGAAAGGCCTAAAAGAGTGGCTCAGCACACTTCCCCTTCCCGAGGAAATCCAGAGTGATAACGTTTCACACTTTACGGCTTCGGTGGTACAAGATTGGGCCAAAGAAGAAGGGATTCGATGGGTATTTCATACTCCCTATTATCCCCAGGCTAATGGCATTGTTGAACGCACCAATAGATTGGTTAAGCGTTTTGCAAAAAGTCATGAACCAGGTTGGCATTTGCGATTGGATGATGCCATCTATCAACTAAATAACAGATGGAGTGGAGACGGCTGTCCTAAAATGAAAGCTTTCTGTGTACCTGCCAATATTATCTCGCCAAAGGCTGCCAATGAACCGGGAAAATACCCCGGAAGATTTCACCCTGGACTACCTGTGCTAGTGAAAATGCCTCAAAATGGGACGGTGCCAATGGTGCTAGCTACTCCCAAAAATCCCTATGCATGGGAAGCCAAGGATTGTTCAGGGAAGATACACCGGATCAGCACCCGGTGGATCGCACCTTCTTTTTAACCCCGTCGGTCGAATAAGACCGAGCAGATTTTCTTTTCCTTTATGTCTTACAGGAACCTTGGATGAGCTGTACAGACGGATTGGCCTACGCTACCTTTGAATGTCTCCAGGGAATCCTGACATTGATCCTGGCAATAATACTACTTTTATGATGTATGGCTACCTGGAGGCCCAAATTCTAAAATGACGAATTGGCAGATGGAATTGATGCTATTCAGTTTTACCTTTTTATTCCCTGTTGTTTGTAGTCAAAGAGACCCAGAGTGGCCATGGTCTCAAGCCTTTGTCGTCTGTAATACAAGACTACAGGGAGACCTCATGCTAACGCACCCTTTCCCAATCTAGACAAGCACAGTCTCTGGGGTTTCATCGGGATGTGTCTCAAAGTGACAAGCATTCTGGTTGGTGTCAAGACAAAGGTCTTGTGCTTTGAGAGTATTACTCTCACAAATGAATCCTTGTTGGTCTCGTGAAACGCATGCGTCAACATCAGCAGTTTGCCATTTAGTCTCATTTTGTCGTGCCCAACCTCTGTGCTGTGTTGGATAGAGTAGAGCTCCTTGGTGATTCAACGCCAGTGCGATGATTTGGTATATGGTGTACACTGAGGAATTGCGTATCGTTAAGAGAAAAGCTGTGGCTTTGCTCTCAGTGGGATCGTAGGTGAAATTAACCAGATACCACCTGGACTGAAATCTTTTCTCAAATTCAATTGCATTATCCCATAT
The DNA here is from genome assembly GCF_028500815.1 of Rissa tridactyla. NCBI lineage: Eukaryota > Metazoa > Chordata > Aves > Charadriiformes > Laridae > Rissa > Rissa tridactyla. The sequence continues at coordinate 23,496,073 of NC_071476.1, forward strand.
TACTTTTCGAATTTCAGTGGGCAAGGTGCCTTCTTCACCTTCCCTTATGATTTATGAGTTTTTGCAAAACGCTTAACCAATCCGTTGGTGCATTCAACAATGCCATTAGCCTGAGGATAATAGGGAGTATGAAATACCCATCGAATCCCTTCTTCTTTGGCCCAATCTTGTACCACTGTAGCGGTAAAGTGTGAACCGTTATCACTTTGGATTTCCTCGGGGAGGGGAAGTGTGCTGAACCACCCTTTTAGGCCTTTCACTGTGTTGTCCCTGGTAGCTGGTTTGAAGCTGGTGGCCATACTGAGGCTGGAGATAATCTCCACTCCGACTACGACATATCTTTTCCCACCTGATGATCTCAAGCGCCCAATATAATCAAGCTGCTATGAATGCCACAACGCTTTCTTGTCCCGAATGTGTAAGGGAGGCGCCTTACTCGGATGATCTTTGCTGAGTCGTAGGCGACATTGTGACCAGGCAGTTACTACTTGTTCGCACAGCTTAACCGACACAGGCCACCCCCGGGCTAGACCTTCCTGATACAGATCAGCACGGCCTGTATGGCCAGGCTTAATATGTAACCATTCGAGTAAGCGTTCCCATTCCCGACCTTCATCTACAATGTCAATTTGTTGTAGCCGCGTGAGGCTATCTACCTGTTGGTTGAACTGAGCAGTGATCGAGTTTGAACGATCGTGGCCTTTTACCCAAGCAATGTGCAATGTTCTCTGTCCTCCTATTTCCAACAGTTGCTTCCAACTGTCTGTCTCCCAGATTGGGACTCTGTTCACCTGCCAATCGTAGGCTGCCCAGTGTCCTATCCATTCAGTGGCTCCTTTAAAAACAGCATATGAGTCAGCGTAAATGTAAGTAGCTCCATGTTGTGCAGCTAGTAGGACGGCTCTGAGTTCCCCTACTTGTGCCCTACCTTCTCCTGTTTCAATTGCTCTTTCCCCCGTTGCTACTTCCAGTGCTACGGCCTTGTATTTCCACTTGCTGTTCTCACGGTGAGATGACGCACCAGTAAACCACACTCCTGTAAGATCACTGCCTTCTTTCAGAGGAGATGCTTCTTGGATTGGAGATGGTCTTTTTGGTGGGGATTGGAACAATAGGGCACCATCTATATCCTTCTGGAGCATGGATACTTTGATACTACCTTCAGAGACTGGCATGATATCATTAATGCCTTCTAAATAAGCATACCACTTTCGAACTGTGGGTTTCTGGGCAATGCCGGCTGGCGGTGCTGTCCCTTTACGGACCACATCTAGGAGTCGAAAAGGGCCCCGAACAATCACGCTCTGTTCTCTCCTTATCTGCTCTGCTCGTTGCAATGCTCGCACCTGGGACAGTAAACCCTTCTCCAGGTCTGAATATCTGCTCTCAGTATCATTAAAGGCGTGAGAGCTAAATTCTAGTGGTCTCTCCGGTCCTGCTGGTCCCTTCTGCCATAAATTACAACGGGAACCATGTTCACTGAACCCCCATTCTACATGGACAGGGTCAGTTGGATGTATGGGGCCAAGTTGTTGGAATAACCTTAGCTCTTTTATTAGCAATTCTAGTGCATTAGTATGTTGTTCAGTCCACTCCCAGGATTTACCCTTTTTTGGCAAGCTATGAAGGGGGCGAGCAATGATGGAAAAGCCAGGGATGTGTTTACGCCAATAACTTAAAGTTCCCAGGACTTGCTGTAACTCCTTCACGCTGGAAGGATCCTGTCCATGTTCTATTTTTTCAGGGTATCCTGAGGGACGGAAGCAGCTCCCTTAATCCACCAGACCCCCAGGAATTTAACTTCCTGTGCGGGTCCCTGACACTTTGAGTCGGGAATTTCCAATCCCAAATCTGATAATGTTTTTCGGATGTTTTCCATCATGTCTTGTACACTTTCTTGGCTCTCTCCCCCTATTAAGATGTCGTCAATATATTGGTATACTGTACATCCCTGTGAAACAGGAATCTCTGCTTTAGCCAAAGCATTATGGGCAATAGTGGGGGAATGTTTGTATCCTTGCGGAAAGCGGTTAAAGGTATATTGGACTCCTTTCCATGTGAATGCAAACTGCGCTTTGTCCTGCTCAAGGAGGAGAATCATAAAAAAAATATGTCTTTAACATCTAAGGCAGCCACCCAAGCATGGGCAGCTCCTTTTATCATTGCCACAATTTCCGCGATAGTCGGAACCGCAGCGGTCAGGGGTGCAGTGTTGGCGTTTAATTTTCCGTAATCTACTGTGAAACGCCATTGCCTTGTTGGTTTCTTTACTGGCCACACCGGTGAATTATAAGGCGCGTGAGTCCTCTTAATGATGTTTCTTTTTTCTAAATCTGATACCACCCCGTCTGCTCCTGCAAGTGCAGCTGCAGGCAGTGGGTACTCTCGGACGTTGGTAATTTTAGAAGGAGGCAAAAGTATAGATGTTTCTAATAGCCCCAATTTAACTGTGTCTAATCCTTTTTTGCGTCCTGCAAAACTCCACACAGTTCCATCTGGGAGTTTCCACATTCGCCCATGCAGTACGTCAAATCCTAGGAGGTTAGTACGTGAGGCACCCACTAACACTTCTGCCCTAGTCATTCGCTGCTCTCCCGGCAACCAGAGGTTAATTTTTGCAGTGGGGCATGTTTTTACCACACCATCAATTCCTGTGAAGTTGACTCTGCGTCGGGTGGGATTTATACCTAGAAGTTGTGCTGTTTCGTTAGTGATTGCAGACATTTGGGCTCCGGTATCAATAATAAAATTTACCAATATCTTCCGGGGTCCAACAGGAATGACAATAACGGGTTCGGAGTCTTTATGAGAACGCCATTGGATTGCTAGTACCTGCCGGACAGGGTGGCTCACTGCCCTCCCCGGGGATAGGAGTGTTTTGGCTGGGACTCTGTCAAATCAATCAAGTTACGTTCCGGTGCAGAAGGCACAATTTTCTCACGGCTTGGGGATTCTCTGGTTAGACTTTTCTCCCCAGCCGCATTATTCTTTCTAGGTAGAGATTGGACTAGCGTACGGAGATCTCCCGTAGGGTCACCGTGCAAGAATTGTCGGGGCACCCCTAATTGTAGGGCTTTACGCCACAACTCATTCCGGTCCTTATCTGGCTTAAACCTTCCCTCTGATTTAAGGTTTTGAGTGTGAGTTTGGACTTGGCGAACCTTTCGCGGGTGTTCGGAGGATTCCTCACTAGTTTGGCTGGCCCAGCCCATTCGGCGCCCATATTGATCTATTTCCTGTACATTCCAGGTGGGCATGTAGTGACGACGGCCCCGCCCATGAGCACCCCGTATACGATCTTGAGTGCGAACAAGGAACGGTTTCAGGCAATCGGGAAGACCACGGATGAGAGGGGCTAATCGATCCGGGTCGATAGGGGCTGACATTGGGGATTTCCAAAATTCCTCTCTGTCATACATGACTTGCAGACAAGCTGCTTTCCGTACAGCCGCTAACAGATCAGAGTAGCCTGTAGCTCTAATCTCTAACGGCTCCCCCCTCTCTCGCGGATCCATACCCCCTGCCCAATAGGCTGCTCGAGCGGTTAGGGAATAATTATGATCCCCAGGCATAGTGGTTAAAAACACTCCTGGTCCCCAAGAGTCTCCTGCTTCTTCCTCACTCAGCATAATTCTGCCCCCCCTTCAGAAGAAACTCGCCACACGTACTCAACAGCTGACTCTTCTGGTCGCCTCGAATATTTCTCCCTTATTTTTGTTAACTCGGTTGGTGTCCATGGAACGGTACGCACAGTGGTGTGAATTTCATCACCATCATCAACTGCAGTTTCAGTTTTAACCAGAGGACGTAAAGGAAAAACTTGGGATTTCAAAGTAAAAGTCCTTTCCTCCTCATCTTCTTCGTCATCCTCACTATTAGACAAAAAAATCTCCGGTCTGGGTTCCGGAATTTGGATAACACATTAACTTACGAATCTGTTGGACCTGGGTCGAGGGCTGCGTTTTATCTAAGAGCCCGGTCACCCTTTCCAATAACATTTTAAGTTGGCGATTTTCACTCCCAAGTTGAGCATTCCGGTTTCCTAAACATTCATTCTCACTCACAAGCTTATCGACTTGAGTTCTTAATCTTTCTCCTTTCTCCTTTTGCAAGGCTAATGATGACGTCAGCACCTCATTCTCCGAATTCAGGGTTGCATATTCTACAGCGGAAATCAGATTAGGAGCAGGGGTTTCTCTAGCTTCTTGTTGTGCACAAGATAAACAGGCGCCTAACACAGCACAAATCACACCCTTGCCTTTCCCCGCTCTGAGCTTCTGTGAAACCCGACGCTCTTCAATACGTTCCACCACTTTCTCTTCATCCTTCCAAAATTTTTGGGCCCACTCCTTCCCAGCCTGGGAAGGGGCACAATCATATTTTTGCAGCAGTTTATCCATGGCAATCCTGCTGACTACGCCAAATTCTGTTGCGTGAAACGGGGCCAAGCGGTTTTGGCAGAAGATAAACCCCCTTGCGTTCTAACACTCCTCACCGAGGTGGGAGGCCAGGTGCGGCTGGGTTTCAATTCTGAGTGATGCCCAATTCAGCACTATCAGGCCAATCGCGTTTAATATGTGTTAAACTATTACGATTTGGAGACACTAATAGTGGGCTGCACCTTCAGTCTAGTCGTGCTCCTGAACCAGCACGGCCTCTCTCAAGTTTTGGTCGCGTTCAGTGAGAAAGCGAAACGACTAGCTACTGAAACAGTGCAGTTTATTTAAACAACAGATATACAGGTTCTTTAGGATTGCCGTGATAAATACACTGTCTGCAAAGCACGTGCAAATAAAGACATTGTTAAATATACAAACGCGCGACAAAATTATAAACGAAACAGCCTGGCTATAAATGTAGGGTAGAGATTCTCTAGAGAAATTTCTAGAGTCCCCGAGAAAGCACTCGGTGTAATCAAAGTCTTACCCAAAGGCATCCTTATGGGGGGGAAGAAAGGCTCAGCCCGTCGACTGATCCCAGAAAACAGCGGTGGAATTCTTCGCGATGGTGTCTTCCCTGACATCCCCCCTCTCTTGGGCTATTTTTATATTATTTTTTTTAACTTCAAAGTGGAGTTTGAGTGACTTTAGTCATATGTACTTTTATTATGATTAATGTACTCAAGGAGGAGTGTTCACACCTCGGGGGCGGATAGCCTCCGGGATGGAGGTGTGTTTTGGTACATTGTGGTGAGCAAAGTTCACACAAAAGGACAGCATTTCATCAACATTTGACGAAATGTTGGCTCGGGTAGCGTGTAGGCCGCTTATCAGTTCCGTAGTACCATCTCGTCCCCATATCTGCTATTCGTCACAAGGGAAGGCCACGGAACAAGCGCGTTCCGTTCCATCCCTCGTGTAGTTTCGCAAACAACCTTGTACAGGGAATCACAGCTGTTGCATTCTTCCTGCGCTAGCTGCGGCTGTATTCTACCTCAGAAGCCTCTTGATTTTATGACTTTCCTTAATGTGTGAACAATGCTGTATTTTTGTATTCTTGGCCAATTTAGTAATTATTCCACAAGAACACACATTGGTTGCCCATTTATCAACGGGTCTAATCACCACAGGCCAACTGGAATTAAAACCACCTATGTAGACTCTACCAAAGCGGACAAATACAACACTGATTGTTACAAAATTATGGCGCCAAATTCAGATTGCTGGCACAATTTCACTTTCATCAAACCTACAGTAGTGTACTGTATTTGGGGCTACAAGGGCACAGAATTGTTATTTGAATTTATGATTGACTCAAATACACCTGAACTTGCTGAAATGAATCCAGAATCTACACCCCACAAACTCTCAAAGGCTCTCTCTTCTAAGAGAAAAAAAACCACCTCTCTCTTTTCTAAGCTCTCCATTAGACTAACTCCTTACATTTTCAACCTTGGCCCTTACGTTATTAAACACACACAGGTCAACAACAGGTACTGTTTAATCCCACATATTCCCTCAAACGAGCAGAATTGTCAATGCAGATTAAAATCTCTGCGATCAAACCCACCTGCTTACCATTCCTGAGTACATCTTATGCAGAATGGTCAGCATGGTTACGCAAACGAACTCTTGCCACTTCACACGGACGGAAGAGGGATGCGACTGGTATCTTAGGAACAGGCCTGGGAGTCTTGAATAGTATAGATGCTGAGATACTTGCCAACAAACTAGTCACAACCACTACTGATCTGGACAAATTAAGACATCCCCTACGGTCCTCTCTATTAGCATTGGGAAACCACCAACGGCTTTTATCGAATATATTGCCTCAATGGGAAGAAACGGGTGAAAAAGACCATCAGCTGATCACAGATGCACTTGGTACAACCCAAACCAATGTTTCCTTGGCTCTTAGTTGTATCCAAGCCCAATTGTGGATGCAATCTATGACAGCCGCAATCATAAGGGAAGGTGAAGAAGGCACCTTGCCCACCGAAATTCGAAAAGTAATATGGGATAACGCAATTGAATTTGAGAAAAGATTTCAGTCCAGGTGGTATCTGGTTAATTTCACCTACGATCCCACTGAGAGCAAAGCCACAGCTTTTGTCTTAACGATACGCAATGCCTCAGTATACACCATATACCCAATCATCGCACTGGGGTTGAATCACCAAGGAGCTCTACTCTATCCAACACAGCACAGAGGTTGGGCACGACAAAATGAGACTAAATGGCAAACTGCTGATGTTGACGCATGCGTTTCACGAGACCAACAAGGATTCATTTGTGAGAGTAATACTCTCAAAGCACAAGACCTTTGTCTTGACACCAACCAGAATGTTTGTCACTTTGAGACACATCCCGATGAAACCCCAGAGACTGTGCTTGTCTAGATTGGGAAAGGGTGCGTTAGCATGAGGTCTCCCTGTAGTCTTGTATTCAGAGATGACATAGTAATCACTCAAATCTTTGTGTTTGAACTTTACTAACACAAAGTTACGGGATGCGACTTCAATTATTAAGCTCCTGTTACGTCTTTTCAATTGCTACAACCTAATTATACGTTGATTCGAGATTGTTGCCTACCCCTATCGGAATGAATCTCTCCCTGGTGAAGAAGCTGCCCAAACACAATGAATTGAAGCGACTCTTGAAAGAAGCCCAAGAAAACAGACAGACAACTTTGATTACCGTCCATCATCAGGTTGAAGAAATACACCAAGCGTTGGAAAGAGTGAAGAGAGGCGGAGGACATAGATGGGGAGATACTCTTTTTGGATGGTCACCGACAGTTACAGGACTTTATAACAAGATGCTTCACTCTGTTGTTGTTTTACTAATACTCACTGTATTGTGCTTTGCTTAGACAATTGTTTTGCATGTTAGACTTTGGATTATGATGAAAAGTTTAAATCCCTTGATCACTCCGCGAGAAGGATTTCCACTTGATATCCCTCACCACAAGAACACCAGTGATCTTTCTTATCAGTGTTGAGTACGTCGACCTTGACTGACTGTAGACAAAGTTTTCCCTGCTGGCTCTTTGGGCGGGGGACCCATCTCCAGCCGTATGACCATTTTTGTGCCTGGCGCGGCGCCAAGTGGGAAAGGGTGGTTTTGAGGCAGAAGGCAGCAGGAAAGCCCGCAGCTCCCAGGTCTGTGGGGCTACGCAAGAGGTTCCCAAAGAGCTTTAGAACAAGGCATAGTTTTCCCTGCTGGCTCCTTGGGCAGGGGACCCATGTCCAGCCGTATGGCCATTTTTGTGCCTGGCGCGGCGCCCAGAGGGAAAGGGTGTTGTCGAGTCTGAAGGCAGCAGGAAAGCCTGCAGCCCCCAGGTCTGTGGGGCTACGCAAGCGGTTCCCAAAGAGCTTTAGAACAAGGCATAGTTTTCCCTGCTGGCTCCTTGGGCGGGGGACACATCTCCAGTCATATGGCCATTTTTGGGCCTGGCACGGCGCCAAGTGGGAAAGGGTGGTTTTGAGGCTGAAGGGAGCAGGAAAGCCCGCAGCCCCCAGGTCTGTGTGGCTACGCAAGCGATTTCCAAAGAGCTTTAGAACAAGGCATAGTTTTCCCTGCTGGCTCCTTGGGCAGGGGACCCATCTCCAGCCGTATGGCCATTTTTGTGCCTGGCGCGGTTCCCAGTGGGAAAGGGTGGTTTTGAGGCTGAAGGCAGCAGGAAAGCCCGCATCCCCCAGGTCTTTGGGACAACGCAAGCGGTTCCCAAAGAGCTTTAGAACAAGGCATAGTTTTCCCTGCTGGCTCTTTGGGCGGGGGACCCCTCTCCAGTCATATGGCCATTTTTGGGCCCGGCGCGGCGCCCAGATGGAAAGCGTGGTGTCGAGGCTGAAGGCAGCAGGAAAGCCTGCAGCCCCCAGGTCTTTGGGACAACGCAAGCGGTTCCCAAAGAGCTTTAGAACAAGGCATAGTTTTCCCTGCTGGCTCTTTGGGCAGGGGACCCATGTCCAGCCATATGGCCTTTTTTGTGCCTGGCGCGGCGCCCAGAGGGAAAGGGTGGTTTTGAGTGAGAAGGCAGCAGGAAAGCCTGCAGCCCTCAGGTCTGTGGGGCTACGCAAGCGGTTCCCAAAGAGCTTTAGAACAAGGCATAGTTCTCCCTGCTGGCTCTTTGGGCGGGGCACCCATCTCCAGTCTTATGGCCATTATTGTGCCTGGCACGGCGCCAAGTGGGAAAGGGTGGTTTTGAGTGAGAAGGAAGCAGGAAAACCCTTAGCTCCCAGGTCTGTGGGGCTACGCAAGCGGTTCCCAAAAGCCTTAGAACAAGGCATAGTTTTCCCTGCTGGCTCCTTGGGCAGGGGACCCATCTCCAGCCATATGCCCATTTTTGTGCCTGGCGCGGCGCCCAGAGGGAAAGGGTGGGTTTGAGGCTGAAGGCAGCAGGAAAGCCCGCAGCCCCCAGGTCTGTGGGGCTACGCAAGTGGTTCCCAAAGAGCTTTAGAACAAGGCATAATTTTCCCTGATGGCTGTTTTGGCAGGGGACCCATCTCCAGCCGTATGGCCATTATTGTGCCTGGCGCGGAGCCAAGTGGGAAAGGGTGTTGTCGAGGCTGAAGGCAGCAGTAAAGCCCGCAGCCGCTAGGTCTGTGGGGCTACGCAAGTGCTTCCAAAAGACCTTTAGAACAAGGCACAGTTTTGCCTGGTGGCTCCTTGGGCGGGGGACCCATCTCCAGCCATATGGCGATTTTTGCTCCTGGCGCGGCGCCAAGTGGGAAAGGGTGGTGTCGAGGCTGAAGGCAGCAGGAAGGCCCGCAGCCCCCAGGTCTGTGGGGCTACGCAAGTAGTTACCAAAGAGCTTTAGAACAAGGCATAGTTTTCCCTGCTGGCTCCTTGGGCAGGGGACCCATCTCCAACCATATGGCCATTTTTGTGCCTGGCGCGGCGCCAAGTGGGAAAGGGTGGTTTTGAGTGAGAAGTTAGCAGGAAAGCCATTATCTCCCAGGTCTGTGGGGTTACGCAAGTGGTTCCCAAAGAGCTTTAGAACAAGGCATAGTTTTCCCTGCTGGCTCCTTGGGCAGGGGACCCATCTCCAGCCGTATGGCCTTTTTTGTGCCTGGCGCGGCGCCCAGAGGGAAAGGGTGGTTTTGAGGCTGAAGGCAGCAGGAAAGCCCGCAGCCCCCAGGGCTTTGGGACAATGCAAGCGGTTCCCAAAGAGCTTTAGAACAAGGCATAGTTTTCCCTGCTGGCTCTTTGGGCGGGGGACCCATCTCCAGACATATGGCCATTTTTGGGCCTGGCACGGCGCCAAGTGGGAAAGGGTGGTTTTGAGGCTGAAGGCAGCAGGAAAGCCCGCAGCCCTCAGGTCTGTGGGGCTACGCAAGCGGTTCCCAAAGAGCTTTAGAACAAGGCATAGTTTTCCCTGCTGGCTCTTTGGGCGGGGGACCCATTTCCAGCCATACGCCATTTTTGTGCCTGGCGCGGCGCCCAGATGGAAAGGGTGGTGTCGAGGCTGAAGGCAGCAGGAAAGCCCGCAGCCCCCAGGTCTGTGTGGCTACGCAAACGATTTCCAAAGAGCTTTAGAACAAGGCATAGTTTTCCCTGCTGGCTTCTTGGGCAGGGGACCCATCTCCAGCCGTATGGCCATTTTGGGGCCTGGCGCGGCGCCCAGAGGGAAAGGTTGGTTTTGAGGCCGAAGGCAGCAGGAAAGCCCGCAGCCCCCAGGTCTGTGGGACAACGCAAGCGGTTCCCAAAGAGCTTTAGAACAAGGCATAGTTTTCCCTGCTGGCTCTTTGGGCGGGGGACCCATCTCCAGCCATATGGCCATTTTTGGGCCTGGCACGGCGCCAAGTGGGAAAGGGTGGTGTCGAGGCTGAAGGCAGCAGGAAAGCCTGCAGCCCCCAGGTCTGTGGGGCTACGCAAGCGGTTCCCAAAGAGCTTTAGAACAAGGCATAATTTTCCCTGCTGGCTCCTTGTGCAGGGGCCCATCTGCAGCCGTATGGCCAATTTTGTGCCTGGCGCAGCGCCAAGTGGGAAAGGGTGGTGTCGAGGCTGAAGGCAGCAGGAAAGCCCGCAGCCCCCAGGTCTGTGGGGCTACGCAAGCGGTTCCCAAAGAGCTTTAGAACAAGGCATAGTTTTCCCTGCTGGCTCTTTGGGCGGGGGACCCATCTCCAGCCATAGGCCTTTTTTGTGCCTGGCGCGGCGCCCGGATGGAAAGGGTGGTGTCGAGGCTGAAGGCAGCAGGAAAGCCTGCAGCCCCCAGGTCTGTGGGGCTACGCAAGCGGTTCCCAAAGAGCTTTAGAACAAGGGATAGCTTTCCCTGCTGGCTCCTTGGGCAGGGGACTCATCTCCAGCCGTATGGCCATTTTTGTGCCTGGCGCGGCACCAAGTAGGGAAAGGGTTGTTTTGAGGCTGAAGGCAGCAGGAAAGCCTGCAGCACCCAGGTCTGTGGGGCTACGCAAGAGGTTCCCAAAGAGCTTTAGAGCAAGGTATAATTTTCCCTAACGGCTCCTTGGGTGGGGGACCCATCTCCAGCCATAGGCCTTTTTTGTGCCTGGCCCAGCGCCCAGAGGGAAAGGGTGGTTTTGAGGCTAAAGGCAGCAGGAAAGCCCTCAGCCCCCAGGTCTGTGGGACAACGCAAGCGGTTCCCAAAGAGCTTTAGAACGAGGCATAGTTTTCCCTGATGGCTCTTTGGGCGGGGGACCCATGTCCAGCCGTATGGCCATTTTTGTGCCTGGCGCGGCACCAAGTGGGAAAGGGTGGTTTTGAGGCTGAAGGGAGCAGGAAAGCCCGCAGCCCCCAGGTCTGTGTGGCTACGCAAGCGATTTCCAAAGAGCTTTAGAACAAGGCATAGTTTTCCCTGCTGGCTCTTTGGGCGGGGGACACATCTCCAGCCATATGGCCATTTTTGTGCCTGGCGCGGCGCCCAGAGGGAAAGGGTGTTGTCGAGGCTGAACGCAGCAGGAAAGCCCGCAGCCCCCAGGTCTGAGGGGCTACGCAAGCGATTCCCAAAGAGCTTTAGAACAAGGCATAGTTTTCCCTGCTGGCTCCTTGGGCAGGGGACCCATCTTCAGCCGTATGGCCTTTTTTGTGCCTGGCGCGGCGCCCAGAGGGAAAGGGTGGTTTTGAGTGAGAAGGCAGCAGGAAAGCCCTTAGCTCCCAGGTCTGTGGGGCTACGCAAGCGGTACCCAAAGAGCTTTAGAACAAGGCATATTTTTCCCTGATGGCTCTTTTGGCAGGGGACCCATCTCCAGCCGTATGGCCATTATTGTGCCTGGCGCAGCGCCAAGTGGGAAAGGGTGTTGTCGAGGCTGAAGGCAGCAGGAAAGCCCGCAGCCGCTAGGTCTGTGGGGCTACGCAAGTGCTTCCAAAAGACCTTTAGAACAAGGCATAGTTTTGCCTGGTGGCTCCTTGGGCGGGGGACCCATCTCCAGCCATATGGCCGTTTTTGCTCCTGGCGCGGCGCCAAGTGGGAAAGGGTGGTTTTGAGGCTGAAGGCAGCAGGAAAGCCCGCAGCCCCCAGGTCTTTGGGACAACGCAAGCGGTTCCCAAAGAGCTTTAGAACAAGGCATAGTTTTCCCTGCTGGCTCTTTGGGCGGGGGACCCATCTCCAGACATATGGCCATTTTTGGGCCTGGCACGGCGCCAAGTGGGAAAGGGTGGTGTCGATGCTGAAGGCAGCAGGAAAGCCTGCAGCCCTCAGGTCTGTGGGGCTACGCAAGCGGTTCCCAAAGAGCTTTAGAACAAGGCATAGTTTTCCCTGCTGGCTCCTTGGGCAGGGGACCCATCTCCAGCCGTATGGCCATTTTGGGGCCTGGCGCGGCGCCCAGAGGGAAAGGTTGGTTTTGAGGCCGAAGGCAGCAGGAAAGCCCGCAGCCCCCAGGTCTGTGGAGCTACGCAAGCAGATCCCAAAGAGCTTTAGAACAAGGCATAGTTTTCCCTGATGGCTCCTTGGGCAGGTAACCCATCTCCAGCCGTATGGTCATTTTTGTGCCTGGCGCGGCACCAAGTGGGAAAGGGTGTTGTCGAGGCTGAAGGCAGCAGTAAAGCCCGCAGCCGCTAGGTCTGTGGGGCTACGCAAGTGCTTCCAAAAGACCTTTAGAACAAGGCACAGTTTTGTCTGGTGGCTTCTTGGGCGGGGGACCCATCTCCAGCCATATGGCGATTTTTGCTCCTGGCGCGGCGCCAAGTGGGAAAGGGTGGTGTCGAGGCTGAAGGCAGCAGGAAGGCCCGCAGCCCCCAGGTCTGTGGGGCTACGCAAGTAGTTACCAAAGAGCTTTAGAACAAGGCATAGTTTTCCCTGATGGCTCTTTGGGCGGGGGACCCATCTCCAGCCATATGGCCGTTTTTGCTCCTGGCGCGGCGCCAAGTGGGAAAGGGTGGTTTTGAGGCTGAAGGCAGCAGGAAAGCCCGCAGCCCCCAGGTCTGTGGGGCTACGCAAGCGGTTCCCAAAGAGCTTTAGAACAAGGCATAGTTTTCCCTGCTGGCTCTTTGGGCGGGGGACCCATTTCCAGCCATACGCCATTTTTGTGCCTGGCGCGGCGCCCAGATGGAAAGGGTGGTGTCGAGGCTGAAGGCAGCAGGAAAGCCCGCAGCCCCCAGGTCTGTGGGGCTACGCAAACGATTTCCAAAGAGCTTTAGAACAAGGCATAGTTTTCCCTGCTGGCTCCTTGGGCAGGGGACCCATCTCCAGCCGTATGGCCATTTTGGGGCCTGGCGCGGCGCCCAGAGGGAAAGGTTGGTTTTGAGGACGAAGGCAGCAGGAAAGCCCGCAGCCCCCATTTCTGTGGGGCTACGCAAGCGGTTCCCAAAGGGCTTTAGAACAAGGCATAGTTTTCCCTGCTGGCTCTTTGGGCGTGAGACCCATCTCCAGCCGTATGGCCATTTTTGTGCCTGGCGCGGTTCCCAGTGGGAAAGGGTGGTTTTGAGGCTGAAGGCAGCAGGAAAGCCCGCAGCCCCCAGGTCTGTGGGACAACGCAAGCGGTTCCCAAAGAGCTTTAGAACAAGGCGTAGTTTTCCCTGCTGGCTCTTTGGGCGGGGGACCCATCTCCAGACATATGGCCATTTTTGGGCCTGGCACGGCGCCAAGTGGGAAAGGGTGGTGTCGAGGCTGAAGGCAGCAGGAAAGCCTGCAGCCCCCATGTCTCTGGGGCTACGCAAGCGGTTCCCAGAGAGCTTTAGAACAAGGCATAGTTTTCCCTGCTGGCTCCTTGTTCAGGGGCCCATCTGCAGCCGTATGGCCAATTTTGTGCCTGGCGCAGCGCCAAGTGGGAAAGGGTGGTGTCGAGGCTGAAGGCAGCAGGAAAGCCCGCAGCCCCCAGGTCTGTGGGGCTACGCAAGCGGTTCCCAAAGAGCTTTAGAACAAGGCATAGTTTTCCCTGCTGGCTCTTAGGGCGGGGGACCCATCTCCAGCCGTATGGCCATTTTTGTGCCTGGCGCAGCGCCAAGTGGGAAAGGGTGGTGTCGAGGCTGAAGGCAGCAGGAAAGCCTGTAGCCCCCAGGTCTGTGGGGCTACGCAAGCAGTTCCCAAAGAGCTTTAGAACAAGGCATAGTTTTCCCTGCTGGCGCTTTGGGCGGGGGGACCCATCTCCAGCCGTATGGCCTTTTTTGTGCCTGGCGCGGCGCCCAGAGGGAAAGGGTGGTTTTGAGGCTGAAGGCAGCAGGAAAGCCCGCAGCCCCCAGGTCTGTGGGGCTACGCAAACGGTTCCCAAAGAGTTTTAGAACAAGTCATAGTTTTCCCTGCTGGCTCTTTGGGCGGGGGACCCAGGTCCAGCCGTATGGCCATTTTTGTGCCTGGCGCGGCGCCCAGAGGGAAAGGGTGTTGTCGAGGCTGAAGGCAGCAGGAAAGCCCGCAGCCCCCAGGTCTGTGTGGCTACGCAAGCGATTTCCAAAGAGCTTTAGAACAAGGCATAGTTTTCCCTGCTGGCTCCTTGGGCAGGGGACCCATCTCCAGCCGTATGGCCATTTTGGGGCCTGGCGCGGCGCCCAGAGGGAAAGGTTGGTTTTGAGGCCGAAGGCAGCAGGAAAGCCCGCAGCCCCCAGGTCTGTGGAGCTACGCAAGCGGATCCCAAAGAGCTTTAGAACAAGGCATAGTTTTCCCTGATGGCTCCTTGGGCAGGTAACCCATCTCCAGCCGTATGGTCATTTTTGTGCCTGGCGCGGCACCAAGTGGGAAAGGGTGGTGTCGAGGCTGAAGGCAGCAGGAAGGCCCGCAGCCGCTAGGACTGTGGGGCTACGCAAGTAGTTACCAAAGAGCTTTAGAACAAGGCATAGTTTTCCCTGCTGGCTCCTTGGGCAGGGGACCCATCTCCAACCATATGGCCATTTTTGTGCCTGGCGCGGCGCCAAGTGGGAAAGGGTGGTTTTGAGTGAGAAGTTAGCAGGAAAGCCATTATCTCCCAGGTCTGTGGGGTTACGCAAGTGGTTCCCAAAGAGCTTTAGAACAAGGCATAGTTTTCCCTGCTGGCTCCTTGGGCAGGGGACCCATCTCCAGCCGTATGGCCTTTTTTGTGCCTGGCGCGGCGCCCAGAGGGAAAGGGTGGTTTTGAGTGAGAAGGCAGCAGGAAAGCCCTTAGCTCCCAGGTCTGTGGGGCTACGCAAGCGGTTCCCAAAGAGCTTTAGAACAAGGCATAGTTTTCCCTGATGGCTCTTTGGGCGGGGGACCCATCTCCAGCCATATGGCCGTTTTTGCTCCTGGCGCGGCGCCAAGTGGGAAAGGGTGGTTTTGAGGCTGAAGGCAGCAGGAAAGCCCGCAGCCCCCAGGTCTTTGGGACAACGCAAGCGGTTCCCAAAGAGCTTTAGAACAAGGCATAGTTTTCCCTGCTGGCTCTTTGGGCGGGGGACCCATCTCCAGACATATGGCCATTTTTGGGCCTGGCACGGCGCCAAGTGGGAAAGGGTGGTTTTGAGGCTGAAGGCAGCAGGAAAGCCCGCAGCCCTCAGGTCTGTGGGGCTACGCAAGCGGTTCCCAAAGAGCTTTAGAACAAGGCATAGTTTTCCCTGCTGGCTCTTTGGGCGGGGGACCCATTTCCAGCCATACGCCATTTTTGTGCCTGGCGCGGCGCCCAGATGGAAAGGGTGGTGTCGAGGCTGAAGGCAGCAGGAAAGCCCGCAGCCCCCAGGTCTGTGTGGCTACGCAAACGATTTCCAAAGAGCTTTAGAACAAGGCATAGTTTTCCCTGCTGGCTCCTTGGGCAGGGGACCCATCTCCAGCCGTATGGCCATTTTGGGGCCTGGCGCGGCGCCCAGAGGGAAAGGTTGGTTTTGAGGCCGAAGGCAGCAGGAAAGCCCGCAGCCCCCAGGTCTGTGGGGCTACGCAAGCGGTTCCCAAAGGGCTTTAGAACAAGGCATAGTTTTCCCTGCTGGCTCTTTGGGCGTGAGACCCATCTCCAGCCATATGGCCATTTTTGGGCCTGGCACGGTTCCCAGTGGGAAAGAGTGGTTTTGAGGCTGAAGGCAGCAGGAAAGCCCGCAGCCCCCAGGTCTGTGGGACAACGCAAGCGGTTCCCAAAGAGCTTTAGAACAAGGCATAGTTTTCCCTGCTGGCTCTTTGGGCGTGAGACCCATCTCCAGCCATATGGCCATTTTTGGGCCTGGCACGGCGCCAAGTGGGAAAGGGTGGTGTCGAGGCTGAAGGCAGCAGGAAAGCCTGCAGCCCCCATGTCTCTGGGGCTACGCAAGCGGTTCCCAAAGAGCTTTAGAACAAGGCATAGTTTTCCCTGCTGGCTCCTTGTGCAGGGGCCCATCTGCAGCCGTATGGCCAATTTTGTGCCTGGCGCAGCGCCAAGTGGGAAAGGGTGGTGTCGAGGCTGAAGGCAGCAGGAAAGCCCGCAGCCCCCAGGTCTGTGGGGCTACGCAAGCGGTTCCCAAAGAGCTTTAGAACAAGGCATAGTTTTCCCTGCTGGCTCTTAGGGCGGGGGACCCATCTCCAGCCGTATGGCCATTTTTGTGCCTGGCGCAGCGCCAAGTGGGAAAGGGTGGTGTCGAGGCTGAAGGCAGCAGGAAAGCCTGTAGCCCCCAGGTCTGTGGGGCTACGCAAGCAGTTCCCAAAGAGCTTTAGAACAAGGCATAGTTTTCCCTGCTGGCGCTTTGGGCGGGGGGACCCATCTCCAGCCGTATGGCCTTTTTTGTGCCTGGCGCGGCGCCCAGAGGGAAAGGGTGGTTTTGAGGCTGAAGGCAGCAGGAAAGCCCGCAGCCCCCAGGTCTGTGGGGCTACGCAAACGTTTCCCAAAGAGTTTTAGAACAAGGCATAGTTTTCCCTGCTGGCTCTTTGGGCGGGGGACCCAGGTCCAGCCGTATGGCCATTTTTGTGCCTGGCGCGGCGCCCAGAGGGAAAGGGTGTTGTCGAGGCTGAAGGCAGCAGGAAAGCCCGCAGCCCCCAGGTCTGTGGGGCTACGCAAGCGGTTCCCAAAGAGCTTTAGAACAAGGCATAGTTTTCCCTGCTGGCTCTTTGGGCGGGGGACCCATCTCCAGCCATAGGCCTTTTTTGTGCCTGGCGCGGCGCCCGGATGGAAAGGGTGGTGTCGAGGCTGAAGGCAGCAGGAAAGCCTGCAGCCCCCAGGTCTGTGGGACAACGCAAGCGGTTCCAAAGAGCTTTAGAACGAGGCATAGTTTTCCCTGCTGGCTCTTTGGGCGGGGGACACATCTCCAGCCATATGGCCATTTTTGTGCCTGGCGCGGCGCCCAGAGGGAAAGGGTGTTGTCGAGGCTGAACGCAGCAGGAAAGCCCGCAGCCCCCAGGTCTGAGGGGCTACGCAAGCGATTCCCAAAGAGCTTTAGAACAAGGCATAGTTTTCCCTGCTGGCTCCTTGGGCAGGGGACCCATCTCCAGCCGTATGGCCATTATTGTGCCTGGCGCAGCGCCAAGTGGGAAAGGGTGTTGTCGAGGCTGAAGGCAGCAGGAAAGCCCGCAGCCGCTAGGTCTGTGGGGCTACGCAAGTGCTTCCAAAAGACCTTTAGAACAAGGCATAGTTTTCCCTGCTGGCTCCTTGGGCGGGGGACCCATCTCCAGCCATATGGCCGTTTTTGCTCCTGGCGCGGCGCCAAGTGGGAAAGGGTGGTTTTGAGGCTGAAGGCAGCAGGAAAGCCCGCAGCCCTCAGGTCTGTGGGGCTACGCAAGCGGTTCCCAAAGAGCTTTAGAACAAGGCATAGTTTTCCCTGCTGGCTCTTTGGGCGGGGGACCCATCTCCAGCCATACGCCATTTTTGTGACTGGCGCGGCGCCCAGAGGGAAAGGTTGGTTTTGAGGCCGAAGGCAGCAGGAAAGCCCGCAGCCCCCAGGTCTGTGGAGCTACGCAAGCGGATCCCAAAGAGCTTTAGAACAAGGCATAGTTTTCCCTGATGGCTCCTTGGGCAGGTAACCCATCTCCAGCCGTATGGTCATTTTTGTGCCTGGCGCGGCACCAAGTGGGAAAGGGTGGTGTCGAGGCTGAAGGCAGCAGGAAGGCCCGCAGCCCCCAGGTCTGTGGGGCTACGCAAGCGGATCCCAAAGAGCTTTAGAACAAGGCATAGTTTTCCCTGCTGGCTCCTTGGGCGGGGGACCCATCTCCAACCATATGGCCATTTTTGTGCCTGGCGCGGCGCCAAGTGGGAAAGGATGGTTTTGCGTGAGAAGTTAGCAGGAAAGCCCTTATCTCCCAGGTCTGTGGGGTTACGCAAGTGGTTCCCAAAGAGCTTTAGAACAAGGCATAATTTTCCCTGATGGCTGTTTTGGCAGGGGACCCATCTCCAACCATATGGCCATTTTTGTGCCTGGCGCGGCGCCAAGTGGGAAAGGGTGTTGTCGAGGCTGAAGGCAGCAGGAAAGCCTGCAGCCCCCAGGTCTGAGGGGCTACGCAAGCGATACCCAAAGAGCTTTAGAACAAGGCATAGTTTTCCCTGCTGGCTCCTTGGGCAGGGGACCCATCTTCAGCCGTATGGCCTTTTTTGTGCCTGGCGCGGCGCCCAGAGGGAAAGGGTGGTTTTGAGTGAGAAGGCAGCAGGAAAGCCCTTAGCTCCCAGGTCTTTGGGACAACGCAAGCGGTTCCCAAAGAGCTTTAGAACAAGGCATAGTTTTCCCTGCTGGCTCTTTGGGCGGGGGACCCATCTCCAGACATATGGCCATTTTTGGGCCTGGCACGGCGCCAAGTGGGAAAGGGTGGTGTCGATGCTGAAGGCAGCAGGAAAGCCTGCAGCCCTCAGGTCTGTGGGGCTACGCAAGTGGTTCCCAAAGAGCTTTAGAACAAGGCATAGTTTTCCCTGCTGGCTCTTTGGGCGGGGGACCCATCTCCAGCCGTGTGGCCATTTTTGTGCATGGCGTAGTGGCAAGTGGGAAAGTGTGGTTTTGAGGCTGAAGGCAGCAGGAAAGCCCGCAGCCCTCAGGTCTGTGGGGCTACGCAAGCGGTTCCCAAAGAGCTTTAGAACAAGGCATAGTTTTCCCTGCTGGCTCTTTGGGCGGGGGACCCATTTCCAGCCATACGCCATTTTTGTGCCTGGCGCGGCGCCCAGATGGAAAGGGTGGTGTCGAGGCTGAAGGCAGCAGGAAAGCCTGCAGCCCCCAGGTCTGTGGGACAACGCAAGCGATTCCCAAAGAGCTTTAGAACAAGGCATAGTTTTCCCTGCTGGCTCCTTGGGCAGGGGACCCATCTTCAGCCGTATGGCCTTTTTTGTGCCTGGCGCGGCGCCCAGAGGGAAAGGGTGGTTTTGAGTGAGAAGGCAGCAGGAAAGCCCTTAGCTCCCAGGTCTGTGGGGCTACGCAAGCGGTACCCAAAGAGCTTTAGAACAAGGCATAGTTTTCCCTGATGGCTGTTTTGGCAGGGGACCCATCTCCAGCCGTATGGCCATTATTGTGCCTGGCGCGGCGCCAAGTGGGAAAGGGTGTTGTCGAGGCTGAACGCAGCAGGAAAGCCCGCAGCCCCCAGGTCTGAGGGGCTACGCAAGCGATTCCCAAAGAGCTTTAGAACAAGGCATAGTTTTCCCTGCTGGCTCCTTGGGCAGGGGACCCATCTTCAGCCGTATGGCCTTTTTTGTGCCTGGCGCGGCGCCAAGTGGGAAAGGGTGGTTTTGAGTGAGAAGGCAGCAGGAAAGCCCTTAGCTCCCAGGTCTTTGGGACAACGCAAGCGGTTCCCAAAGAGCTTTAGAACAAGGCATAGTTTTCCCTGCTGGCTCTTTGGGCGGGGGACCCATCTCCAGACATATGGCCATTTTTGGGCCTGGGGCAGCACCAAGTGGGAAAGGGTGGTGTCGATGCTGAAGGCAGCAGGAAAGCCTGCAGCACCCAGGTCTGTGGGGCTACGCAAGTGGTTCCCAAAGAGCTTTAGAACAAGGCATAGTTTTCCCTGCTGGCTCCTTGTGCAGGGGACCCATCTCCAGCCGTGTGGCCATTATTGTGCCTGGCGCAGCGCCAAGTGGGAAAGGGTGTTGTCAAGGCTGAAGGCAGCAGGAAAGCCCGCAGCCGCTAGGTCTGTGGGGCTACGCAAGTGCTTCCAAAAGACCTTTAGAACAAGGCATAGTTTTGCCTGGTGGCTCCTTGGGCGGGGGACCCATCTCCAGCCATATGGCCGTTTTTGCTCCTGGCGCGGCGCCAAGTGGGAAAGGGTGGTTTTGAGGCTGAAGGCAGCAGGAAAGCCCGCAGCCCCAGGTCTTTGGGACAACGCAAGCGGTTCCCAAAGAGCTTTAGAACAAGGCATAGTTTTCCCTGCTGGCTCTTTGGGCGGGGGACCCATCTCCAGCCATACGCCATTTTTGTGACTGGCGTAATGGCAAGTGGGAAAGTGTGGTTTTGAGGCTGAAGGCAGCAGGAAAGCCCGCAGCCCTCAGGTCTGTGTGGCTACGCAAGCGATTTCCCAAAGAGCTTTAGAACAAGGCATAATTTTCCCTGCTGGCTCCTTGAGCGGGGGACCCATCTCCATGCATAGGCCATTGTTGTGCCTGGCGTGGCACCAAGTGGGAAAGGGTGGTGTCGAGGCTGAAGGCAGCAGGAAGGCTCGCAGCTCCCAGGTCTGTGGGGCTACGCAAGCGGTTCCCAAAGAGCTTTAGAACAAGGCATAGTTTTCCCTGCTGTCTCCTTGGGAGTGGGACCCATCTCCAGCCGTATGGCCATTTTTGGGCCTGGGGCAGCACCAAGTGGGAAAGGGTGGTGTCGAGGCTGAAGGCAGCAGGAAAGCCCGCAGCCCAGAGGTCTGTGGGGCTACGCAAGCGGTTCCCAAAGAGCTTTAGAACAAGGCATAGTTTTCCCTGCTGGCTCTTTGTGCGTGGGACCCATCACCAGCCGTATGGCCATTTTTGTGCCTGGCGCGGCGCCCAGAGGGAAAGGGTGGTGTCGAGGCTGAAGGCAGCAGGAAAGCCTGCAGCCCCCAGGTCTGTGGGGCTACGCAAGCGGTTCCCAAAGAGCTTTAGAACAAGGCATAGTTTTCCCTGCTGGCTCTTTGGGCGGGGGACCCATCTCCAGCCGTATGGCCATTTTTCTGCCTGGCGCGGCGCCCAGTGGGAAAGGGTGGTGTCGATGCTGAAGGCAGCAGGAAGGCCCGCAGCTCCCAGGTCTGTGGGGCTACGGAAGCGGTTCCCAAAGAGCTTTAGAACAAGGTATAGTTTTCCCTGCTGGCTCTTTGGGCGGGGGACTCATCTCCAGCCATATGGCCATTATTGGGCCTGGCGCGGCGCCCAGAGGGAAAGGGTGTTGTCGAGGCTGAAGGCAGCAGGAAAGCCTGCAGCCCCCAGGTCTGTGGGGCTACGCAAGCGGTTCCCAAATAGCCTTAGAACAAGGCATAGTTTTCCTTGCTGGCTCTTTGGGCGGGGGACCCATCTCCAGCCGTATGGCCATTTTTGGGCCTGGCGTGGCACCAAGTGGTAAAGGGTGCTGTCGAGGCTGAAGGCAACAGGAAGGCCCGTAGCTCCCAGGTCTGTGGGGCTACGCAAGCGGTTCCCAAAGAGCTTTAGAACAAGGCACAGTTTTCCCTGTGGCTCTTTGCGCGCGGGACCCATCTCCAGCCGTATGGCCATTATTGTGCCTGGCGCGGCGCCAAGTGGGAAAGGGTGGTGTCGAGGCTGAAGGCAGCAGGAAGGCCCGCAGCTCCCAGGTCTGTGGGGCTACGCAAGAGGTTCCCAAAGAGCTTTAGAACAAGGCATAGTTTTCCCTGCTGGCTCTTTGGGCGGGAGACCCATCTCCAGCCGTATGGCCATTTTTGGGCCTGGCGCGGCACCAAGTGGTAAAGGGTGGTGTCGAGGCTGAAGGCAGCAGGAAGGCCCGCAGCTCCCAGGTCTGTGGGGCTACGCAAGCACTTCCCAAAGAGCTTTAGAACAAGGTATAGTTCTCCCTGCTGGCTCTTTGTGCGGGGGACTCATCTCCACCCATAGGGTCATTTCTGTGCTTGGCGCGGCACCCAGAGGGAAAGGGTGGTTTTGGGGCTGAAGGCAGCAGGAAAGCCTGCAGCCCCCAGGTCTGTGGGGCTACGCAAGCGTTTCCCAAATAGCCTTAGAACAAGGCATACTTTTCCCTGCAGGCTCTTTGTGCGTGGGACCCATCTCCAGCCATATGGCCATTTTTGTGCCTGGCGCGGCACCAAGTGGTAAAGGGTGGTGTCGAGGCTGAAGGCAGCAGGAAAGCCTGCAGCCCCCAGGTCTGTGGGGCTACGCAAGCGGTTCCCAAAGAGCTTTAGAACAAGGCATAGCTTTCCCTACTGGCTCTTTGTGCGTGGGACCCATCTCCAGCCATATGGCCATTTTTGTGCCTGGCGCGGCGCCAAGTGGGAAAGGGTGGTGTCGAGGCTGAAGGCAGCAGCAAAGCCCGCAGCCCCCAGGTCTGCGGGGTTACGCAAGCGGTTCCCAAAGAGCTTTAGAACAAGGCATAGTTTTCCCTGCTGGCTCTTTGGGCGGGGGACCAATCTCCAGCCGTATGGCCATTATTGTGCCTGGCGCGGCGCCAGGTGGGAAAGGGTGGTGTCGAGGCTGAAGGCAGCAGGAAGGCCCGTAGCTCCCAGGTCTGTAGGGCTACGCAAGCGGTTCCCAAAGACCTTTAGAACAAGGCATAGCTATCCCTACTGGCTCTTTATGCGGGGGACCCATCTCCAGCCGTATGGCCATTATTGTGCCTGGCGCGGCGCCAAGTGGGAAACGGTGGTGTCGAGGCTGAAGGCAGCAGGAACGCCCGCAGCTCCCAGGTCTGTAGGGCTACGGAAGCGGTTCCCAAAGAGCTTTAGAACAAGGCATAGTTTTCCCAGCTGGCTCTTTGGGCGGGGGACCCATCTCCAGCCGTATGGCCATTATTGTGCTTGGCGCGGCGCCAAGTGGGAAACGGTGGTGTCGAGGCTGAAGGCAGCAGGAACGCCCGCAGCTCCCAGGTCTCTAGGGCTACGGAAGCGGTTCCCAAAGAGCTTTAGAACAAGGCATAGTTTTCCCAGCTGGCTCTTTGGGCGGGGGACCCATCTCCAGCCGTATGGCCATTTTTGTGCCTGGCGCGGCGCCAAGTGGGAAAGGGTGGTGTCGAGGCTGAACGCAGCAGGAAAGCCTGTAGCCCCCAGGTCTGTGGGGCTACGCAAGCAGTTCCCAAAGAGCTTTAGAACAAGGCATAGTTTTCCCTGATGGCGCTTTGGGCGGGGGGACCCATCTCCAGCCGTATGGCCTTTTTTGTGCCTGGCGCGGCGCCCAGAGGGAAAGGGTGGTTTTGAGGCTGAAGGCAGCAGGAAAGCCCGCAGCCCCCAGGTCTGTGGGGCTACGCAAACGGTTCCCAAAGAGTTTTAGAACAAGGCATAGTTTTCCCTGCTGGCTCTTTGGGCGGGGGACCCAGGTCCAGCCGTATGGCCATTTTTGTGCCTGGCGCGGCGCCCAGAGGGAAAGGGTGTTGTCGAGGCTGAAGGCAGCAGGAAAGCCCGCAGCCCCCAGGTCTGTGGGGCTACGCAAGCGGTTCCCAAAGAGCTTTAGAGCAAGGTATAATTTTCCCGAACGGCTCCTTGGGCGGGGGACCCATCTCCAGCCATAGGCCTTTTTTGTGCCTGGCCCAGCGCCCAGAGGGAAAGGGTGGTTTTGAGGCTAAAGGCAGCAGGAAAGCCCTCAGCCCCCAGGTCTGTGGGACAACGCAAGCGGTTCCCAAAGAGCTTTAGAACAAGGCATAGTTTTCCCTGCTGGCTCTTTCGGCGGGGGACACATCTCCAGCCATATGGCCATTTTTGTGCCTGGCGCGGCGCCCAGAGGGAAAGGGTGTTGTCGAGGCTGAACGCAGCAGGAAAGCCCGCAGCCCCCAGGTCTGAGGGGCTACGCAAGCGATTCCCAAAGAGCTTTAGAACAAGGCATAGTTTTCCCTGCTGGCTCCTTGGGCAGGGGACCCATCTCCAGCCGTATGGCCATTATTGTGCCTGGCGCAGCGCCCAGAGGGAAAGGGTGTTGTCGAGGCTGAACGCAGCAGGAAAGCCCGCAGCCCCCAGGTCTGTGGGGCTACGCAAGCGGTACCCAAAGAGCTTTAGAACAAGGCATAGTTTTCCCTGCTGGCTCCTTGTGCAGGGGACCCATCTCCAGCCGTGTGGCCATTTTTGTGCATGGCGTAGTGGCAAGTGGGAAAGTGTGGTTTTGAGGCTGAAGGCAGCAGGAAAGCCCGCAGCCCTCAGGTCTGTGGGGCTACGCAAGCGGTTCCCAAAGAGCTTTAGAACAAGGCATAGTTTTCCCTGCTGGCTCTTTGGGCGGGGGACCCATCTCCAGCCATACGCCATTTTTGTGACTGGCGCGGCGCCCAGATGGAAAGGGTGGTGTCGAGGCTGAAGGCAGCAGGAAAGCCCGCAGCCCCCAGGTCTGTGGGGCTACGCAAGCGGTACCCAAAGAGCTTTAGAACAAGGCATAGTTTTCCCTGCTGGCTCCTTGGGCAGGGGACCCATCTCCAGCCGTATGGCCATTATTGTGCCTGGCGCAGCGCCAAGTGGGAAAGGGTGTTGTCGAGGCTGAAGGCAGCAGGAAAGCCCGCAGCCGCTAGGTCTGTGGGGCTACGCAAGTGCTTCCAAAAGACCTTTAGAACAAGGCATAGTTTTGCCTGGTGGCTCCTTGGGCGGGGGACCCATCTCCAGCCATATGGCCGTTTTTGCTCCTGGCGCGGCGCCAGGTGGGAAAGGGTGGTTTTGAGGCCGAAGGCAGCAGGAAAGCCCGCAGCCCCCAGGTCTTTGGGACAACGCAAGCGGTTCCCAAAGAGCTTTAGAACAAGGCATAGTTTTCCCTGCTGGCTCCTTGGGCAGGGGACCCATCTCCAGCCGTATGGCCATTTAAGGGCCTGGCGCGGCGCCCAGAGGGAAAGGTTGGTTTTGAGGCCGAAGGCAGCAGGAAAGCCCGCAGCCCCCAGGTCTGTGGGGCTACGCAAGCGGTTCCCAAAGGGCTTTAGAACAAGGCATAGTTTTCCCTGCTGGCTCTTTGGGCGTGAGACCCATCTCCAGCCGTATGGCCATTTTTGTGCCTGGCGCGGTTCCCAGTGGGAAAGGGTGGTTTTGAGGCTGAAGGCAGCAGGAAAGCCCGCAGCCCGGAGGTCTGTGGAGCTACGCAAGCGGTTCCCAAAGAGCTTTAGAACAAGGCATAGTTTTCCCTGCTGGCTCCTTGGGCAGGGGACCCATCTCCAACCATATGGCCATTTTTGTGCCTGGCGCGGCGCCCAGAGGGAAAGGTTGGTTTTGAGGCCGAAGGCAGCAGGAAAGCCCGCAGCCCTCAGGTCTGTGGGGCTACGCAAGCGGTTCCCAAAGAGCTTTAGAACAAGGCATAGTTTTCCCTGCTGGCTCTTTGGGCGGGGGACCCATTTCCAGGCATACGCCATTTTTGTGCCTGGCGCGGCGCCCAGATGGAAAGGGTGGTGTCGAGGCTGAAGGCAGCAGGAAAGCCTGCAGCCCCCAGGTCTGTGTGGCTACGCAAGCGATTTCCAAAGAGCTTTAGAACAAGGCATAGTTTTCCCTGCTGGCTCCTTGGGCAGGGGACCCATCTCCAGCCGTATGGCCATTTTGGGGCCTGGCGCGGCGCCCAGAGGGAAAGGTTGGTTTTGAGGCCGAAGGCAGCAGGAAAGCCCGCAGCCCCCAGGTCTGTGGGACAACGCAAGCGATTCCCAAAGAGCTTTAGAACAAGGCATAGTTTTCCCTGCTGGCTCCTTGGGCAGGGGACCCATCTTCAGCCGTATGGCCTTTTTTGTGCCTGGCGCGGCGCCCAGAGGGAAAGGGTGGTTTTGAGGCTGAAGGCAGCAGGAAAGCCCTTAGCTCCCAGGTCTGTGGGGCTACGCAAGCGGTACCCAAAGAGCTTTAGAACAAGGCATAGTTTTCCCTGATGGCTCTTTTGGCAGGGGACCCATCTCCAGCCGTATGGCCATTATTGTGCCTGGCGCAGCGCCAAGTGGGAAAGGGTGTTGTCAAGGCTGAAGGCAGCAGGAAAGCCCGCAGCCGCTAGGTCTGTGGGGCTACGCAAGTGCTTCCAAAAGACCTTTAGAACAAGGCATAGTTTTGCCTGGTGGCTCCTTGGGCGGGGGACCCATCTCCAGCCATATGGCCGTTTTTGCTCCTGGCGCGGCGCCAAGTGGGAAAGGGTGGTTTTGAGGCTGAAGGCAGCAGGAAAGACCGCAGCCCCCAGGTCTTTGGGACAACGCAAGCGGTTCCCAAAGAGCTTTAGAACAAGGCATAGTTTTCCCTGCTGGCTCTTTGGGCGGGGGACCCATCTCCAGCCATACGCCATTTTTGTGACTGGCGTAGTGGCAAGTGGGAAAGTGTGGTTTTGAGGCTGAAGGCAGCAGGAAAGCCCGCAGCCCTCAGGTCTGTGTGGCTACGCAAGCGATTTCCAAAGAGCTTTAGAACAAGGCATAATTTTCCCTGCTGGCTCCTTGGGCGGGGGACCCATCTCCATGCATAGGCCATTGTTGTGCCTGGCGTGGCACCAAGTGGGAAAGGGTGGTGTCGAGGCTGAAGGCAGCAGGAAGGCTCGCAGCTCCCAGGTCTGTGGGGCTACGCAAGCGGTTCCCAAAGAGCTTTAGAACAAGGCATAGTTTTCCCTGCTGTCTCCTTGGGCGGGGGACCCATCTCCAGCCGTATGGCCATTTTTGGGCCTGGGGCAGCACCAAGTGGGAAAGGGTGGTGTCGAGGCTGAAGGCAGCAGAAAGCCCGCAGCCCAGAGGTCTGTGGGGCTACGCAAGCGGTTCCCAAAGAGCTTTAGAACAAGGCATAGTTTTCCCTGCTGGCTCTTTGTGCGTGGGACCCATCACCAGCCGTATGGCCATTTTTGTGCCTGGCGCGGCGCCCAGAGGGAAAGGGTGGTGTCGAGGCTGAAGGCAGCAGGAAAGCCTGCAGCCCCCAGGTCTGTGGGGCTACGCAAGCGGTTCCCAAAGAGCTTTAGAACAAGGCATAGTTTTCCCTGCTGGCTCTTTGGGCGGGGGACCCATCTCCAGCCGTATGGCCATTTTTCTGCCTGGCGCGGCGCCCAGTGGGAAAGGGTGGTGTCGATGCTGAAGGCAGCAGGAAGGCCCGCAGCTCCCAGGTCTGTGGGGCTACGGAAGCGGTTCCCAAAGAGCTTTAGAACAAGGTATAGTTTTCCCTGCTGGCTCTTTGGGCGGGGGACTCATCTCCAGCCATATGGCCATTATTGGGCCTGGCGCGGCGCCCAGAGGGAAAGGGTGGTGTCGAGGCTGAAGGCAGCAGGAAAGCCTGCAGCCCCCAGGTCTGTGGGGCTACGCAAGCGGTTCCCAAATAGCCTTAGAACAAGGCATAGTTTTCCTTGCTGGCTCTTTGGGCGGGGGACCCATCTCCAGCCGTATGGCCATTTTTGGGCCTGGCGTGGCACCAAGTGGTAAAGGGTGCTGTCGAGGCTGAAGGCAACAGGAAGGCCCGTAGCTCCCAGGTCTGTGGGGCTACGCAAGCGTTTCCCAAAGAGCTTTAGAACAAGGCACAGTTTTCCCTGTGGCTCTTTGCGCGCGGGACCCATCTCCAGCCGTATGGCCATTATTGTGCCTGGCGCGGCGCCAAGTGGGAAAGGGTGGTGTCGAGGCTGAAGGCAGCAGGAAGGCCCGCAGCTCCCAGGTCTGTGGGGCTACGCAAGAGGTTCCCAAAGAGCTTTAGAACAAGGCATAGTTTTCCCTGCTGGCTCTTTGGGCGGGAGACCCATCTCCAGCCGTATGGCCATTTTTGGGCCTGGCGCGGCACCAAGTGGTAAAGGGTGGTGTCGAGGCTGAAGGCAGCAGGAAGGCCCGCAGCTCCCAGGTCTGTGGGGCTACGCAAGCAGTTCCCAAAGAGCTTTAGAACAAGGTATAGTTCTCCCTGCTGGCTCTTTGTGCGGGGGACTCATCTCCACCCATAGGGTCATTTCTGTGCTTGGCGCGGCACCCAGAGGGAAAGGGTGTTTTTGGGGCTGAAGGCAGCAGGAAAGCCTGCAGCCCCCAGGTCTGTGGGGCTACGCAAGCGTTTCCCAAATAGCCTTAGAACAAGGGATAATTTTCCCTGCAGGCTCTTTGTGCGTGGGACCCATCTCCAGCCATATGGCCATTTTTGTGCCTGGCGCGGCACCAAGTGGTAAAGGGTGGTGTCGATGCTGAAGGCAGCAGGAAAGCCTGCAGCCCCCATGTCTCTGGGGCTACGCAAGCGGTTCCCAAAGAGCTTTAGAACAAGGCATAGCTTTCCCTACTGGCTCTTTGTGCGGGAGACCCATCTCCAGCCGTATGGCCATTTTTGGGCCTGGCGCGGCACCAAGTGGGAAAGGGTGGTGTCGAGGCTGAAGGCAGCAGGAAAGCCCGCAGCTCCCAGGTCTGTGGGGCTACGCAAGCGGTTCCCAAAGAGCTTTAGAACAAGGCATAGTTTTCCCTGCTGGCTCTTTGGGCGGGGGACCCATCTCCAGCCGTATGGCCGTTATTCTGCCTGGCGCGTCGCCAAGTGGGAAAGGGTGGTGTCGAGGCTGAAGGCAGCAGGAAGGCCCGCAGCTCCCAGGTCTGTGGGGCTACGCAAGCGGTTCCCATAGACCTTTAGAACAAGGCATAGTTTTCCCTGCTGGCTCTTAGGGCGGGGGACCCATCTCCAGCCGTATGGCCATTTTTGTGCCTGGCGCAGCGCCAAGTGGGAAAGGGTGGTGTCGAGGCTGAAGGCAGCAGGAAAGCCCGCCCCCCAGGTCTGTGGGGCTACGCAAGTGGTTCCCAAAGAACTTTAGAACAAGGCATAGTTTTCCCTGCTGGCTCCTTGGGCAGGCGATCCACCTCCAGCCATATGGCCATTTTTGTGCCTGGCGCGGCACCTAGTGGGAAAGGGTGGTGTCGAGTCTGAAGGCAGCAGGAAAGCCCGCAGCCCCCAGGTCTGTGGGGCTACCCAAGCGGTTCCCAAAGAGCTTTAGAACAAGGCATAGTTTTCCCTGCTGGCTCTTTGTGCGTGGGACCCATCTGCAGCCATAGGCCTTTTTTGTGCCTGGCGCGGCGCCAAGTGGGAAAGGGTGGTGTCGAGGCTGAAGGCAGCAGGAAAGCCGGCAGCCCCCAGGTCTGTGGGGCTACGCAAGCGGTTCCCAAAGAGCTTTAGAACAAGGCATAGTTTTCCCTGCTGGCTCCTTGGGCAGTGGACCCATCTCCAGCCGTATGGCCATTTTAAGGCCTGGCGCGGCACCAAGTGGGAAAGGGTGGTTTTGAGGCTGAAGGCAGCAGGAAAGCCTGCAGCCCCCATGTCTGTGGGGCTACGCAAGCGGTTCCCAAAGAGCTTTAGAACAAGGCATAATTTTCCCTAATGTCTCTTTGGGTGGGGGACACATCTCCAGCCATATGGCCATTTTTGTGCCTGGCCCAGCGCCCAGAGGGAAAGGGTGGTTTTGAGGCTGAAGGCAGCAGGAAAGCCCTCAGCCCCCAGGTCTGTGGGGCTACGCAAGCGGTTCCCAAAGAGCTTTAGAACAAGGCATAGTTCTCCCTGCAGGCTCTTTGTGCGTGGGACCCATCTCCAGCCATATGGCCATTTTTGTGCCTGGCGCGGCGCCAAGTGGGAAAGGGTGGCTTTGAGGCTGAAGGCAGCAGGAAAGCCTGCAGCCCCCAAGTCTGCGGGGTTACGCAAGCGGTTCCCAAAGAGCTTTAGAACAAGGCATAGTTTTCCCTGCTGGCTCTTTGGGCGGGGGACCCATCTCCAGCCGTATGGCCATTATTGTGCCTGGCGCGGCGCCAGGTGGGAAAGGGTGGTGTCGAGGCTGAAGGCAGCAGGAAGGCCCGTAGCTCCCAGGTCTGTAGGGCTACGCAAGCGGTTCCCAAAGACCTTTAGAACAAGGCATAGTTTTCCCAGCTGGCTCTTTGGGCGGGGGACCCATCTCCAGCCGTATGGCCTTTTTTGTGCCTGGCGCGGCGCCAAGTGGGAAAGGGTGGTGTCTAGGCTGTAGGCAGCAGGAAAGCCTGCAGCCCTCAGGTCTGTGGGGCTACGCAAGCGGTTCCCAAAGAGCTTTAGAACAAGGCATAGTTTTCCCTGCTGGCTCTTTGGGCGGGGGACCCATCTCCAGCCGTATGGCCATTTTTGTGCCTGGCGCAGCGCCAAGTGGGAAAGGGTGGTGTCGAGGCTGAAGGCAGCAGGAAAGCCCGCCCCCCAGGTCTGTGGGGCTACGCAAACGGTTCCCAAAGAACTTTAGAACAAGGCATAGTTTTCCCTGCTGGCTCCTTGGGCAGGCGATCCACCTCCAGCCATATGGCCATTTTTGTGCCTGGCGCGGCACCTAGTGGGAAAGGGTGGTGTCGAGTCTGAAGGCAGCAGGAAAGCCCGCAGCCCCCAGGTCTGTGGGGCTACCCAAGCGGTTCCCAAAGAGCTTTAGAACAAGGCATAGCTTTCCCTGCTGGCTCTTTGTGCGTGGGACCCATCTGCAGCCATAGGCCTTTTTTGTGCCTGGCGCGGCGCCAAGTGGGAAAGGGTGGTGTCGAGGCTGAACGCAGCAGGAAAGCCTGCAGCCCCCAGGTCTGTGGGGCTACGCAAGCGGTTCCCAAAGAGCTTTCGAACAAGGCATAGTTTTCCCTGCTGGCTCTTTGGGCGGGGGACCCATCTCCAGCCATATGGCCATTTTTGTGCCTGGCGCGGCGCCAAGTGGGAAAGGGTGGTGTCGAGGCTGAAGGCAGCAGGAAAGCCGGCAGCCCCCAGGTCTGTGGGGCTACGCAAGCGCTTCCCAAAGAGCTTTAGAACAAGGCATAGTTTTCCCTGCTGGCTCCTTGGGCAGTGGACCCATCTCCAGCCGTATGGCCATTTTAAGGCCTGGCGCGGCACCAAGTGGGAAAGGGTGGTTTTGAGGCTGAAGGCAGCAGGAAAGCCCGCAGCCCCCAGGTCTGTGGGGCTACGCAAGCGGTTCCCAAAGAGCTTTAGAACAAGGCATAATTTTCCCTAATGTCTCTTTGGGTGGGGGACACATCTCCAGCCATATGGCCATTTTTGTGCCTGGCCCAGCGCCCAGAGGGAAAGGGTGGTTTTGAGGCTGAAGGCAGCAGGAAAGCCCTCAGCCCCCAGGTCTGTGGGACAACGCAAGCGGTTCCCAAAGAGCTTTAGAACAAGGCATAGTTCTCCCTGCTGCCTCTTTGGGCGGGAGACCCATCTCCAGCCGTATGGTCATTTTTGTGCCTGGCGCGGTGCCAAGTGGGAAAGGGTGGTTTCTAGGCTGAAGGCAGCAGGAAAGACCGCAGCCCCCAGGTCTCTGGGGCTACGCAAGCGGTTCCCAAAGAGCTTTAGAACAAGGCATAGTTTTCCCTGCTGGCTCTTTGGGCGGGGGACCCATCTCCAGCCATAGGCCTTTTTTGTGCCTGGCGCGGCGCCAAGTGGGAAAGGGTGGTGTCGAGGCTGAAGGCAGCAGGAAAGCCTGCAGCCCCCAGGTCTGTGGGGCTACGCAAGCGGTTCCCAAAGAGCTTTAGAACAAGGCATAGTTTTCCCTGATGGCTCTTTGGGCAGGGGACCCATCTCCAGCCGTATGGCCATTTTTGTGCCTGGCCTGGCGCCCAGAGGGAAAGGGTGTTGTCGAGGCTGAAGGCAGCAGGAAAGCCCGCAGCCCCCAGGTCTGTGGGGCAACGCAAGCGGTTCCCAAAGAGCTTTAGAACAAGGCATAGTTTTCCCTGCTGGCTCTTTGGGCGGGGTCTCTCTGCAGCCGTATGGCCATTTTTGTGCCTGGCGCGGTGCCAAGTGGGAAAGGGTGGTGTCGAGTCTGAAGGCAGCGGGAAAGCCCGCAGCCCCCAGGTCTGTGGGGCTACGCAAGCGGTTCCCAAAGAGCTTTAGAACAAGGCATAGTTTTCCCTGCTGTCTCCTTGGGAGTGGGACCCATCTCCAGCCGTACGGCCATTTTTGCTCCTGGCGCGGTGCGTAGTGGGAAAGGGTGGTGTCGAGGCTGAAGGCAGCAGGAAGGCCCGCAGCCCCCAGGTCTGTGGGGCTACGCAAGCGGTTCCCAAAGAGCTTTAGAACAAGGCATAGTTTTCCCTGCTGGCTCTTTGGGCGGGTGACCCATCTCCAGCCGTATGGCCATTTTTGTGCCTGGCGCGGTTCCCTGTGGGAAAGGGTGGTGTCGAGGCTGAAGGCAGCAGGAAAGCCTGCAGCCCCCAGGTCTGTGGGGCTACGCAAGCGGTTCCCACAGAGCTTTAGAACAAGGCATAGTTTTCCCTGCTGGCTCTTTGGGCGTGGGACCCATCTCCAGCCGTATGGCCATTTTTGTGCCTGGCGCAGCGCCAAGTGGGAAAGGGTGGTTTTGAGGCTGAAGGCGCCACGAAAGCCTGCCGCCCGGGGTTTTCTTAATGGCTTTTCTTAATGATGTCTCCACAGTGTGAAGTTTTGCAGGATTTGAAAAAGTAATAGACACAGTGAAATTGAGTCTGTTGGAAACTTCCATACCTTTCCCTCCCTCTAAATCTCTGCTGTCCTGTAGTATCCACTGCCTGCAGCTGCTGTTGCAGGAGCAGACAGAGTGGTATCAGATTTAGAAAAAAGGGACATCATTAAGAGGACTCACTCGCCTTATTTTTCACCGGTGTGGCCAGTAAAGAAACCAACAAGGCAATGGCGTTTCACAGTAGATTATGGAAAATTAAACGCCAACACTGCAGCCCTGACCGCTGCGGTTCCGACTATCGCGGAAATTGTGACAATGATACAAGGAGCTGCCCATGCTTGGAGGGTTGCCTTAGATGTTAAAGACATATTTTTTTATGATTCCCCTCCTTGAGCAGGACAAAGCGCAGTTTGCATTCACATGGAAAGGAGTCCAATATACCTTTAACCGCTTTCCGCAAGGATACAAACATTCCCCCACTATTGCCCATAATGCTTTGGCTAAAGCGCTATCAGAGATTCCTGTTTCACAGGGATGTACAGTATACCAATATATTATTGATGACATCTTAATAGGGGAGAGAACCAAGAAAGTGTACAAGACATGATGGAAAACATCCGAAAAACATTATCAGATTTGGGATTGGAAATTCCCGACTCAAAGTGTCAGGGACCCGCACAGGAAGTTAAATTCCTGGGGGTGTGGTGGATTAAGGGAGCTGCTTCTGTCCCTCAGGATACCCTGGAAAAAATAGAACATGGACAGAATCCTTCCAGCACGAAGGAGTTACAGCAAGTCCTGGGAATTTAAGTTATTGGCGTAAACACGTCTCTGGCTTTTCCATCATTGCTCGCCCCCTTCATAGCTTGCCAAAAAAGGGTTAATCCTGGGTGTGGACTGAACAACACACTAATGCTCTGCAATTACTAATAAAAGAGCTAAGGTTATTCCAACAGCTTGGCCCCATACATCCAACTGACCCTGTCCATGTAGAATGGGGGTTCAGTGAACATGGTTCCCGTTGTAATTTATGGCAGAAGGGACCAGCAGGACCGGAGAGACCATTAGAATTTTGCTCCCACTCCTTCAATGATACTGAGAGCAGATATTCAGACCTGGAGAAGGGTTTACTGTCCCTGGTGCGAGCGTTGCAACGAGCAGAGCAGATAAGGAGAGAACAGAGCGTGATCTTTCCTGGGACCTTTTCGCCTCCCAGATGTGGTCCTTAAAGGGACACCACCACCAGCTGGCATTGCCCAGAGACCTACAGTTCGAAACTGGTATGCTTATTTAGAAGGCATTAATGAAATCAAGCCAGTCTCTGAAGGCAGTGTTAAAGTATCCAAGGCTACTTCACAAGGATACCAAAGGATATAGATGGTGCCCTATAGTTCCAATCCCCACCAAACAGACCATCTCCGATCCAAGAAGCACCTCCTTTGAGGGACAGCAGTGATCTTACAGGAGTGTGGTTTACTGGTGCGTCATCTCACCGTGAGAACAGCAAGTGGAAATACAAGGCCGTAGCACTGGAAGTAGCAACGGGGGAAAGAGCAATTGAAACAGGGGAGGGTAGGGGAACTCAGAGCCGTCCTACTAGCTGCACAACATGGGGCTACTTACATTTACACTGACTCATATGCTGTTTTTAAAGGAGCCACTGAATGGATAGGACACTGGGCAGCCTACGATTGGCAGGTGAACAGAGTCCCAGTTTGGGAGACAGATAATTGGAAGCAACTGTTGAAAATAGGAGGACAGAGAACATTGCACATTGCTTGGGTAAAAGGCCACGATCGTTCAAACTCGATCACTGCTCAGTTCAACCAACAGGTAGATGGCCTCACGCGGCTACAACAAATTGACATTGTAGATGATGGTCGGGAATGGGACCGCTTACTTGAATCGTTACATGTTAAACGTGGCCGCACAGGCCCTCCTGACCTGTGTCGGGAAGGTGGTGGCTTGTGTCGGTTAAGCTGTGCGAACAAATAGTAACTGCCTGTTCACAATGTCGCCTACGACTCAGCAAAGATCATCCGAGTAAGGCGCCTCCCTTACACATGCGGGACAAGAAAGCGTTGTGGCATTCATGGCAGATTGATTATATTGAGCCCTTGAGATCATCAGGTGGGAAAAGATATGTCCTGGTAGGAGTGGAGATTATCTCCAGCCTCAGTATGGCCAGCAGTTTCAAACCAGCTACCAGGGACAACACAGTGAAAGGCCTAAAAGAGTGGCTCAGCACACTTCCCCTTCCCGAGGAAATCCAGAGTGATAACGTTTCACACTTTACGGCTTCGGTGGTACAAGATTGGGCCAAAGAAGAAGGGATTCGATGGGTATTTCATACTCCCTATTATCCCCAGGCTAATGGCATTGTTGAACGCACCAATAGATTGGTTAAGCGTTTTGCAAAAAGTCATGAACCAGGTTGGCATTTGCGATTGGATGATGCCATCTATCAACTAAATAACAGATGGAGTGGAGACGGCTGTCCTAAAATGAAAGCTTTCTGTGTACCTGCCAATATTATCTCTCCAAAGGCTGCCAATGAACCGGGAAAATACCCCGGAAGATTTCACCCTGGACTACCTGTGCTAGTGAAAATGCCTCAAAATGGGACGGTGCCAATGGTGCTAGCTACTCCCAAAAATCCCTATGCATGGGAAGCCAAGGATTGTTCAGGGAAGATACACCGGATCAGCACCCGGTGGAGCGCACCTTCTTTTTAACCCCGTCGGTCGAATAAGACCGAGCAGATTTTCTTTTCCTTTATGTCTTACAGGAACCTTGGATGAGCTGTACAGACGGATTGGCCTACGCTACCTTTGAATGTCTCCAGGGAATCCTGACATTGATCCTGGCAATAATACTACTTTTATGATGTATGGCTACCTGGAGGCCCAAATTCTAAAATGACGAATTGGCAGATGGAATTGATGCTATTCAGTTTTACCTTTTTATTCCCTGTTGTTTGTAGTCAAAGAGACCCAGAGTGGCCATGGTCTCAAGCCTTTGTCGTCTGTAATACAAGACTACAGGGAGACCTCATGCTAACGCACCCTTTCCCAATCTAGACAAGCACAGTCTCTGGGGTTTCATCGGGATGTGTCTCAAAGTGACAAGCATTCTGGTTGGTGTCAAGACAAAGGTCTTGTGCTTTGAGAGTATTACTCTCACAAATGAATCCTTGTTGGTCTCGTGAAACGCATGCGTCAACATCAGCAGTTTGCCATTTAGTCTCATTTTGTCGTGCCCAACCTCTGTGCTGTGTTGGATAGAGTAGAGCTCCTTGGTGATTCAACGCCAGTGCGATGATTTGGTATATGGTGTACACTGAGGAATTGCGTATCGTTAAGAGAAAAGCTGTGGCTTTGCTCTCAGTGGGATCGTAGGTGAAATTAACCAGATACCACCTGGACTGAAATCTTTTCTCAAATTCAATTGCATTATCCCATATTACTTTTCGAATTTCGGTGGGCAAGGTGCCTTCTTCACCTTCCCTTATGATTTATGAGTTTTTGCAAAACGCTTAACCAATCCGTTGGTGCATTCAACAATGCCATTAGCCTGAGGATAATAGGGAGTATGAAATACCCATCGAATCCCTTCTTCTTTGGCCCAATCTTGTACCACTGTAGCGGTAAAGTGTGAACCGTTATCACTTTGGATTTCCTCGGGGAGGGGAAGTGTGCTGAACCACCCTTTTAGGCCTTTCACTGTGTTGTCCCTGGTAGCTGGTTTGAAACTGCTGGCCATACTGAGGCTGGAGATAATCTCCACTCCGACTAGGACATATCTTTTCCCACCTGATGATCTCAAGCGCCCAATATAATCAAGCTGCTATGAATGCCACAACGCTTTCTTGTCCCGAATGTGTAAGGGAGGCGCCTTACTCGGATGATCTTTGCTGAGTCGTAGGCGACATTGTGACCAGGCAGTTACTACTTGTTCGCACAGCTTAACCGACACAGGCCACCCCCGGGCTAGACCTTCCTGATACAGATCAGCACGGCCTGTATGGCCAGGCTTAATATGTAACCATTCGAGTAAGCGTTCCCATTCCCGACCTTCATCTACAATGTCAATTTGTTGTAGCCGCGTGAGGCTATCTACCTGTTGGTTGAACTGAGCAGTGATCGAGTTTGAACGATCGTGGCCTTTTACCCAAGCAATGTGCAATGTTCTCTGTCCTCCTATTTCCAACAGTTGCTTCCAACTGTCTGTCTCCCAGATTGGGACTCTGTTCACCTGCCAATCGTAGGCTGCCCAGTGTCCTATCCATTCAGTGGCTCCTTTAAAAACAGCATATGAGTCAGCGTAAATGTAAGTAGCTCCATGTTGTGCAGCTAGTAGGACGGCTCTGAGTTCCCCTACTTGTGCCCTACCTTCTCCTGTTTCAATTGCTCTTTCCCCCGTTGCTACTTCCAGTGCTACGGCCTTGTATTTCCACTTGCTGTTCTCACGGTGAGATGACGCACCAGTAAACCACACTCCTGTAAGATCACTGCCTTCTTTCAGAGGAGATGCTTCTTGGATTGGAGATGGTCTTTTTGGTGGGGATTGGAACAATAGGGCACCATCTATATCCTTCTGGAGCATGGATACTTTGATACTACCTTCAGAGACTGGCATGATATCATTAATGCCTTCTAAATAAGCATACCACTTTCGAACTGTGGGTTTCTGGGCAATGCCGGCTGGCGGTGCTGTCCCTTTACGGACCACATCTAGGAGTCGAAAAGGGCCCCGAACAATCACGCTCTGTTCTCTCCTTATCTGCTCTGCTCGTTGCAATGCTCGCACCAGGGACAGTAAACCCTTCTCCAGGTCTGAATATCTGCTCTCAGTATCATTAAAGGCGTGAGAGCTAAATTCTAGTGGTCTCTCCGGTCCTGCTGGTCCCTTCTGCCATAAATTACAACGGGAACCATGTTCACTGAACCCCCATTCTACATGGACAGGGTCAGTTGGATGTATGGGGCCAAGTTGTTGGAATAACCTTAGCTCTTTTATTAGCAATTCTAGTGCATTAGTATGTTGTTCAGTCCACTCCCAGGATTTACCCTTTTTTGGCAAGCTATGAAGGGGGCGAGCAATGATGGAAAAGCCAGGGATGTGTTTACGCCAATAACTTAAAGTTCCCAGGACTTGCTGTAACTCCTTCACGCTGGAAGGATCCTGTCCATGTTCTATTTTTTCAGGGTATCCTGAGGGACGGAAGCAGCTCCCTTAATCCACCAGACCCCCAGGAATTTAACTTCCTCTGCGGGTCCCTGACACTTTGAGTCGGGAATTTCCAATCCCAAATCTGATAATGTTTTTCGGATGTTTTCCATCATGTCTTGTACACTTTCTTGGCTCTCTCCCCCTATTAAGATGTCGTCAATATATTGGTATACTGTACATCCCTGTGAAACAGGAATCTCTGATAGCACTTTAGCCAAAGCATTATGGGCAATAGTGGGGGAATGTTTGTATCCTTGCGGAAAGCGGTTAAAGGTATATTGGACTCCTTTCCATGTGAATGCAAACTGCGCTTTGTCCTGCTCAAGGAGGAGAATCATAAAAAAAATATGTCTTTAACATCTAAGGCAGCCACCCAAGCATGGGCAGCTCCTTTTATCATTGCCACAATTTCCGCGATAGTCGGAACCGCAGCGGTCAGGGGTGCAGTGTTGGCGTTTAATTTTCTCTAATCTACTGTGAAACGCCATTGCCTTGTTGGTTTCTTTACTGGCCACACCGGTGAATTATAAGGCGCGTGAGTCCTCTTAATGATGTTTCTTTTTTCTAAATCTGATACCACCCCGTCTGCTCCTGCAAGTGCAGCTGCAGGCAGTGGGTACTCTCGGACGTTGGTAATTTTAGAAGGAGGCAAAAGTATAGATGTTTCTAATAGCCCCAATTTAACTGTGTCTAATCCTTTTTTGCGTCCTGCAAAACTCCACACAGTTCCAT
This sequence comes from Rissa tridactyla, assembly GCF_028500815.1. NCBI lineage: Eukaryota > Metazoa > Chordata > Aves > Charadriiformes > Laridae > Rissa > Rissa tridactyla. The sequence goes on from NC_071476.1 coordinate 23,534,132, forward strand.
CTGGGAGTTTCCACATTCGCCCATGCAGTACGTCAAATCCTAGGAGGTTAGTACGTGAGGCACCCACTAACACTTCTGCCCTAGTCATTCGCTGCTCTCCCGGCAACCAGAGGTTAATTTTTGCAGTGGGGCATGTTTTTACCACACCATCAATTCCTGTGAAGTTGACTCTGCGTCGGGTGGGATTTATACCTAGAAGTTGTGCTGTTTCGTTAGTGATTGCAGACATTTGGGCTCCGGTATCAATAATAAAATTTACCAATATCTTCCGGGGTCCAACAGGAATGACAATAACGGGTTCGGAGTCTTTATGAGAACGCCATTGGATTGCTAGTACCTGCCGGACAGGGTGGCTCACTGCCCTCCCCGGGGATAGGAGTGTTTTGGCTGGGACTCTGTCAAATCAATCAAGTTACGTTCCGGTGCAGAAGGCACAATTTTCTCACGGCTTGGGGATTCTCTGGTTAGACTTTTCTCCCCAGCCGCATTATTCTTTCTAGGTAGAGATTGGACTAGCGTACGGAGATCTCCCGTAGGGTCACCGCGCAAGAATTGTCGGGGCACCCCTAATTGTAGGGCTTTACGCCACAACTCATTTCGGTCCTTATCAGGCTTAAACCTTCCCTCTGATTTAAGGTTTTGAGTGTGAGTTTGGACTTGGCGAACCTTTCGCGGGTGTTCGGAGGATTCCTCACTAGTTTGGCTGGCCCAGCCCATTCGGCGCCCATATTGATCTATTTCCTGTACATTCCAGGTGGGCATGTAGTGACGACGGCCCCGCCCATGAGCACCCCGTATACGATCTTGAGTGCGAACAAGGAACGGTTTCAGGCAATCGGGAAGACCACGGATGAGAGGGGCTAATCGATCCGGGTCGATAGGGGCTGACATTGGGGATTTCCAAAATTCCTCTCTGTCATACATGGCTTGCAGACAAGCTGCTTTCCGTACAGCCGCTAACAGATCAGAGTAGCCTGTAGCTCTAATCTCTAACGGCTCCCCCCTCTCTCGCGGATCCATACCCCCTGCCCAATAGGCTGCTCGAGCGGTTAGGGAATAATTATGATCCCCAGGCATAGTGGTTAAAAACACTCCTGGTCCCCAAGAGTCTCCTGCTTCTTCCTCACTCAGCATAATTCTGCCCCCCTTCAGAAGAAACTCGCCACACGTACTCAACAGCTGACTCTTCTGGTCGCCTCGAATATTTCTCCCTTATTTTTGTTAACTCGGTTGGTGTCCATGGAACGGTACGCACAGTGGTGTGAATTTCATCACCATCATCAACTGCAGTTTCAGTTTTAACCAGAGGACGTAAAGGAAAAACTTGGGATTTCAAAGTAAAAGTCCTTTCCTCCTCATCTTCTTCGTCATCCTCACTATTAGACAAAAAAATCTCCGGTCTGGGTTCCGGAATTTGGATAACACATTAACTTACGAATCTGTTGGACCTGGGTCGAGGGCTGCGTTTTATCTAAGAGCCCGGTCACCCTTTCCAATAACATTTTAAGTTGGCGATTTTCACTCCCAAGTTGAGCATTCCGGTTTCCTAAACATTCATTCTCACTCACAAGCTTATCGACTTGAGTTCTTAATCTTTCTCCTTTCTCCTTTTGCAAGGCTAATGATGACGTCAGCACCTCATTCTCCGAATTCAGGGTTGCATATTCTACAGCGGAAATCAGATTAGGAGCAGGGGTTTCTCTAGCTTCTTGTTGTGCACAAGATAAACAGGCGCCTAACACAGCACAAATCACACCCTTGCCTTTCCCCGCTCTGAGCTTCTGTGAAACCCGACGCTCTTCAATACGTTCCACCACTTTCTCTTCATCCTTCCAAAATTTTTGGGCCCACTCCTTCCCAGCCTGGGAAGGGGCACAATCATATTTTTGCAGCAGTTTATCCATGGCAATCCTGCTGACTACGCCAAATTCTGTTGCGTGAAACGGGGCCAAGCGGTTTTGGCAGAAGATAAACCCCCTTGCGTTCTAACACTCCTCACCGAGGTGGGAGGCCAGGTGCGGCTGGGTTTCAATTCTGAGTGATGCCCAATTCAGCACTATCAGGCCAATCGCGTTTAATATGTGTTAAACTATTACGATTTGGAGACACTAATAGTGGGCTGCACCTTCAGTCTAGTCGTGCTCCTGAACCAGCACGGCCTCTCTCAAGTTTTGGTCGCGTTCAGTGAGAAAGCGAAACGACTAGCTACTGAAACAGTGCAGTTTATTTAAACAACAGATATACAGGTTCTTTAGGATTGCCGTGATAAATACACTGTCTGCAAAGCACGTGCAAATAAAGACATTGTTAAATATACAAACGCGCGACAAAATTATAAACGAAACAGCCTGGCTATAAATGTAGGGTAGAGATTCTCTAGAGAAATTTCTAGAGTCCCCGAGAAAGCACTCGGTGTAATCAAAGTCTTACCCAAAGGCATCCTTATGGGGGGGAAGAAAGGCTCAGCCCGTCGACTGATCCCAGAAAACAGCGGTGGAATTCTTCGCGATGGTGTCTTCCCTGACATCCCCCCTCTCTTGGGCTATTTTTATATTATTTTTTTTAACTTCAAAGTGGAGTTTGAGTGACTTTAGTCATATGTACTTTTATTATGATTAATGTACTCAAGGAGGAGTGTTCACACCTCGGGGGCGGATAGCCTCCGGGATGGAGGTGTGTTTTGGTACATTGTGGTGAGCAAAGTTCACACAAAAGGACAGCATTTCATCAACATTTGACGAAATGTTGGCTCGGGTAGCGTGTAGGCCGCTTATCAGTTCCGTAGTACCATCTCGTCCCCATATCTGCTATTCGTCACAAGGGAAGGCCACGGAACAAGCGCGTTCCGTTCCATCCCTCGTGTAGTTTCGCAAACAACCTTGTACAGGGAATCACAGCTGTTGCATTCTTCCTGCGCTAGCTGCGGCTGTATTCTACCTCAGAAGCCTCTTGATTTTATGACTTTCCTTAATGTGTGAACAATGCTGTATTTTTGTATTCTTGGCCAATTTAGTAATTATTCCACAAGAACACACATTGGTTGCCCATTTATCAACGGGTCTAATCACCACAGGCCAACTGGAATTAAAACCACCTATGTAGACTCTACCAAAGCGGACAAATACAACACTGATTGTTACAAAATTATGGCGCCAAATTCAGATTGCTGGCACAATTTCACTTTCATCAAACCTACAGTAGTGTACTGTATTTGGGGCTACAAGGGCACAGAATTGTTATTTGAATTTATGATTGACTCAAATACACCTGAACTTGCTGAAATGAATCCAGAATCTACACCCCACAAACTCTCAAAGGCTCTCTCTTCTAAGAGAAAAAAACCACCTCTCTCTTTTCTAAGCTCTCCATTAGACTAACTCCTTACATTTTCAACCTTGGCCCTTACGTTATTAAACACACACAGGTCAACAACAGGTACTGTTTAATCCCACATATTCCCTCAAACGAGCAGAATTGTCAATGCAGATTAAAATCTCTGCGATCAAACCCACCTGCTTACCATTCCTGAGTACATCTTATGCAGAATGGTCAGCATGGTTACGCAAACGAACTCTTGCCACTTCACACGGACGGAAGAGGGATGCGACTGGTATCTTAGGAACAGGCCTGGGAGTCTTGAATAGTATAGATGCTGAGATACTTGCCAACAAACTAGTCACAACCACTACTGATCTGGACAAATTAAGACATCCCCTACGGTCCTCTCTATTAGCATTGGGAAACCACCAACGGCTTTTATCGAATATATTGCCTCAATGGGAAGAAACGGGTGAAAAAGACCATCAGCTGATCACAGATGCACTTGGTACAACCCAAACCAATGTTTCCTTGGCTCTTAGTTGTATCCAAGCCCAATTGTGGATGCAATCTATGACAGCCGCAATCATAAGGGAAGGTGAAGAAGGCACCTTGCCCACCGAAATTCGAAAAGTAATATGGGATAACGCAATTGAATTTGAGAAAAGATTTCAGTCCAGGTGGTATCTGGTTAATTTCACCTACGATCCCACTGAGAGCAAAGCCACAGCTTTTGTCTTAACGATACGCAATGCCTCAGTATACACCATATACCCAATCATCGCACTGGGGTTGAATCACCAAGGAGCTCTACTCTATCCAACACAGCACAGAGGTTGGGCACGACAAAATGAGACTAAATGGCAAACTGCTGATGTTGACGCATGCGTTTCACGAGACCAACAAGGATTCATTTGTGAGAGTAATACTCTCAAAGCACAAGACCTTTGTCTTGACACCAACCAGAATGTTTGTCACTTTGAGACACATCCCGATGAAACCCCAGAGACTGTGCTTGTCTAGATTGGGAAAGGGTGCGTTAGCATGAGGTCTCCCTGTAGTCTTGTATTCAGAGATGACATAGTAATCACTCAAATCTTTGTGTTTGAACTTTACTAACACAAAGTTACGGGATGCGACTTCAATTATTAAGCTCCTGTTACGTCTTTTCAATTGCTACAACCTAATTATACGTTGATTCGAGATTGTTGCCTGCCCCTATCGGAATGAATCTCTCCCTGGTGAAGAAGCTGCCCAAACACAATGAATTGAAGCGACTCTTGAAAGAAGCCCAAGAAAACAGACAGACAACTTTGATTACCGTCCATCATCAGGTTGAAGAAATACACCAAGCGTTGGAAAGAGTGAAGAGAGGCGGAGGACATAGATGGGGAGATACTCTTTTTGGATGGTCACCGACAGTTACAGGACTTTATAACAAGATGCTTCACTCTGTTGTTGTTTTACTAATACTCACTGTATTGTGCTTTGCTTAGACAATTGTTTTGCATGTTAGACTTTGGATTATGATGAAAAGTTTAAATCCCTTGATCACTCCGCGAGAAGGATTTCCACTTGATATCCCTCACCACAAGAACACCAGTGATCTTTCTTATCAGTGTTGAGTACGTCGACCTTGAATGACTGTAGACAAAGTTTTCCCTGCTGGCTCTTTGGGCGGGGGACCCATCTCCAGCCGTATGACCATTTTTGTGCCTGGCGCGGCGCCAAGTGGGAAAGGGTGGTTTTGAGGCTGAAGGCAGCAGGAAAGCCCGCAGCTCCCAGGTCTGTGGGGCTACGCAAGAGGTTCCCAAAGAGCTTTAGAACAAGGCATAGTTTTCCCTGCTGGCTCCTTGGGCAGGGGACCCATGTCCAGCCGTATGGCCATTTTTGTGCCTGGCGCGGCGCCAAGTGGGAAAGGGAGGTTTTGAGGCTGAAGGCAGCAGGAAAGCCCGCAGCCCCCAGGTCTGTGGGGCTACGCAAGCGGTTCCCAAAGAGCTTTAGAACAAGGCATAGTTTTCCCTGCTGGCTCTTTGGGCGGGGGACCCATCTCCAGCCATATGGCCATTTTTGTGCCTGGCGCGGCGCCCAGAGGGAAAGGGTGTTGTCGAGTCTGAAGGCAGCAGGAAAGCCTGCAGCCCCCAGGTCTGTGGGGCTACGCAAGCGGTTCCCAAAGAGCTTTAGAACAAGGCATAGTTTTCCCTGCTGGCTCCTTGGGCGGGGGACACATCTCCAGTCATATGGCCATTTTTGGGCCTGGCACGGCGCCAAGTGGGAAAGGGTGGTTTTGAGGCTGAAGGGAGCAGGAAAGCCCGCAGCCCCCAGGTCTGTGTGGCTACGCAAGCGATTTCCAAAGAGCTTTAGAACAAGGCATAGTTTTCCCTGCTGGCTCCTTGGGCAGGGGACCCATCTCCAGCCGTATGGCCATTTTTGTGCCTGGCGCGGTTCCCAGTGGGAAAGGGTGGTTTTGAGGCTGAAGGCAGCAGGAAAGCCCACATCCCCCAGGTCTTTGGGACAACGCAAGCGGTTCCCAAAGAGCTTTAGAACAAGGCATAGTTTTCCCTGCTGGCTCTTTGGGCGGGGGACCCCTCTCCAGTCATATGGCCATTTTTGGGCCCGGCGCGGCGCCCAGATGGAAAGCGTGGTGTCGAGGCTGAAGGCAGCAGGAAAGCCTGCAGCCCCCAGGTCTTTGGGACAACGCAAGCGGTTCCCAAAGAGCTTTAGAACAAGGCATAGTTTTCCCTGCTGGCTCTTTGGGCAGGGGACCCATGTCCAGCCATATGGCCTTTTTTGTGCCTGGCGCGGCGCCCAGAGGGAAAGGGTGGTTTTGAGTGAGAAGGCAGCAGGAAAGCCTGCAGCCCTCAGGTCTGTGGGGCTACGCAAGCGGTTCCCAAAGAGCTTTAGAACAAGGCATAGTTCTCCCTGCTGGCTCTTTGGGCGGGGCACCCATCTCCAGTCTTATGGCCATTATTGTGCCTGGCACGGCGCCAAGTGGGAAAGGGTGGTTTTGAGTGAGAAGGAAGCAGGAAAACCCTTAGCTCCCAGGTCTGTGGGGCTACGCAAGCGGTTCCCAAAAGCCTTAGAACAAGGCATAGTTTTCCCTGCTGGCTCCTTGGGCAGGGGACCCATCTCCAGCCATATGCCCATTTTTGTGCCTGGCGCGGCGCCCAGAGGGAAAGGGTGGGTTTGAGGCTGAAGGCAGCAGGAAAGCCCGCAGCCCCCAGGTCTGTGGGGCTACGCAAGTGCTTCCAAAAGACCTTTAGAACAAGGCACAGTTTTGCCTGGTGGCTCCTTGGGCGGGGGACCCATCTCCAGCCATATGGCGATTTTTGCTCCTGGCGCGGCGCCAAGTGGGAAAGGGTGGTGTCGAGGCTGAAGGCAGCAGGAAGGCCCGCAGCCCCCAGGTCTGTGGGGCTACGCAAGTAGTTACCAAAGAGCTTTAGAACAAGGCATAGTTTTCCCTGCTGGCTCCTTGGGCAGGGGACCCATCTCCAACCATATGGCCATTTTTGTGCCTGGCGCGGCGCCAAGTGGGAAAGGGTGGTTTTGAGTGAGAAGTTAGCAGGAAAGCCATTATCTCCCAGGTCTGTGGGGTTACGCAAGTGGTTCCCAAAGAGCTTTAGAACAAGGCATAGTTTTCCCTGCTGGCTCCTTGGGCAGGGGACCCATCTCCAGCCGTATGGCCTTTTTTGTGCCTGGCGCGGCGCCCAGAGGGAAAGGGTGGTTTTGAGGCTGAAGGCAGCAGGAAAGCCCGCAGCCCCCAGGGCTTTGGGACAATGCAAGCGGTTCCCAAAGAGCTTTAGAACAAGGCATAGTTTTCCCTGCTGGCTCTTTGGGCGGGGGACCCATCTCCAGACATATGGCCATTTTTGGGCCTGGCACGGCGCCAAGTGGGAAAGGGTGGTTTTGAGGCTGAAGGCAGCAGGAAAGCCCGCAGCCCTCAGGTCTGTGGGGCTACGCAAGCGGTTCCCAAAGAGCTTTAGAACAAGGCATAGTTTTCCCTGCTGGCTCTTTGGGCGGGGGACCCATTTCCAGCCATACGCCATTTTTGTGCCTGGCGCGGCGCCCAGATGGAAAGGGTGGTGTCGAGGCTGAAGGCAGCAGGAAAGCCCGCAGCCCCCAGGTCTGTGTGGCTACGCAAACGATTTCCAAAGAGCTTTAGAACAAGGCATAGTTTTCCCTGCTGGCTTCTTGGGCAGGGGACCCATCTCCAGCCGTATGGCCATTTTGGGGCCTGGCGCGGCGCCCAGAGGGAAAGGTTGGTTTTGAGGCCGAAGGCAGCAGGAAAGCCTGCAGCCCCCAGGTCTGTGGGGCTACGCAAGCGGTTCCCAAAGGGCTTTAGAACAAGGCATAGTTTTCCCTGGTGGCTCTTTGGGCGTGAGACCCATCTCCAGCCGTATGGCCATTTTTGTGCCTGGCGCGGTTCCCAGTGGGAAAGGGTGGTTTTGAGGCTGAAGGCAGCAGGAAAGCCCGCAGCCCCCAGGTCTGTGGGACAACGCAAGCGGTTCCCAAAGAGCTTTAGAACAAGGCATAGTTTTCCCTGCTGGCTCTTTGGGCGGGGGACCCATCTCCAGCCATATGGCCATTTTTGGGCCTGGCACGGCGCCAAGTGGGAAAGGGTGGTGTCGAGGCTGAAGGCAGCAGGAAAGCCTGCAGCCCCCAGGTCTGTGGGGCTACGCAAGCGGTTCCCAAAGAGCTTTAGAACAAGGCATAATTTTCCCTGCTGGCTCCTTGTGCAGGGGCCCATCTGCAGCCGTATGGCCAATTTTGTGCCTGGCGCAGCGCCAAGTGGGAAAGGGTGGTGTCGAGGCTGAAGGCAGCAGGAAAGCCCGCAGCCCCCAGGTCTGTGGGGCTACGCAAGCGGTTCCCAAAGAGCTTTAGAACAAGGCATAGTTTTCCCTGCTGGCTCTTTGGGCAGGGGACTCATCTCCAGCCGTATGGCCATTTTTGTGCCTGGCGCGGCACCAAGTAGGGAAAGGGTTGTTTTGAGGCTGAAGGCAGCAGGAAAGCCTGCAGCACCCAGGTCTGTGGGGCTACGCAAGAGGTTCCCAAAGAGCTTTAGAGCAAGGTATAATTTTCCCTAACGGCTCCTTGGGTGGGGGACCCATCTCCAGCCATAGGCCTTTTTTGTGCCTGGCCCAGCGCCCAGAGGGAAAGGGTGGTTTTGAGGCTAAAGGCAGCAGGAAAGCCCTCAGCCCCCAGGTCTGTGGGACAACGCAAGCGGTTCCCAAAGAGCTTTAGAACGAGGCATAGTTTTCCCTGATGGCTCTTTGGGCGGGGGACCCATGTCCAGCCGTATGGCCATTTTTGTGCCTGGCGCGGCACCAAGTGGGAAAGGGTGGTTTTGAGGCTGAAGGGAGCAGGAAAGCCCGCAGCCCCCAGGTCTGTGTGGCTACGCAAGCGATTTCCAAAGAGCTTTAGAACAAGGCATAGTTTTCCCTGCTGGCTCTTTGGGCGGGGGACACATCTCCAGCCATATGGCCATTTTTGTGCCTGGCGCGGCGCCCAGAGGGAAAGGGTGTTGTCGAGGCTGAACGCAGCAGGAAAGCCCGCAGCCCCCAGGTCTGAGGGGCTACGCAAGCGATTCCCAAAGAGCTTTAGAACAAGGCATAGTTTTCCCTGCTGGCTCCTTGGGCAGGGGACCCATCTTCAGCCGTATGGCCTTTTTTGTGCCTGGCGCGGCGCCCAGAGGGAAAGGGTGGTTTTGAGGCTGAAGGCAGCAGGAAAGCCCGCAGCCGCTAGGTCTGTGGGGCTACGCAAGTGCTTCCAAAAGACCTTTAGAACAAGGCATAGTTTTGCCTGGTGGCTCCTTGGGCGGGGGACCCATCTCCAGCCATATGGCCGTTTTTGCTCCTGGCGCGGCGCCAAGTGGGAAAGGGTGGTTTTGAGGCTGAAGGCAGCAGGAAAGCCCGCAGCCCCCAGGTCTTTGGGACAACGCAAGCGGTTCCCAAAGAGCTTTAGAACAAGGCATAGTTTTCCCTGCTGGCTCTTTGGGCGGGGGACCCATCTCCAGACATATGGCCATTTTTGGGCCTGGCACGGCGCCAAGTGGGAAAGGGTGGTGTCGATGCTGAAGGCAGCAGGAAAGCCTGCAGCCCTCAGGTCTGTGGGGCTACGCAAGCGGTTCCCAAAGAGCTTTAGAACAAGGCATAGTTTTCCCTGCTGGCTCCTTGGGCAGGGGACCCATCTCCAGCCGTATGGCCATTTTGGGGCCTGGCGCGGCGCCCAGAGGGAAAGGTTGGTTTTGAGGCCGAAGGCAGCAGGAAAGCCCGCAGCCCCCAGGTCTGTGGAGCTACGCAAGCGGATCCCAAAGAGCTTTAGAACAAGGCATAGTTTTCCCTGATGGCTCCTTGGGCAGGTAACCCATCTCCAGCCGTATGGTCATTTTTGTGCCTGGCGCGGCACCAAGTGGGAAAGGGTGTTGTCGAGGCTGAAGGCAGCAGTAAAGCCCGCAGCCGCTAGGTCTGTGGGGCTACGCAAGTGCTTCCAAAAGACCTTTAGAACAAGGCACAGTTTTGCCTGGTGGCTTCTTGGGCGGGGGACCCATCTCCAGCCATATGGCGATTTTTGCTCCTGGCGCGGCGCCAAGTGGGAAAGGGTGGTGTCGAGGCTGAAGGCAGCAGGAAGGCCCGCAGCCCCCAGGTCTGTGGGGCTACGCAAGTAGTTACCAAAGAGCTTTAGAACAAGGCATAGTTTTCCCTGATGGCTCTTTGGGCGGGGGACCCATCTCCAGCCATATGGCCGTTTTTGCTCCTGGCGCGGCGCCAAGTGGGAAAGGGTGGTTTTGAGGCTGAAGGCAGCAGGAAAGCCCGCAGCCCCCAGGTCTGTGGGGCTACGCAAGCGGTTCCCAAAGAGCTTTAGAACAAGGCATAGTTTTCCCTGCTGGCTCTTTGGGCGGGGGACCCATTTCCAGCCATACGCCATTTTTGTGCCTGGCGCGGCGCCCAGATGGAAAGGGTGGTGTCGAGGCTGAAGGCAGCAGGAAAGCCCGCAGCCCCCAGGTCTGTGGGGCTACGCAAACGATTTCCAAAGAGCTTTAGAACAAGGCATAGTTTTCCCTGCTGGCTCCTTGGGCAGGGGACCCATCTCCAGCCGTATGGCCATTTTGGGGCCTGGCGCGGCGCCCAGAGGGAAAGGTTGGTTTTGAGGACGAAGGCAGCAGGAAAGCCCGCAGCCCCCATTTCTGTGGGGCTACGCAAGCGGTTCCCAAAGGGCTTTAGAACAAGGCATAGTTTTCCCTGCTGGCTCTTTGGGCGTGAGACCCATCTCCAGCCGTATGGCCATTTTTGTGCCTGGCGCGGTTCCCAGTGGGAAAGGGTGGTTTTGAGGCTGAAGGCAGCAGGAAAGCCCGCAGCCCCCAGGTCTGTGGGACAACGCAAGCGGTTCCCAAAGAGCTTTAGAACAAGGCATAGTTTTCCCTGCTGGCTCTTTGGGCGGGGGACCCATCTCCAGACATATGGCCATTTTTGGGCCTGGCACGGCGCCAAGTGGGAAAGGGTGGTGTCGAGGCTGAAGGCAGCAGGAAAGCCTGCAGCCCCCATGTCTCTGGGGCTACGCAAGCGGTTCCCAGAGAGCTTTAGAACAAGGCATAGTTTTCCCTGCTGGCTCCTTGTTCAGGGGCCCATCTGCAGCCGTATGGCCAATTTTGTGCCTGGCGCAGCGCCAAGTGGGAAAGGGTGGTGTCGAGGCTGAAGGCAGCAGGAAAGCCCGCAGCCCCCAGGTCTGTGGGGCTACGCAAGCGGTTCCCAAAGAGCTTTAGAACAAGGCATAGTTTTCCCTGCTGGCTCTTAGGGCGGGGGACCCATCTCCAGCCGTATGGCCATTTTTGTGCCTGGCGCAGCGCCAAGTGGGAAAGGGTGGTGTCGAGGCTGAAGGCAGCAGGAAAGCCTGTAGCCCCCAGGTCTGTGGGGCTACGCAAGCAGTTCCCAAAGAGCTTTAGAACAAGGCATAGTTTTCCCTGCTGGCGCTTTGGGCGGGGGGACCCATCTCCAGCCGTATGGCCTTTTTTGTGCCTGGCGCGGCGCCCAGAGGGAAAGGGTGGTTTTGAGGCTGAAGGCAGCAGGAAAGCCCGCAGCCCCCAGGTCTGTGGGGCTACGCAAACGGTTCCCAAAGAGTTTTAGAACAAGTCATAGTTTTCCCTGCTGGCTCTTTGGGCGGGGGACCCAGGTCCAGCCGTATGGCCATTTTTGTGCCTGGCGCGGCGCCCAGAGGGAAAGGGTGTTGTCGAGGCTGAAGGCAGCAGGAAAGCCCGCAGCCCCCAGGTCTGTGTGGCTACGCAAGCGATTTCCAAAGAGCTTCAGAACAAGGCATAGTTTTCCCTGCTGGCTCCTTGGGCAGGGGACCCATCTCCAGCCGTATGGCCATTTTGGGGCCTGGCGCGGCGCCCAGAGGGAAAGGTTGGTTTTGAGGCCGAAGGCAGCAGGAAAGCCCGCAGCCCCCAGGTCTGTGGAGCTACGCAAGTAGTTACCAAAGAGCTTTAGAACAAGGCATAGTTTTCCCTGCTGGCTCCTTGGGCAGGGGACCCATCTCCAACCATATGGCCATTTTTGTGCCTGGCGCGGCGCCAAGTGGGAAAGGGTGGTTTTGAGTGAGAAGTTAGCAGGAAAGCCATTATCTCCCAGGTCTGTGGGGTTACGCAAGTGGTTCCCAAAGAGCTTTAGAACAAGGCATAGTTTTCCCTGCTGGCTCCTTGGGCAGGGGACCCATCTCCAGCCGTATGGCCTTTTTTGTGCCTGGCGCGGCGCCCAGAGGGAAAGGGTGGTTTTGAGTGAGAAGGCAGCAGGAAAGCCCTTAGCTCCCAGGTCTGTGGGGCTACGCAAGCGGTTCCCAAAGAGCTTTAGAACAAGGCATAGTTTTCCCTGATGGCTCTTTGGGCGGGGGACCCATCTCCAGCCATATGGCCGTTTTTGCTCCTGGCGCGGCGCCAAGTGGGAAAGGGTGGTTTTGAGGCTGAAGGCATCAGGAAAGCCCGCAGCCCCCAGGTCTTTGGGACAACGCAAGCGGTTCCCAAAGAGCTTTAGAACAAGGCATAGTTTTCCCTGCTGGCTCTTTGGGCGGGGGACCCATCTCCAGACATATGGCCATTTTTGGGCCTGGCACGGCGCCAAGTGGGAAAGGGTGGTTTTGAGGCTGAAGACAGCAGGAAAGCCCGCAGCCCTCAGGTCTGTGTGGCTACGCAAGCGGTTCCCAAAGAGCTTTAGAACAAGGCATAGTTTTCCCTGCTGGCTCTTTGGGCGGGGGACCCATTTCCAGCCATACGCCATTTTTGTGCCTGGCGCGGCGCCCAGATGGAAAGGGTGGTGTCGAGGCTGAAGGCAGCAGGAAAGCCCGCAGCCCCCAGGTCTGTGTGGCTACGCAAACGATTTCCAAAGAGCTTTAGAACAAGGCATAGTTTTCCCTGCTGGCTCCTTGGGCAGGGGACCCATCTCCAGCCGTATGGCCATTTTGGGGCCTGGCGCGGCGCCCAGAGGGAAAGGTTGGTTTTGAGGCCGAAGGCAGCAGGAAAGCCCGCAGCCCCCAGGTCTGTGGGGCTACGCAAGCGGTTCCCAAAGGGCTTTAGAACAAGGCATAGTTTTCCCTGCTGGCTCTTTGGGCGTGAGACCCATCTCCAGCCATATGGCCATTTTTGGGCCTGGCGCGGTTCCCAGTGGGAAAGAGTGGTTTTGAGGCTGAAGGCAGCAGGAAAGCCCGCAGCCCCCAGGTCTGTGGGACAACGCAAGCGGTTCCCAAAGAGCTTTAGAACAAGGCATAGTTTTCCCTGCTGGCTCTTTGGGCGTGAGACCCATCTCCAGCCATATGGCCATTTTTGGGCCTGGCACGGCGCCAAGTGGGAAAGGGTGGTGTCGAGGCTGAAGGCAGCAGGAAAGCCTGCAGCCCCCATGTCTCTGGGGCTACGCAAGCGGTTCCCAAAGAGCTTTAGAACAAGGCATAGTTTTCCCTGCTGGCTCCTTGTGCAGGGGCCCATCTGCAGCCGTATGGCCAATTTTGTGCCTGGCGCAGCGCCAAGTGGGAAAGGGTGGTGTCGAGGCTGAAGGCAGCAGGAAAGCCCGCAGCCCCCAGGTCTGTGGGGCTACGCAAGCGGTTCCCAAAGAGCTTTAGAACAAGGCATAGTTTTCCCTGCTGGCTCTTAGGGCGGGGGACCCATCTCCAGCCGTATGGCCATTTTTGTGCCTGGCGCAGCGCCAAGTGGGAAAGGGTGGTGTCGAGGCTGAAGGCAGCAGGAAAGCCTGTAGCCCCCAGGTCTGTGGGGCTACGCAAGCAGTTCCCAAAGAGCTTTAGAACAAGGCATAGTTTTCCCTGCTGGCGCTTTGGGCGGGGGGACCCATCTCCAGCCGTATGGCCTTTTTTGTGCCTGGCGCGGCGCCCAGAGGGAAAGGGTGGTTTTGAGGCTGAAGGCAGCAGGAAAGCCCGCAGCCCCCAGGTCTGTGGGGCTACGCAAACGGTTCCCAAAGAGTTTTAGAACAAGGCATAGTTTTCCCTGCTGGCTCTTTGGGCGGGGGACCCAGGTCCAGCCGTATGGCCATTTTTGTGCCTGGCGCGGCGCCCAGAGGGAAAGGGTGTTGTCGAGGCTGAAGGCAGCAGGAAAGCCCGCAGCCCCCAGGTCTGTGTGGCTACGCAAGCGATTTCCAAAGAGCTTTAGAACAAGGCATAGTTTTCCCTGCTGGCTCTTTGGGCGGGGGACACATCTCCAGCCATATGGCCATTTTTGTGCCTGGCGCGGCGCCCAGAGGGAAAGGGTGTTGTCGAGGCTGAACGCAGCAGGAAAGCCCGCAGCCCCCAGGTCTGAGGGGCTACGCAAGCGATTCCCAAAGAGCTTTAGAACAAGGCATAGTTTTCCCTGCTGGCTCCTTGGGCAGGGGACCCATCTTCAGCCGTATGGCCTTTTTTGTGCCTGGCGCGGCGCCCAGAGGGAAAGGGTGGTTTTGAGGCTGAAGGCAGCAGGAAAGCCCGCAGCCGCTAGGTCTGTGGGGCTACGCAAGTGCTTCCAAAAGACCTTTAGAACAAGGCATAGTTTTGCCTGGTGGCTCCTTGGGCGGGGGACCCATCTCCAGCCATATGGCCGTTTTTGCTCCTGGCGCGGCGCCAAGTGGGAAAGGGTGGTTTTGAGGCTGAAGGCAGCAGGAAAGCCCGCAGCCCCCAGGTCTTTGGGACAACGCAAGCGGTTCCCAAAGAGCTTTAGAACAAGGCATAGTTTTCCCTGCTGGCTCTTTGGGCGGGGGACCCATCTCCAGACATATGGCCATTTTTGGGCCTGGCACGGCGCCAAGTGGGAAAGGGTGGTGTCGATGCTGAAGGCAGCAGGAAAGCCTGCAGCCCTCAGGTCTGTGGGGCTACGCAAGCGGTTCCCAAAGAGCTTTAGAACAAGGCATAGTTTTCCCTGCTGGCTCCTTGGGCAGGGGACCCATCTCCAGCCGTATGGCCATTTTGGGGCCTGGCGCGGCGCCCAGAGGGAAAGGTTGGTTTTGAGGCCGAAGGCAGCAGGAAAGCCCGCAGCCCCCAGGTCTGTGGAGCTACGCAAGCGGATCCCAAAGAGCTTTAGAACAAGGCATAGTTTTCCCTGATGGCTCCTTGGGCAGGTAACCCATCTCCAGCCGTATGGTCATTTTTGTGCCTGGCGCGGCACCAAGTGGGAAAGGGTGTTGTCGAGGCTGAAGGCAGCAGTAAAGCCCGCAGCCGCTAGGTCTGTGGGGCTACGCAAGTGCTTCCAAAAGACCTTTAGAACAAGGCACAGTTTTGCCTGGTGGCTTCTTGGGCGGGGGACCCATCTCCAGCCATATGGCGATTTTTGCTCCTGGCGCGGCGCCAAGTGGGAAAGGGTGGTGTCGAGGCTGAAGGCAGCAGGAAGGCCCGCAGCCCCCAGGTCTGTGGGGCTACGCAAGTAGTTACCAAAGAGCTTTAGAACAAGGCATAGTTTTCCCTGATGGCTCTTTGGGCGGGGGACCCATCTCCAGCCATATGGCCGTTTTTGCTCCTGGCGCGGCGCCAAGTGGGAAAGGGTGGTTTTGAGGCTGAAGGCAGCAGGAAAGCCCGCAGCCCCCAGGTCTGTGGGGCTACGCAAGCGGTTCCCAAAGAGCTTTAGAACAAGGCATAGTTTTCCCTGCTGGCTCTTTGGGCGGGGGACCCATTTCCAGCCATACGCCATTTTTGTGCCTGGCGCGGCGCCCAGATGGAAAGGGTGGTGTCGAGGCTGAAGGCAGCAGGAAAGCCCGCAGCCCCCAGGTCTGTGGGGCTACGCAAACGATTTCCAAAGAGCTTTAGAACAAGGCATAGTTTTCCCTGCTGGCTCCTTGGGCAGGGGACCCATCTCCAGCCGTATGGCCATTTTGGGGCCTGGCGCGGCGCCCAGAGGGAAAGGTTGGTTTTGAGGACGAAGGCAGCAGGAAAGCCCGCAGCCCCCATTTCTGTGGGGCTACGCAAGCGGTTCCCAAAGGGCTTTAGAACAAGGCATAGTTTTCCCTGCTGGCTCTTTGGGCGTGAGACCCATCTCCAGCCGTATGGCCATTTTTGTGCCTGGCGCGGTTCCCAGTGGGAAAGGGTGGTTTTGAGGCTGAAGGCAGCAGGAAAGCCCGCAGCCCCCAGGTCTGTGGGACAACGCAAGCGGTTCCCAAAGAGCTTTAGAACAAGGCATAGTTTTCCCTGCTGGCTCTTTGGGCGGGGGACCCATCTCCAGACATATGGCCATTTTTGGGCCTGGCACGGCGCCAAGTGGGAAAGGGTGGTGTCGAGGCTGAAGGCAGCAGGAAAGCCTGCAGCCCCCATGTCTCTGGGGCTACGCAAGCGGTTCCCAGAGAGCTTTAGAACAAGGCATAGTTTTCCCTGCTGGCTCCTTGTTCAGGGGCCCATCTGCAGCCGTATGGCCAATTTTGTGCCTGGCGCAGCGCCAAGTGGGAAAGGGTGGTGTCGAGGCTGAAGGCAGCAGGAAAGCCCGCAGCCCCCAGGTCTGTGGGGCTACGCAAGCGGTTCCCAAAGAGCTTTAGAACAAGGCATAGTTTTCCCTGCTGGCTCTTAGGGCGGGGGACCCATCTCCAGCCGTATGGCCATTTTTGTGCCTGGCGCAGCGCCAAGTGGGAAAGGGTGGTGTCGAGGCTGAAGGCAGCAGGAAAGCCTGTAGCCCCCAGGTCTGTGGGGCTACGCAAGCAGTTCCCAAAGAGCTTTAGAACAAGGCATAGTTTTCCCTGCTGGCGCTTTGGGCGGGGGGACCCATCTCCAGCCGTATGGCCTTTTTTGTGCCTGGCGCGGCGCCCAGAGGGAAAGGGTGGTTTTGAGGCTGAAGGCAGCAGGAAAGCCCGCAGCCCCCAGGTCTGTGGGGCTACGCAAACGGTTCCCAAAGAGTTTTAGAACAAGTCATAGTTTTCCCTGCTGGCTCTTTGGGCGGGGGACCCAGGTCCAGCCGTATGGCCATTTTTGTGCCTGGCGCGGCGCCCAGAGGGAAAGGGTGTTGTCGAGGCTGAAGGCAGCAGGAAAGCCCGCAGCCCCCAGGTCTGTGTGGCTACGCAAGCGATTTCCAAAGAGCTTCAGAACAAGGCATAGTTTTCCCTGCTGGCTCCTTGGGCAGGGGACCCATCTCCAGCCGTATGGCCATTTTGGGGCCTGGCGCGGCGCCCAGAGGGAAAGGTTGGTTTTGAGGCCGAAGGCAGCAGGAAAGCCCGCAGCCCCCAGGTCTGTGGAGCTACGCAAGTAGTTACCAAAGAGCTTTAGAACAAGGCATAGTTTTCCCTGCTGGCTCCTTGGGCAGGGGACCCATCTCCAACCATATGGCCATTTTTGTGCCTGGCGCGGCGCCAAGTGGGAAAGGGTGGTTTTGAGTGAGAAGTTAGCAGGAAAGCCATTATCTCCCAGGTCTGTGGGGTTACGCAAGTGGTTCCCAAAGAGCTTTAGAACAAGGCATAGTTTTCCCTGCTGGCTCCTTGGGCAGGGGACCCATCTCCAGCCGTATGGCCTTTTTTGTGCCTGGCGCGGCGCCCAGAGGGAAAGGGTGGTTTTGAGTGAGAAGGCAGCAGGAAAGCCCTTAGCTCCCAGGTCTGTGGGGCTACGCAAGCGGTTCCCAAAGAGCTTTAGAACAAGGCATAGTTTTCCCTGATGGCTCTTTGGGCGGGGGACCCATCTCCAGCCATATGGCCGTTTTTGCTCCTGGCGCGGCGCCAAGTGGGAAAGGGTGGTTTTGAGGCTGAAGGCATCAGGAAAGCCCGCAGCCCCCAGGTCTTTGGGACAACGCAAGCGGTTCCCAAAGAGCTTTAGAACAAGGCATAGTTTTCCCTGCTGGCTCTTTGGGCGGGGGACCCATCTCCAGACATATGGCCATTTTTGGGCCTGGCACGGCGCCAAGTGGGAAAGGGTGGTTTTGAGGCTGAAGACAGCAGGAAAGCCCGCAGCCCTCAGGTCTGTGTGGCTACGCAAGCGGTTCCCAAAGAGCTTTAGAACAAGGCATAGTTTTCCCTGCTGGCTCTTTGGGCGGGGGACCCATTTCCAGCCATACGCCATTTTTGTGCCTGGCGCGGCGCCCAGATGGAAAGGGTGGTGTCGAGGCTGAAGGCAGCAGGAAAGCCCGCAGCCCCCAGGTCTGTGTGGCTACGCAAACGATTTCCAAAGAGCTTTAGAACAAGGCATAGTTTTCCCTGCTGGCTCCTTGGGCAGGGGACCCATCTCCAGCCGTATGGCCATTTTGGGGCCTGGCGCGGCGCCCAGAGGGAAAGGTTGGTTTTGAGGCCGAAGGCAGCAGGAAAGCCCGCAGCCCCCAGGTCTGTGGGGCTACGCAAGCGGTTCCCAAAGGGCTTTAGAACAAGGCATAGTTTTCCCTGCTGGCTCTTTGGGCGTGAGACCCATCTCCAGCCATATGGCCATTTTTGGGCCTGGCGCGGTTCCCAGTGGGAAAGAGTGGTTTTGAGGCTGAAGGCAGCAGGAAAGCCCGCAGCCCCCAGGTCTGTGGGACAACGCAAGCGGTTCCCAAAGAGCTTTAGAACAAGGCATAGTTTTCCCTGCTGGCTCTTTGGGCGTGAGACCCATCTCCAGCCATATGGCCATTTTTGGGCCTGGCACGGCGCCAAGTGGGAAAGGGTGGTGTCGAGGCTGAAGGCAGCAGGAAAGCCTGCAGCCCCCATGTCTCTGGGGCTACGCAAGCGGTTCCCAAAGAGCTTTAGAACAAGGCATAGTTTTCCCTGCTGGCTCCTTGTGCAGGGGCCCATCTGCAGCCGTATGGCCAATTTTGTGCCTGGCGCAGCGCCAAGTGGGAAAGGGTGGTGTCGAGGCTGAAGGCAGCAGGAAAGCCCGCAGCCCCCAGGTCTGTGGGGCTACGCAAGCGGTTCCCAAAGAGCTTTAGAACAAGGCATAGTTTTCCCTGCTGGCTCTTAGGGCGGGGGACCCATCTCCAGCCGTATGGCCATTTTTGTGCCTGGCGCAGCGCCAAGTGGGAAAGGGTGGTGTCGAGGCTGAAGGCAGCAGGAAAGCCTGTAGCCCCCAGGTCTGTGGGGCTACGCAAGCAGTTCCCAAAGAGCTTTAGAACAAGGCATAGTTTTCCCTGCTGGCGCTTTGGGCGGGGGGACCCATCTCCAGCCGTATGGCCTTTTTTGTGCCTGGCGCGGCGCCCAGAGGGAAAGGGTGGTTTTGAGGCTGAAGGCAGCAGGAAAGCCCGCAGCCCCCAGGTCTGTGGGGCTACGCAAACGGTTCCCAAAGAGTTTTAGAACAAGGCATAGTTTTCCCTGCTGGCTCTTTGGGCGGGGGACCCAGGTCCAGCCGTATGGCCATTTTTGTGCCTGGCGCGGCGCCCAGAGGGAAAGGGTGTTGTCGAGGCTGAAGGCAGCAGGAAAGCCCGCAGCCCCCAGGTCTGTGGGGCTACGCAAGCGGTTCCCAAAGAGCTTTAGAACAAGGCATAGTTTTCCCTGCTGGCTCTTTGGGCGGGGGACCCATCTCCAGCCATAGGCCTTTTTTGTGCCTGGCGCGGCGCCCAGAGGGAAAGGGTGGTGTCGAGGCTGAAGGCAGCAGGAAAGCCTGCAGCCCCCAGGTCTGTGGGACAACGCAAGCGGTTCCAAAGAGCTTTAGAACGAGGCATAGTTTTCCCTGATGGCTCTTTGGGCGGGGGACCCATGTCCAGCCGTATGGCCATTTTTGTGCCTGGCGCGGCGCCAAGTGGGAAAGGGTGGTTTTGAGGCTGAAGGGAGCAGGAAAGCCCGCAGCCCCCAGGTCTGTGTGGCTACGAAAGCGATTTCCAAAGAGCTTTAGAACAAGGCATAGTTTTCCCTGCTGGCTCTTTGGGCGGGGGACACATCTCCAGCCATATGGCCATTTTTGTGCCTGGCGCGGCGCCCAGAGGGAAAGGGTGTTGTCGAGGCTGAACGCAGCAGGAAAGCCCGCAGCCCCCAGGTCTGAGGGGCTACGCAAGCGATTCCCAAAGAGCTTTAGAACAAGGCATAGTTTTCCCTGCTGGCTCCTTGGGCAGGGGACCCATCTCCAGCCGTATGGCCATTATTGTGCCTGGCGCAGCGCCAAGTGGGAAAGGGTGTTGTCGAGGCTGAAGGCAGCAGGAAAGCCCGCAGCCGCTAGGTCTGTGGGGCTACGCAAGTGCTTCCAAAAGACCTTTAGAACAAGGCATAGTTTTGCCTGGTGGCTCCTTGGGCGGGGGACCCATCTCCAGCCATATGGCCGTTTTTGCTCCTGGCGCGGCGCCAAGTGGGAAAGGGTGGTTTTGAGGCTGAAGGCATCAGGAAAGCCCGCAGCCCCCAGGTCTTTGGGACAACGCAAGCGGTTCCCAAAGAGCTTTAGAACCAGGCATAGTTTTCCCTGCTGGCTCTTTGGGCAAGGGACCCATCTCCAGACATATGGCCATTTTTGGGCCTGGCACGGCGCCAAGTGGGAAAGGGTGGTGTTGATGCTGAAGGCAGCAGGAAAGCCTGCAGCCCTCAGGTCTGTGGGGCTACGCAAGTGGTTCCCAAAGAGCTTTAGAACAAGGCATAGTTTTCCCTGCTGGCTCCTTGTGCAGGGGACCCATCTCCAGCCGTGTGGCCATTTTTGTGCATGGCGTAGTGGCAAGTGGGAAAGTGTGGTTTTGAGGCTGAAGGCAGCAGGAAAGCCCGCAGCCCTCAGGTCTGTGGGGCTACGCAAGCGGTTCCCAAAGAGCTTTAGAACAAGGCATAGTTTTCCCTGCTGGCTCTTTGGGCGGGGGACCCATCTCCAGCCATACGCCATTTTTGTGACTGGCGCGGCGCCCAGAGGGAAAGGTTGGTTTTGAGGCCGAAGGCAGCAGGAAAGCCCGCAGCCCCCAGGTCTGTGGAGCTACGCAAGTGGATCCCAAAGAGCTTTAGAACAAGGCATAGTTTTCCCTGATGGCTCCTTGGGCAGGTAACCCATCTCCAGCCGTATGGTCATTTTTGTGCCTGGCGCGGCACCAAGTGGGAAAGGGTGGTGTCGAGGCTGAAGGCAGCAGGAAGGCCCGCAGCCCCCAGGTCTGTGGGGCTACGCAAGCGGATCCCAAAGAGCTTTAGAACAAGGCATAGTTTTCCCTGCTGGCTCCTTGGGCGGGGGACCCATCTCCAACCATATGGCCATTTTTGTGCCTGGCGCGGCGCCAAGTGGGAAAGGATGGTTTTGCGTGAGAAGTTAGCAGGAAAGCCCTTATCTCCCAGGTCTGTGGGGTTACGCAAGTGGTTCCCAAAGAGCTTTAGAACAAGGCATAATTTTCCCTGATGGCTGTTTTGGCAGGGGACCCATCTCCAGCCGTATGGCCATTATTGTGCCTGGCGCGGCGCCAAGTGGGAAAGGGTGTTGTCGAGGCTGAAGGCAGCAGGAAAGCCCGCAGCCCCCAGGTCTGAGGGGCTACGCAAGCGATACCCAAAGAGCTTTAGAACAAGGCATAGTTTTCCCTGCTGGCTCCTTGGGCAGGGGACCCATCTTCAGCCGTATGGCCTTTTTTGTGCCTGGCGCGGCGCCCAGAGGGAAAGGGTGGTTTTGAGTGAGAAGGCAGCAGGAAAGCCCTTAGCTCCCAGGTCTTTGGGACAACGCAAGCGGTTCCCAAAGAGCTTTAGAACAAGGCATAGTTTTCCCTGCTGGCTCTTTGGGCGGGGGACCCATCTCCAGACATATGGCCATTTTTGGGCCTGGCACGGCGCCAAGTGGGAAAGGGTGGTGTCGATGCTGAAGGCAGCAGGAAAGCCTGCAGCCCTCAGGTCTGTGGGGCTACGCAAGTGGTTCCCAAAGAGCTTTAGAACAAGGCATAGTTTTCCCTGATGGCTCTTTGGGCGGGGGACCCATCTCCAGCCGTGTGGCCATTTTTGTGCATGGCGTAGTGGCAAGTGGGAAAGTGTGGTTTTGAGGCTGAAGGCAGCAGGAAAGCCCGCAGCCCTCAGGTCTGTGGGGCTACGCAAGCGGTTCCCAAAGAGCTTTAGAACAAGGCATAGTTTTCCCTGCTGGCTCTTTGGGCGGGGGACCCATTTCCAGCCATACGCCATTTTTGTGCCTGGCGCGGCGCCCAGATGGAAAGGGTGGTGTCGAGGCTGAAGGCAGCAGGAAAGCCTGCAGCCCCCAGGTCTGTGTGGCTACGCAAACGATTTCCAAAGAGCTTTAGAACAAGGCATAGTTTTTCCCTGCTGGCTCCTTGGGCAGGGGACCCATCTCCAGCCGTATGGCCATTTTGGGGCCTGGCGCGGCGCCCAGAGGGAAAGGTTGGTTTTGAGGCCGAAGGCAGCAGGAAAGCCCGCAGCCCCCAGGTCTGTGGGGCTACGCAAGCGGTTCCCAAAGGGCTTTAGAACAAGGCATAGTTTTCCCTGCTGGCTCTTTGGGCGTTAGACCCATCTCCAGCCGTATGGCCATTTTTGTGCCTCGCGCGGTTCCCAGTAGGAAAGGGTTGTTTTGAGGCTGAAGGCAGCAGGAAAGCCCGCAGCCCCCAGGTCTGTGGGACAACGCAAGCGATTCCCAAAGAGCTTTAGAACAAGGCATAGTTTTCCCTGCTGGCTCCTTGGGCAGGGGACCCATCTTCAGCCGTATGGCCTTTTTTGTGCCTGGCGCGGCGCCCAGAGGGAAAGGGTGTTTTTGAGTGAGAAGGCAGCAGGAAAGCCCTTAGCTCCCAGGTCTGTGGGGCTACGCAAGCGGTACCCAAAGAGCTTTAGAACAAGGCATAGTTTTCCCTGATGGCTGTTTTGGCAGGGGACCCATCTCCAGCCGTATGGCCATTATTGTGCCTGGCGCGGCGCCAAGTGGGAAAGGGTGTTGTCGAGGCTGAACGCAGCAGGAAAGCCCGCAGCCCCCAGGTCTGAGGGGCTACGCAAGCGATTCCCAAAGAGCTTTAGAACAAGGCATAGTTTTCCCTGCTGGCTCCTTGGGCAGGGGACCCATCTTCAGCCGTATGGCCTTTTTTGTGCCTGGCGCGGCGCCAAGTGGGAAAGGGTGGTTTTGAGTGAGAAGGCAGCAGGAAAGCCCTTAGCTCCCAGGTCTTTGGGACAACGCAAGCGGTTCCCAAAGAGCTTTAGAACAAGGCATAGTTTTCCCTGCTGGCTCTTTGGGCGGGGGACCCATCTCCAGACATATGGCCATTTTTGGGCCTGGCACGGCGCCAAGTGGGAAAGGGTGGTGTCGATGCTGAAGGCAGCAGGAAAGCCTGCAGCACCCAGGTCTGTGGGGCTACGCAAGTGGTTCCCAAAGAGCTTTAGAACAAGGCATAGTTTTCCCTGCTGGCTCCTTGTGCAGGGGACCCATCTCCAGCCGTGTGGCCATTATTGTGCCTGGCGCAGCGCCAAGTGGGAAAGGGTGTTTTCAAGGCTGAAGGCAGCAGGAAAGCCCGCAGCCGCTAGGTCTGTGGGGCTACGCAAGTGCTTCCAAAAGACCTTTAGAACAAGGCATAGTTTTGCCTGGTGGCTCCTTGGGCGGGGGACCCATCTCCAGCCATATGGCCGTTTTTGCTCCTGGCGCGGCGCCAAGTGGGAAAGGGTGGTTTTGAGGCTGAAGGCAGCAGGAAAGCCCGCAGCCCCAGGTCTTTGGGACAACGCAAGCGGTTCCCAAAGAGCTTTAGAACAAGGCATAGTTTTCCCTGCTGGCTCTTTGGGCGGGGGACCCATCTCCAGCCATACGCCATTTTTGTGACTGGCGTAATGGCAAGTGGGAAAGTGTGGTTTTGAGGCTGAAGGCAGCAGGAAAGCCCGCAGCCCTCAGGTCTGTGTGGCTACGCAAGCGATTTCCCAAAGAGCTTTAGAACAAGGCATAATTTTCCCTGCTGGCTCCTTGAGCGGGGGACCCATCTCCATGCATAGGCCATTGTTGTGCCTGGCGTGGCACCAAGTGGGAAAGGGTGGTGTCGAGGCTGAAGGCAGCAGGAAGGCTCGCAGCTCCCAGGTCTGTGGGGCTACGCAAGCGGTTCCCAAAGAGCTTTAGAACAAGGCATAGTTTTCCCTGCTGTCTCCTTGGGAGTGGGACCCATCTCCAGCCGTATGGCCATTTTTGGGCCTGGGGCAGCACCAAGTGGGAAAGGGTGTTGTCGAGGCTGAAGGCAGCAGGAAAGCCCGCAGCCCAGAGGTCTGTGGGGCTACGCAAGCGGTTCCCAAAGAGCTTTAGAACAAGGCATAGTTTTCCCTGCTGGCTCTTTGTGCGTGGGACCCATCACCAGCCGTATGGCCATTTTTGTGCCTGGCGCGGCGCCCAGAGGGAAAGGGTGGTGTCGAGGCTGAAGGCAGCAGGAAAGCCTGCAGCCCCCAGGTCTGTGGGGCTACGCAAGCGGTTCCCAAAGAGCTTTAGAACAAGGCATAGTTTTCCCTGCTGGCTCTTTGGGCGGGGGACCCATCTCCAGCCGTATGGCCATTTTTCTGCCTGGCGCGGCGCCCAGTGGGAAAGGGTGGTGTCGATGCTGAAGGCAGCAGGAAGGCCCGCAGCTCCCAGGTCTGTGGGGCTACGGAAGCGGTTCCCAAAGAGCTTTAGAACAAGGTATAGTTTTCCCTGCTGGCTCTTTGGGCGGGGGACTCATCTCCAGCCATATGGCCATTATTGGGCCTGGCGCGGCGCCCAGAGGGAAAGGGTGTTGTCGAGGCTGAAGGCAGCAGGAAAGCCTGCAGCCCCCAGG
Organism: Rissa tridactyla; assembly: GCF_028500815.1. Taxonomy (NCBI): domain Eukaryota; kingdom Metazoa; phylum Chordata; class Aves; order Charadriiformes; family Laridae; genus Rissa; species Rissa tridactyla. The sequence continues at coordinate 23,558,484 of NC_071476.1, forward strand.
TCTGTGGGGCTACGCAAGCGGTTCCCAAATAGCCTTAGAACAAGGCATAGTTTTCCTTGCTGGCTCTTTGGGCGGGGGACCCATCTCCAGCCGTATGGCCATTTTTGGGCCTGGCGTGGCACCAAGTGGTAAAGGGTGCTGTCGAGGCTGAAGGCAACAGGAAGGCCCGTAGCTCCCAGGTCTGTGGGGCTACGCAAGCGGTTCCCAAAGAGCTTTAGAACAAGGCACAGTTTTCCCTGTGGCTCTTTGCGCGCGGGACCCATCTCCAGCCGTATGGCCATTATTGTGCCTGGCGCGGCGCCAAGTGGGAAAGGGTGGTGTCGAGGCTGAAGGCAGCAGGAAGGCCCGCAGCTCCCAGGTCTGTGGGGCTACGCAAGAGGTTCCCAAAGAGCTTTAGAACAAGGCATAGTTTTCCCTGCTGGCTCTTTGGGCGGGAGACCCATCTCCAGCCGTATGGCCATTTTTGGGCCTGGCGCGGCACCAAGTGGTAAAGGGTGGTGTCGAGGCTGAAGGCAGCAGGAAGGCCCGCAGCTCCCAGGTCTGTGGGGCTACGCAAGCGGTTCCCAAAGAGCTTTAGAACAAGGTATAGTTCTCCCTGCTGGCTCTTTGTGCGGGGGACTCATCTCCACCCATAGGGTCATTTCTGTGCTTGGCGCGGCACCCAGAGGGAAAGGGTGGTTTTGGGGCTGAAGGCAGCAGGAAAGCCTGCAGCCCCCAGGTCTGTGGGGCTACGCAAGCGTTTCCCAAATAGCCTTAGAACAAGGCATACTTTTCCCTGCAGGCTCTTTGTGCGTGGGACCCATCTCCAGCCATATGGCCATTTTTGTGCCTGGCGCGGCACCAAGTGGTAAAGGGTGGTGTCGAGGCTGAAGGCAGCAGGAAAGCCTGCAGCCCCCAGGTCTGTGGGGCTACGCAAGCGGTTCCCAAAGAGCTTTAGAACAAGGCATAGCTTTCCCTACTGGCTCTTTGTGCGTGGGACCCATCTCCAGCCATATGGCCATTTTTGTGCCTGGCGCGGCGCCAAGTGGGAAAGGGTGGTGTCGAGGCTGAAGGCAGCAGCAAAGCCCGCAGCCCCCAGGTCTGCGGGGTTACGCAAGCGGTTCCCAAAGAGCTTTAGAACAAGGCATAGTTTTCCCTGCTGGCTCTTTGGGCGGGGGACCAATCTCCAGCAGTATGGCCATTATTGTGCTTGGCGCGGCGCCAAGTGGGAAACGGTGGTGTCGAGGCTGAAGGCAGCAGGAACGCCCGCAGCTCCCAGGTCTGTAGGGCTACGGAAGCGGTTCCCAAAGAGCTTTAGAACAAGGCATAGTTTTCCCAGCTGGCTCTTTGGGCGGGGGACCCATCTCCAGCCGTATGGCCATTTTTGTGCCTGGCGCAGCGCCAAGTGGGAAAGGGTGGTGTCGAGGCTGAACGCAGCAGGAAAGCCTGTAGCCCCCAGGTCTGTGGGGCTACGCAAGCAGTTCCCAAAGAGCTTTAGAACAAGGCATAGTTTTCCCTGATGGCGCTTTGGGCGGGGGGACCCATCTCCAGCCGTATGGCCTTTTTTGTGCCTGGCGCGGCGCCCAGAGGGAAAGGGTGGTTTTGAGGCTGAAGGCAGCAGGAAAGCCCGCAGCCCCCAGGTCTGTGGGGCTACGCAAACGGTTCCCAAAGAGTTTTAGAACAAGGCATAGTTTTCCCTGCTGGCTCTTTGGGCGGGGGACCCAGGTCCAGCCGTATGGCCATTTTTGTGCCTGGCGCGGCGCCCAGAGGGAAAGGGTGTTGTCGAGGCTGAAGGCAGCAGGAAAGCCCGCAGCCCCCAGGTCTGTGGGGCTACGCAAGCGGTTCCCAAAGAGCTTTAGAGCAAGGTATAATTTTCCCTAACGGCTCCTTGGGCGGGGGACCCATCTCCAGCCATAGGCCTTTTTTGTGCCTGGCCCAGCGCCCAGAGGGAAAGGGTGGTTTTGAGGCTAAAGGCAGCAGGAAAGCCCTCAGCCCCCAGGTCTGTGGGACAACGCAAGCGGTTCCCAAAGAGCTTTAGAACAAGGCATAGTTTTCCCTGCTGGCTCTTTGGGCGTGGGACCCCTCTCCAGTCATATGGCCATTTTTGGGCCCAGCGCGGCGCCAAGTGGGAAAGGGTGGTTTTGAGGCTGAAGGCAGCAGGAAAGCCTGCAGCCCCCAGGTCTTTGGGACAACGCAAGCGGTTCCCAAAGAGCTTTAGAACAAGGCATAATTTTCCCTGCTGGCGCTTTGGGCGGGGGGACCCATCTCCAGCCGTATGGCCTTTTTTGTGCCTGGCGCGGCGCCCAGAGGGAAAGGGTGGTTTTGAGGCTGAAGGCAGCAGGAAAGCCCGCAGCCCCCAGGTCTGTGGGGCTACGCAAACGGTTCCCAAAGAGTTTTAGAACAAGGCATAGTTTTCCCTGCTGGCTCTTTGGGCGGGGGACCCAGGTCCAGCCGTATGGCCATTTTTGTGCCTGGCGCGGCGCCCAGAGGGAAAGGGTGTTGTCGAGGCTGAAGGCAGCAGGAAAGCCCGCAGCCCCCAGGTCTGTGGGGCTACGCAAGCGGTTCCCAAAGAGCTTTAGAGCAAGGTATAATTTTCCCTAACGGCTCCTTGGGCGGGGGACCCATCTCCAGCCATAGGCCTTTTTTGTGCCTGGCCCAGCGCCCAGAGGGAAAGGGTGGTTTTGAGGCTAAAGGCAGCAGGAAAGCCCGCAGCCCCCAGGTCTGTGGGGCTACGCAAGCGGTTCCCAAAGAGCTTTAGAACAAGGCATAGTTTTCCCTGCTGGCTCTTTGGGCGTGGGACCCCTCTCCAGTCATATGGCCATTTTTGGGCCCAGCGCGGCGCCAAGTGGGAAAGGGTGGTTTTGAGGCTGAAGGCAGCAGGAAAGCCTGCAGCCCCCAGGTCTTTGGGACAACGCAAGCGGTTCCCAAAGAGCTTTAGAACAAGGCATAGTTTTCCCTGCTGGCTCTTTGGGCAGGGGACCCATGTCCAGCCATATGGCCTTTTTTGTGCCTGGCGCGGCGCCCAGAGGGAAAGGGTGGTTTTGAGTGAGAAGGCAGCAGGAAAGCCTGCAGCCCTCAGGTCTGTGGGGCTACGCAAGCGGTTCCCAAAGAGCTTTAGAACAAGGCATAGTTTTCCCTGCTGGCTGTTTTGGCAGGGGACCCATCTCCAGCCGTATGGCCATTATTGTGCCTGGCGCGGCGCCAAGTGGGAAAGGGTGTTGTCGAGGCTGAAGGCAGCAGTAAAGCCCGCAGCCGCTAGGTCTGTGGGGCTACGCAAGTGCTTCCAAAAGACCTTTAGAACAAGGCACAGTTTTGCCTGGTGGCTCCTTGGGCGGGGGACCCATCTCCAGCCATATGGCGATTTTTGCTCCTGGCGCGGCGCCAAGTGGGAAAGGGTGGTGTCGAGGCTGAAGGCAGCAGGAAGGCCCGCAGCCCCCAGGTCTGTGGGGCTACGCAAGTAGTTACCAAAGAGCTTTAGAACAAGGCATAGTTTTCCCTGCTGGCTCCTTGGGCAGGGGACCCATCTCCAACCATATGGCCATTTTTGTGCCTGGCGCGGCGCCAAGTGGGAAAGGGTGGTTTTGAGTGAGAAGTTAGCAGGAAAGCCATTATCTCCCAGGTCTGTGGGGTTACGCAAGTGGTTCCCAAAGAGCTTTAGAACAAGGCATAGTTTTCCCTGCTGGCTCCTTGGGCAGGGGACCCATCTCCAGCCGTATGGCCTTTTTTGTGCCTGGCGCGGCGCCCAGAGGGAAAGGGTGGTTTTGAGTGAGAAGGCAGCAGGAAAGCCCGCAGCCCTCAGGTCTGTGGGGCTACGCAAGCGGTTCCCAAAGAGCTTTAGAACAAGGCATAGTTTTCCCTGATGGCTCTTTGGGCGGGGGACCCATCTCCAGCCATATGGCCGTTTTTGCTCCTGGCGCGGCGCCAAGTGGGAAAGGGTGGTTTTGAGGCAGAAGGCAGCAGGAAAGCCCGCAGCCCCCAGGGCTTTGGGACAATGCAAGCGGTTCCCAAAGAGCTTTAGAACAAGGCATAGTTTTCCCTGATGGCTCTTTGGGCGGGGGACCCATCTCCAGACATATGGCCATTTTTGGGCCTGGCACGGCGCCAAGTGGGAAAGGGTGGTTTTGAGGCTGAAGGCAGCAGGAAAGCCGGCAGCCCCCAGGTCTGTGGGGCTACGCAAGCGGTTCCCAAAGAGCTTTAGAACAAGGCATAGTTTTCCCTGCTGGCTCTTTGGGCGGGGGACCCATTTCCAGCCATACGCCATTTTTGTGCCTGGCGCGGCGCCCAGATGGAAAGGGTGGTGTCGAGGCTGAAGGCAGCAGGAAAGCCCGCAGCCCCCAGGTCTGTGTGGCTACGCAAACGATTTCCAAAGAGCTTTAGAACAAGGCATAGTTTTCCCTGCTGGCTCCTTGGGCAGGGGACCCATCTCCAGCCGTATGGCCATTTTGGGGCCTGGCGCGGCGCCCAGAGGGAAAGGTTGGTTTTGAGGCCGAAGGCAGCAGGAAAGCCTGCAGCCCCCAGGTCTGTGGGGCTACGCAAGCGGTTCCCAAAGGGCTTTAGAACAAGGCATAGTTTTCCCTGCTGGCTCTTTGGGCGTGAGACCCATCTCCAGCCGTATGGCCATTTTTGTGCCTGGCGCGGTTCCCAGTGGGAAAGGGTTGTTTTGAGGCTGAAGGCAGCAGGATAGCCCGCAGCCCCCAGGTCTGTGGGGCTACGCAAGCGGTTCCCAAAGAGCTTTAGAACAAGGCATAGTTTTTCCTGCTGGCTCTTTGGGCGGGGGACCCATCTCCAGCCGTATGGCCATTTTTGGGCCTGGCACGGCGCCAAGTGGGAAAGGGTGGTGTCGAGGCTGAAGGCAGCAGGAAAGCCTGCAGCCCCCAGGTCTGTGGGGCTACGCAAGCGGTTCCCAAAGAGCTTTAGAACAAGGCATAATTTTCCCTGCTGGCTCCTTGTGCAGGGGCCCATCTGCAGCCGTATGGCCAATTTTGTGCCTGGCGCAGCGCCAAGTGGGAAAGGGTGGTGTCGAGGCTGAAGGCAGCAGGAAAGCCCGCAGCCCCCAGGTCTGTGGGGCTACGCAAGCGGTTCCCACAGAGCTTTAGAACAAGGCATAGTTTTCCCTGCTGGCTCTTAGGGCGGGGGACCCATCTCCAGCCGTATGGCCATTTTTGTGTCTGGCGCAGCGCCAAGTGGGAAAGGGTGGTGTCGAGGCTGAAGGCAGCAGGAAAGCCCGCAGCCGCTAGGTCTGTGGGGCTACGCAAGTGCTTCCAAAAGACCTTTAGAACAAGGCATAGTTTTGCCTGGTGGCTCCTTGGGCGGGGGACCCATCTCCAGCCATATGGCGGTTTTTGCTCCTGGCGCGGCGCCAAGTGGGAAAGGGTGGTTTTGAGGCTGAAGGCAGCAGGAAAGCCCGCAGCCCCCAGGTCTGTGGGACAACGCAAGCGGTTCCCAAAGAGCTTTAGAACAAGGCATAGTTTTCCCTGCTGGCTCCTTGTGCAGGGGACCCATCTCCAGCCGTATGGCCATTTTTGTGCCTGGCGCGGTTCCCAGTGGGAAAGGGTGGTGTCGAGGCTGAAGGCAGCAGGAAAGCCCGCAGCCCCCAGGTCTGTGGGACAACGCAAGCGGTTCCCAAAGAGCTTTAGAACAAGGCATAGTTTTCCCTGCTGGCTCTTAGGGCGGGGGACCCATCTCCAGCCGTATGGCCATTTTTGTGCCTGGCGCAGCGCCAAGTGGGAAAGGGTGGTGTCGAGGCTGAAGGCAGCAGGAAAGCCTGTAGCCCCCAGGTCTGTGGGGCTACGCAAGCACTTCCCAAAGAGCTTTAGAACAAGGCATAGTTTTCCCTGCTGGCGCTTTGGGTGGGGGGACCCATCTCCAGCCGTATGGCCTTTTTTGTGCCTGGCGCGGCGCCCAGAGGGAAAGGGTGGTTTTGAGGCTGAAGGCAGCAGGAAAGCCCGCAGCCCCCAGGTCTGTGGGGCTACGCAAACGGTTCCCAAAGAGTTTTAGAACAAGGCATAGTTTTCCCTGCTGGCTCTTTGGGCGGGGGACCCAGGTCCAGCCTTATGGCCATTTTTGTGCCTGGCGCGGCGCCCAGAGGGAAAGGGTGTTGTCGAGGCTGAAGCCAGCAGGAAAGCCCGCAGCCCCCAGGTCTGTGGGGCTACGCAAGCGGTTCCCAAAGAGCTTTAGAACAAGGCATAGTTTTCCCTGCTGGCTCTTTGGGCGGGGGACCCATCTCTAGCCATAGGCCTTTTTTGTGCCTGGCGCGGCGCCCGGATGGAAAGGGTGGTGTCGAGGCTGAAGGCAGCAGGAAAGCCTGCAGCCCCCAGGTCTGTGGGGCTACGCAAGCGGTTCCCAAAGAGCTTTAGAACAAGGGATAGCTTTCCCTGCTGGCTCCTTGGGCAGGGTACTCATCTCCAGCCGTATGGCCATTTTTGTGCCTGGCGCGGCACCAAGTAGGGAAAGGGTTGTTTTGAGGCTGAAGGCAGCAGGAAAGCCTGCAGCCCCCAGGTCTTTGGGACAACGCAAGCGGTTCCCAAAGAGCTTTAGAACAAGGCATAGTTTTCCCTGCTGGCTCTTTGGGCAGGGGACCCATGTCCAGCCATATGGCCTTTTTTGTGCCTGGCGCGGCGCCCAGAGGGAAAGGGTGGTTTTGAGTGAGAAGGCAGCAGGAAAGCCTGCAGCCCCCAGGTCTTTGGGACAACGCAAGCGGTTCCCAAAGAGCTTTAGAACAAGGCATAGTTTTCCCTGCTGGCTGTTTTGGCAGGGGACCCATCTCCAGCCGTATGGCCATTTTTGTACCTGGCGCGGCGCCAAGTGGGAAAGGGTGTTGTCGAGGCTGAAGGCTGCAGTAAAGCCCGCAGCCGCTAGGTCTGTGGGGCTACGCAAGTGCTTCCAAAAGACTTTTAGAAGAAGGCACAGTTTTGCCTGGTGGCTCCTTGGGCGGGGGACCCATCTCCAGCCATATGGCGATTTTTGCTCCTGGCGCGGCGCCAAGTGGGAAAGGGTGGTGTCGAGGCTGAAGGCAGCAGGAAGGCCCGCAGCCCCCAGGTCTGTGGGGCTACGCAAGTAGTTACCAAAGAGCTTTAGAACAAGGCATAGTTTTCCCTGCTGGCTCCTTGGGCAGGGGACCCATCTCCAACCATATGGCCATTTTTGTGCCTGGCGCGGCGCCAAGTGGGAAAGGGTGGTTTTGAGTGAGAAGTTAGCAGGAAAGCCATTATCTCCCAGGTCTGTGGGGTTACGCAAGTGGTTCCCAAAGAGCTTTAGAACAAGGCATAGTTTTCCCTGCTGGCTCCTTGGGCAGGGGACCCATCTCCAGCCGTATGGCCTTTTTTGTGCCTGGCGCGGCGCCCAGAGGGAAAGGGTGGTTTTGAGTGAGAAGGCAGCAGGAAAGCCCTTAGCTCCCAGGTCTGTGGGGCTACGCAAGCGGTTCCCAAAGAGCTTTAGAACAAGGCATAGTTTTCCCTGATGGCTCTTTGGGCGGGGGACCCATCTCCAGCCATATGGCCGTTTTTGCTCCTGGCGCGGCGCCAAGTGGGAAAGGGTGGTTTTGAGGCAGAAGGCAGCAGGAAAGCCCGCAGCCCCCAGGGCTTTGGGACAATGCAAGCGGTTCCCAAAGAGCTTTAGAACAAGGCATAGTTTTCCCTGCTGGCTCTTTGGGCGGGGGACCCATCTCCAGCCATATGGCCATTTTTGGGCCTGGCACGGCGCCAAGTGGGAAAGGGTGGTTTTGAGGCTGAAGGCAGCAGGAAAGCCGGCAGCCCCCAGGTCTGTGGGGCTACGCAAGCGGTTCCCAAAGAGCTTTAGAACAAGGCATAGTTTTGCCTGGTGGCTCCTTGGGCGGGGGACCCATTTCCAGCCATACGCCATTTTTGTGCCTGGCGCGGCGCCCAGATGGAAAGGGTGGTGTCGAGGCTGAAGGCAGCAGGAAAGCCCGCAGCCCCCAGGTCTGTGTGGCTACGCAAACGATTTCCAAAGAGCTTTAGAACAAGGCATAGTTTTCCCTGCTGGCTCCTTGGGCAGGGGACCCATCTCCAGCCGTATGGCCATTTTGGGGCCTGGCGCGGCGCCCAGAGGGAAAGGTTGGTTTTGAGGCCGAAGGCAGCAGGAAAGCCTGCAGCCCCCAGGTCTGTGGGGCTACGCAAGCGGTTCCCAAAGGGCTTTAGAACAAGGCATAGTTTTCCCTGCTGGCTCTTTGGGCGTGAGACCCATCTCCAGCCGTATGGCCATTTTTGTGTCTGGCGCGGTTCCCAGTGGGAAAGGGTGGTTTTGAGGCTGAAGGCAGCAGGAAAGCCCGCAGCCCCCAGGTCTGTGGGACAACGCAAGCGGTTCCCAAAGAGCTTTAGAACAAGGCATAGTTTTTCCTGCTGGCTCTTTGGGCGGGGGACCCATCTCCAGCCGTATGGCCATTTTTGGGCCTGGCACGGCGCCAAGTGGGAAAGGGTGGTGTCGAGGCTGAAGGCAGCAGGAAAGCCTGCAGCCCCCAGGTCTGTGGGGCTACGCAAGCGGTTCCCAAAGAGCTTTAGAACAAGGCATAATTTTCCCTGCTGGCTCCTTGTGCAGGGGCCCATCTGCAGCCGTATGGCCAATTTTGTGCCTGGCGCAGCGCCAAGTGGGAAAGGGTGGTGTCGAGGCTGAAGGCAGCAGGAAAGCCCGCAGCCCCCAGGTCTGTGGGGCTACGCAAGCGGTTCCCAAAGAGCTTTAGAACAAGGCATAGTTTTCCCTGCTGGCTCTTAGGGCGGGGGACCCATCTCCAGCCGTATGGCCATTTTTGTGCCTGGCGCAGCGCCAAGTGGGAAAGGGTGGTGTCGAGGCTGAAGGCAGCAGGAAAGCCTGTAGCCCCCAGGTCTGTGGGGCTACGCAAGCACTTCCCAAAGAGCTTTAGAACAAGGCATAGTTTTCCCTGCTGGCGCTTTGGGTGGGGGGACCCATCTCCAGCAGTATGGCCTTTTTTGTGCCTGGCGCGGCGCCCAGAGGGAAAGGGTGGTTTTGAGGCTGAAGGCAGCAGGAAAGCCCGCAGCCCCCAGGTCTGTGGGGCTACGCAAACGGTTCCCAAAGAGTTTTAGAACAAGGCATAGTTTTCCCTGCTGGCTCTTTGGGCGGGGGACCCAGGTCCAGCCTTATGGCCATTTTTGTGCCTGGCGCGGCGCCCAGAGGGAAAGGGTGTTGTCGAGGCTGAAGGCAGCAGGAAAGCCCGCAGCCCCCAGGTCTGTGGGGCTACGCAAGCGGTTCCCAAAGAGCTTTAGAACAAGGCATAGTTTTCCCTGCTGGCTCTTTGGGCGGGGGACCCATCTCTAGCCATAGGCCTTTTTTGTGCCTGGCGCGGCGCCCGGATGGAAAGGGTGGTGTCGAGGCTGAAGGCAGCAGGAAAGCCTGCAGCCCCCAGGTCTGTGGGGCTACGCAAGCGGTTCCCAAAGAGCTTTAGAACAAGGGATAGCTTTCCCTGCTGGCTCCTTGGGCAGGGTACTCATCTCCAGCCGTATGGCCATTTTTGTGCCTGGCGCGGCACCAAGTAGGGAAAGGGTTGTTTTGAGGCTGAAGGCAGCAGGAAAGCCTGCAGCACCCAGGTCTGTGGGGCTACGCAAGAGGTTCCCAAAGAGCTTTAGAGCAAGGTATAATTTTCCCTAACGACTCCTTGGGTGGGGGACCCATCTCCAGCCATAGGCCTTTTTTGTGCCTGGCCCAGCGCCCAGAGGGAAAGGGTGGTTTTGAGGCTAAAGGCAGCAGGAAAGCCCTCAGCCCCCAGGTCTGTGGGACAACGCAAGCGGTTCCCAAAGAGCTTTAGAACGAGGCATAGTTTTCCCTGATGGCTCTTTGGGCGGGGGACCCATGTCCAGCCGTATGGCCATTTTTGTGCCTGGCGCGGCGCCAAGTGGGAAAGGGTGGTTTTGAGGCTGAAGGGAGCAGGAAAGCCCGCAGCCCCCAGGTCTGTGTGGCTACGCAAGCGATTTCCAAAGAGCTTTAGAACAAGGCATAGTTTTCCCTGCTGGCTCTTTGGGCGGGGGACACATCTCCAGCCATATGGCCATTTTTGTGCCTGGCGCGGCGCCCAGAGGGAAAGGGTGTTGTCGAGGCTGAACGCAGCAGGAAAGCCCGCAGCCCCCAGGTCTGAGGGGCTACGCAAGCGATTCCCAAAGAGCTTTAGAACAAGGCATAGTTTTCCCTGCTGGCTCCTTGGGCAGGGGACCCATCTTCAGCCGTATGGCCTTTTTTGTGCCTGGCGCGGCGCCCAGAGGGAAAGGGTGGTTTTGAGGCTGAAGGCAGCAGGAAAGCCCTTAGCTCCCAGGTCTGTGGGGCTACGCAAGCGGTACCCAAAGAGCTTTAGAACAAGGCATATTTTTCCCTGATGGCTCTTTTGGCAGGGACCCATCTCCAGCCGTATGGCCATTATTGTGCCTGGCGCAGCGCCAAGTGGGAAAGGGTGTTGTCGAGGCTGAAGGCAGCAGGAAAGCCCGCAGCCGCTAGGTCTGTGGGGCTACGCAAGTGCTTCCAAAAGACCTTTAGAACAAGGCATAGTTTTGCCTGGTGGCTCATTGGGCGGGGGACCCATCTCCAGCCATATGGCCGTTTTTGCTCCTGGCGCGGCGCCAAGTGGGAAAGGGTGGTTTTGAGGCTGAAGGCAGCAGGAAAGCCCGCAGCCCCCAGGTCTTTGGGACAATGCAAGCGGTTCCCAAAGAGCTTTAGAACAAGGCATAGTTTTTCCTGCTGGCTCTTTGGGCGGGGGACCCATCTCCAGCCGTATGGCCATTTTTGGGCCTGGCACGGCGCCAAGTGGGAAAGGGTGGTGTCGAGGCTGAAGGCAGCAGGAAAGCCTGCAGCCCCCAGGTCTGTGGGGCTACGCAAGCGGTTCCCAAAGAGCTTTAGAACAAGGCATAATTTTCCCTGCTGGCTCCTTGTGCAGGGGCCCATCTGCAGCCGTATGGCCAATTTTGTGCCTGGCGCAGCGCCAAGTGGGAAAGGGTGGTGTCGAGGCTGAAGGCAGCAGGAAAGCCCGCAGCCCCCAGGTCTGTGGGGCTACGCAAGCGGTTCCCACAGAGCTTTAGAACAAGGCATAGTTTTCCCTGCTGGCTCTTAGGGCGGGGGACCCATCTCCAGCCGTATGGCCATTTTTGTGCCTGGCGCAGCGCCAAGTGGGAAAGGGTGGTGTCGAGGCTGAAGGCAGCAGGAAAGCCCGCAGCCGCTAGGTCTGTGGGGCTACGCAAGTGCTTCCAAAAGACCTTTAGAACAAGGCATAGTTTTGCCTGGTGGCTCCTTGGGCGGGGGACCCATCTCCAGCCATATGGCGGTTTTTGCTCCTGGCGCGGCGCCAAGTGGGAAAGGGTGGTTTTGAGGCTGAAGGCAGCAGGAAAGCCCGCAGCCCCCAGGTCTTTGGGACAACGCAAGCGGTTCCCAAAGAGCTTTAGAACAAGGCATAGTTTTCCCTGCTGGCTCTTTGGGCGGGGGACCCATCTCCAGACATATGGCCATTTTTGGGCCTGGCACGGCGCCAAGTGGGAAAGGGTGGTGTCGATGCTGAAGGCAGCAGGAAAGCCTGCAGCCCTCAGGTCTGTGGGGCTACGCAAGTGGTTCCCAAAGAGCTTTAGAACAAGGCATAGTTTTCCCTGCTGGCTCCTTGTGCAGGGGACCCATCTCCAGCCGTATGGCCATTTTTGTGCCTGGCGCGGTTCCCAGTGGGAAAGGGTGGTTTTGAGGCTGAAGGCAGCAGGAAAGCCCGCAGCCCCCAGGTCTGTGAGACAACGCAAGCGGTTCCCAAAGAGCTTTAGAACAAGGCATAGTTTTTCCTGCTGGCTCTTTGGGCGGGGGACCCATCTCCAGCCATATGGCCATTTTTGGGCCTGGCACGGCGCCAAGTGGGAAAGGGTGGTGTCGAGGCTGAAGGCAGCAGGAAAGCCTGCAGCCCCCAGGTCTGTGGGGCTACGCAAGCGGTTCCCAAAGAGCTTTAGAACAAGGCATAATTTTCCCTGCTGGCTCCTTGTGCAGGGGCCCATCTGCAGCCGTATGGCCAATTTTGTGCCTGGCGCAGCGCCAAGTGGGAAAGGGTGGTGTCGAGGCTGAAGGCAGCAGGAAAGCCCGCAGCCCCCAGGTCTGTGGGACAACGCAAGCGGTTCCCAAAGAGCTTTAGAACAAGGCATAGTTTTCCCTGCTGGCTCTTAGGGCGGGGGACCCATCTCCAGCCGTATGGCCATTTTTGTGCCTAGCGCAGCGCCAAGTGGGAAAGGGTGGTGTCGAGGCTGAAGGCAGCAGGAAAGCCTGTAGCCCCCAGGTCTGTGGGGCTACGCAAGCACTTCCCAAAGAGCTTTAGAACAAGGCATAGTTTTCCCTGCTGGCGCTTTGGGTGGGGGGACCCATCTCCAGCCGTATGGCCTTTTTTGTGCCTGGCGCGGCGCCCAGAGGGAAAGGGTGGTTTTGAGGCTGAAGGCAGCAGGAAAGCCCGCAGCCCCCAGGTCTGTGGGGCTACGCAAACGGTTCCCAAAGAGTTTTAGAACAAGGCATAGTTTTCCCTGCTGGCTCTTTGGGCGGGGGACCCAGGTCCAGCCTTATGGCCATTTTTGTGCCTGGCGCGGCGCCCAGAGGGAAAGGGTGTTGTCGAGGCTGAAGCCAGCAGGAAAGCCCGCAGCCCCCAGGTCTGTGGGGCTACGCAAGCGGTTCCCAAAGAGCTTTAGAACAAGGCATAGTTTTCCCTGCTGGCTCTTTGGGCGGGGGACCCATCTCTAGCCATAGGCCTTTTTTGTGCCTGGCGCGGCGCCCGGATGGAAAGGGTGGTGTCGAGGCTGAAGGCAGCAGGAAAGCCTGCAGCCCCCAGGTCTGTGGGGCTACGCAAGCGGTTCCCAAAGAGCTTTAGAACAAGGGATAGCTTTCCCTGCTGGCTCCTTGGGCAGGGTACTCATCTCCAGCCGTATGGCCATTTTTGTGCCTGGCGCGGCACCAAGTAGGGAAAGGGTTGTTTTGAGGCTGAAGGCAGCAGGAAAGCCTGCAGCCCCCAGGTCTTTGGGACAACGCAAGCGGTTCCCAAAGAGCTTTAGAACAAGGCATAGTTTTCCCTGCTGGCTCTTTGGGCAGGGGACCCATGTCCAGCCATATGGCCTTTTTTGTGCCTGGCGCGGCGCCCAGAGGGAAAGGGTGGTTTTGAGTGAGAAGGCAGCAGGAAAGCCTGCAGCCCTCAGGTCTGTGGGGCTACGCAAGCGGTTCCCAAAGAGCTTTAGAACAAGGCATAGTTTTCCCTGCTGGCTGTTTTGGCAGGGGACCCATCTCCAGCCGTATGGCCATTTTTGTACCTGGCGCGGCGCCAAGTGGGAAAGGGTGTTGTCGAGGCTGAAGGCAGCAGTAAAGCCCGCAGCCGCTAGGTCTGTGGGGCTACGCAAGTGCTTCCAAAAGACTTTTAGAACAAGGCACAGTTTTGCCTGGTGGCTCCTTGGGCGGGGGACCCATCTCCAGCCATATGGCGATTTTTGCTCCTGGCGCGGCGCCAAGTGGGAAAGGGTGGTGTCGAGGCTGAAGGCAGCAGGAAGGCCCGCAGCCCCCAGGTCTGTGGGGCTACGCAAGTAGTTACCAAAGAGCTTTAGAACAAGGCATAGTTTTCCCTGCTGGCTCCTTGGGCAGGGGACCCATCTCCAACCATATGGCCATTTTTGTGCCTGGCGCGGCGCCAAGTGGGAAAGGGTGGTTTTGAGTGAGAAGTTAGCAGGAAAGCCATTATCTCCCAGGTCTGTGGGGTTACGCAAGTGGTTCCCAAAGAGCTTTAGAACAAGGCATAGTTTTCCCTGCTGGCTCCTTGGGCAGGGGACCCATCTCCAGCCGTATGGCCTTTTTTGTGCCTGGCGCGGCGCCCAGAGGGAAAGGGTGGTTTTGAGTGAGAAGGCAGCAGGAAAGCCCTTAGCTCCCAGGTCTGTGGGGCTACGCAAGCGGTTCCCAAAGAGCTTTAGAAGAAGGCATAGTTTTCCCTGATGGCTCTTTGGGCGGGGGACCCATCTCCAGCCATATGGCCGTTTTTGCTCCTGGCGCGGCGCCAAGTGGGAAAGGGTGGTTTTGAGGCAGAAGGCAGCAGGAAAGCCCGCAGCCCCCAGGGCTTTGGGACAATGCAAGCGGTTCCCAAAGAGCTTTAGAACAAGGCATAGTTTTCCCTGCTGGCTCTTTGGGCGGGGGACCCATCTCCAGACATATGGCCATTTTTGGGCCTGGCACGGCGCCAAGTGGGAAAGGGTGGTTTTGAGGCTGAAGGCAGCAGGAAAGCCGGCAGCCCCCAGGTCTGTGGGGCTACACAAGCGGTTCCCAAAGAGCTTTAGAACAAGGCATAGTTTTCCCTGCTGGCTCTTTGGGCGGGGGACCCATTTCCAGCCATACGCCATTTTTGTGCCTGGCGCGGCGCCCAGATGGAAAGGGTGTTTTTGAGGCTGAAGGCAGCAGGAAAGCCCGCAGCCCCCAGGTCTGTGTGGCTACGCAAGCGGTTCCCAAAGAGCTTTAGAACAAGGCATAATTTTCCCTGCTGGCTCCTTGTGCAGGGGCCCATCTGCAGCCGTATGGCCAATTTTGTGCCTGGCGCAGCGCCAAGTGGGAAAGGGTGGTGTCGAGGCTGAAGGCAGCAGGAAAGCCCGCAGCCCCCAGGTCTGTGGGGCTACGCAAGCGGTTCCCACAGAGCTTTAGAACAAGGCATAGTTTTCCCTGCTGGCTCTTAGGGCGGGGGACCCATCTCCAGCCGTATGGCCATTTTTGTGCCTGGCGCAGCGCCAAGTGGGAAAGGGTGGTGTCGAGGCTGAAGGCAGCAGGAAAGCCCGCAGCCGCTAGGTCTGTGGGGCTACGCAAGTGCTTCCAAAAGACCTTTAGAACAAGGCATAGTTTTGCCTGGTGGCTCCTTGGGCGGGGGACCCATCTCCAGCCATATGGCCGTTTTTGCTCCTGGCGCGGCGCCAAGTGGGAAAGGGTGGTTTTGAGGCTGAAGGCAGCAGGAAAGCCCGCAGCCCCCAGGTCTTTGGGACAACGCAAGCGGTTCCCAAAGAGCTTTAGAACAAGGCATAGTTTTCCCTGCTGGCTCTTTGGGCGGGGGACCCATCTCCAGACATATGGCCATTTTTGGGCCTGGCACGGCGCCAAGTGGGAAAGGGTGGTGTCGATGCTGAAGGCAGCAGGAAAGCCTGCAGCCCTCAGGTCTGTGGGGCTACGCAAGTGGTTCCCAAAGAGCTTTAGAACAAGGCATAGTTTTCCCTGCTGGCTCCTTGTGCAGGGGACCCATCTCCAGCCGTATGGCCATTTTTGTGCCTGGCGCGGTTCCCAGTGGGAAAGGGTGGTTTTGAGGCTGAAGGCAGCAGGAAAGCCCGCAGCCCCGAGGTCTGTGAGACAACGCAAGCGGTTCCCAAAGAGCTTTAGAACAAGGCATAGTTTTTCCTGCTGGCTCTTTGGGCGGGGGACCCATCTCCAGCCATATGGCCATTTTTGGGCCTGGCACGGCGCCAAGTGGGAAAGGGTGGTGTCGAGGCTGAAGGCAGCAGGAAAGCCTGCAGCCCCCAGGTCTGTGGGGCTACGCAAGCGGTTCCCAAAGAGCTTTAGAACAAGGCATAATTTTCCCTGCTGGCTCCTTGTGCAGGGGCCCATCTGCAGCCGTATGGCCAATTTTGTGCCTGGCGCAGCGCCAAGTGGGAAAGGGTGGTGTCGAGGCTGAAGGCAGCAGGAAAGCCCGCAGCCCCCAGGTCTGTGGGGCTACGCAAGCGGTTCCCAAAGAGCTTTAGAACAAGGCATAGTTTTCCCTGCTGGCTCTTAGGGCGGGGGACCCATCTCCAGCCGTATGGCCATTTTTGTGCCTGGCGCAGCGCCAAGTGGGAAAGGGTGGTGTCGAGGCTGAAGGCAGCAGGAAAGCCTGTAGCCCCCAGGTCTGTGGGGCTACGCAAGCACTTCCCAAAGAGCTTTAGAACAAGGCATAGTTTTCCCTGCTGGCGCTTTGGGTGGGGGGACCCATCTCCAGCCGTATGGCCTTTTTTGTGCCTGGCGCGGCGCCCAGAGGGAAAGGGTGGTTTTGAGGCTGAAGGCAGCAGGAAAGCCCGCAGCCCCCAGGTCTGTGGGGCTACGCAAACGGTTCCCAAAGAGTTTTAGAACAAGGCATAGTTTTCCCTGCTGGCTCTTTGGGCGGGGGACCCAGGTCCAGCCTTATGGCCATTTTTGTGCCTGGCGCGGCGCCCAGAGGGAAAGGGTGTTGTCGAGGCTGAAGGCAGCAGGAAAGCCCGCAGCCCCCAGGTCTGTGGGGCTACGCAAGCGGTTCCCAAAGAGCTTTAGAACAAGGCATAGTTTTCCCTGCTGGCTCTTTGGGCGGGGGACCCATCTCTAGCCATAGGCCTTTTTTGTGCCTGGCGCGGCGCCCGGATGGAAAGGGTGGTGTCGAGGCTGAAGGCAGCAGGAAAGCCTGCAGCCCCCAGGTCTGTGGGGCTACGCAAGCGGTTCCCAAAGAGCTTTAGAACAAGGGATAGCTTTCCCTGCTGGCTCCTTGGGCAGGGTACTCATCTCCAGCCGTATGGCCATTTTTGTGCCTGGCGCGGCACCAAGTAGGGAAAGGGTTGTTTTGAGGCTGAAGGCAGCAGGAAAGCCTGCAGCACCCAGGTCTGTGGGGCTACGCAAGAGGTTCCCAAAGAGCTTTAGAGCAAGGTATAATTTTCCCTAACGACTCCTTGGGTGGGGGACCCATCTCCAGCCATAGGCCTTTTTTGTGCCTGGCCCAGCGCCCAGAGGGAAAGGGTGGTTTTGAGGCTAAAGGCAGCAGGAAAGCCCTCAGCCCCCAGGTCTGTGGGACAACGCAAGCGGTTCCCAAAGAGCTTTAGAACGAGGCATAGTTTTCCCTGATGGCTCTTTGGGCGGGGGACCCATGTCCAGCCGTATGGCCATTTTTGTGCCTGGCGCGGCACCAAGTGGGAAAGGGTGGTTTTGAGGCTGAAGGGAGCAGGAAAGCCCGCAGCCCCCAGGTCTGTGTGGCTACGCAAGCGATTTCCAAAGAGCTTTAGAACAAGGCATAGTTTTCCCTGCTGGCTCTTTGGGCGGGGGACACATCTCCAGCCATATGGCCATTTTTGTGCCTGGCGCGGCGCCCAGAGGGAAAGGGTGTTGTCGAGGCTGAACGCAGCAGGAAAGCCCGCAGCCCCCAGGTCTGAGGGGCTACGCAAGCGATTCCCAAAGAGCTTTAGAACAAGGCATAGTTTTCCCTGCTGGCTCCTTGGGCAGGGGACCCATCTTCAGCCGTATGGCCTTTTTTGTGCCTGGCGCGGCGCCCAGAGGGAAAGGGTGGTTTTGAGGCTGAAGGCAGCAGGAAAGCCCTTAGCTCCCAGGTCTGTGGGGCTACGCAAGCGGTACCCAAAGAGCTTTAGAACAAGGCATATTTTTCCCTGATGGCTCTTTTGGCAGGGACCCATCTCCAGCCGTATGGCCATTATTGTGCCTGGCGCAGCGCCAAGTGGGAAAGGGTGTTGTCGAGGCTGAAGGCAGCAGGAAAGCCCGCAGCCGCTAGGTCTGTGGGGCTACGCAAGTGCTTCCAAAAGACCTTTAGAACAAGGCATAGTTTTGCCTGGTGGCTCCTTGGGCGGGGGACCCATCTCCAGCCATATGGCCGTTTTTGCTCCTGGCGCGGCGCCAAGTGGGAAAGGGTGGTTTTGAGGCTGAAGGCAGCAGGAAAGCCCGCAGCCCCCAGGTCTTTGGGACAATGCAAGCGGTTCCCAAAGAGCTTTAGAACAAGGCATAGTTTTCCCTGCTGGCTCTTTGGGCGGGGGACCCATCTCCAGACATATGGCCATTTTTGGGCCTGGCACGGCGCCAAGTGGGAAAGGGTGGTGTCGATGCTGAAGGCAGCAGGAAAGCCTGCAGCCCTCAGGTCTGTGGGGCTACGCAAGTGGTTCCCAAAGAGCTTTAGAACAAGGCATAGTTTTCCCTGCTGGCTCCTTGTGCAGGGGACCCATCTCCAGCCGTGTGGCCATTTTTGTGCATGGCGTAGTGGCAAGTGGGAAAGTGTGGTTTTGAGGCTGAAGGCAGCAGGAAAGCCCGCAGCCCTCAGGTCTGTGGGGCTACGGAAGCGGTTCCCAAAGAGCTTTAGAACAAGGCATAGTTTTCCCTGCTGGCTCTATGGGCGGGGGACCCATCTCCAGCCATACGCCATTTTTGTGACTGGCGCGGCGCCCAGATGGAAAGGGTGGTGTCGAGGCTGAAGGCAGCAGGAAAGCCCGCAGCCCCCAGGTCTGTGTGGCTACGCAAGCGATTTCCAAAGAGCTTTAGAACAAGGCATAGTTTTCCCTGCTGGCTCCTTGGGCAGGGGACCCATCTCCAGCCGTATGGCCATTTTGGGGCCTGGCGCGGCGCCCAGAGGGAAAGGTTGGTTTTGAGGCCGAAATCAGCAGGAAAGCCCGCAGCCCCCAGGTCTGTGGAGCTACGCAAGCGGATCCCAAAGAGCTTTAGAACAAGGCATAGTTTTCCCTGATGGCTCCTTGGGCAGGTAACCCATCTCCAGCCGTATGGTCATTTTTGTGCCTGGCGCGGCACCAAGTGGGAAAGGGTGGTGTCGAGGCTGAAGGCAGCAGGAAGGCCCGCAGCCCCCAGGTCTGTGGGGCTACGCAAGTAGTTACCAAAGAGCTTTAGAACAAGGCATAGTTTTCCCTGCTGGCTCCTTGGGCAGGGGACCCATCTCCAGCCATATGGCCATTTTTGTGCCTGGCGCGGCGCCCAGAGGGAAAGGGTGGGTTTGAGGCTGAAGGCAGCAGGAAAGCCCGCAGCCCCCAGGTCTGTGGGGCTACGCAAGTGGTTCCCAAAGAGCTTTAGAACAAGGCATAATTTTCCCTGATGGCTGTTTTGGCAGGGGACCCATCTCCAGCCGTATGGCCATTATTGTGCCTGGCGCGGCGCCAAGTGGGAAAGGGTGTTGTCGAGGCTGAACGCAGCAGGAAAGCCCGCAGCCGCTAGGTCTGTGGGGCTACGCAAGTGCTTCCAAAAGACCTTTAGAACAAGGCATAGTTTTGCCTGGTGGCTCCTTGGGCGGGGGACCCATCTCCAGCCATATGGCGATTTTTGCTCCTGGCGCGGCGCCAAGTGGGAAAGGGTGGTGTCGAGGCTGAAGGCAGCAGGAAGGCCCGCAGCCCCCAGGTCTGTGGGGCTACGCAAGTAGTTACCAAAGAGCTTTAGAACAAGGCATAGTTTTCCCTGCTGGCTCCTTGGGTAGGGGACCCATCTCCAACCATATGGCCATTTTTGTGCCTGGCGCGGCGCCAAGTGGGAAAGGGTGGTTTTGAGTGAGAAGTTAGCAGGAAAGCCATTATCTCCCAGGTCTGTGGGGTTACGCAAGTGGTTCCCAAAGAGCTTTAGAACAAGGCATAGTTTTCCCTGCTGGCTCCTTGGGCAGGGGACCCATCTCCAGCCGTATGGCCTTTTTTGTGCCTGGCGCGGCGCCCAGAGGGAAAGGGTGGTTTTGAGTGAGAAGGCAGCAGGAAAGCCTGCAGCCCTCAGGTCTGTGGGGCTACGCAAGCGGTTCCCAAAGAGCTTTAGAACAAGGCATAGTTTTCCCTGCTGGCTCTTTGGGCGGGGCACCCATCTCCAGTCTTATGGCCATTTTTGTGCCTGGCACGGCGCCAAGTGGGAAAGGGTGGTTTTGAGGCTGAAGGGAGCAGGAAAGCCCGCAGCCCCCAGGTCTGTGTGGCTACGCAAGCGATTTCCAAAGAGCTTTAGAACAAGGCATAGTTTTCCCTGCTGGCTCTTTGGGCGGGGGACACATCTCCAGCCATATGGCCATTTTTGTGCCTGGCGCGGCGCCCAGAGGGAAAGGGTGTTGTCGAGGCTGAACGCAGCAGGAAAGCCCGCAGCCCCCAGGTCTGAGGGGCTACGCAAGCGATTCCCAAAGAGCTTTAGAACAAGGCATAGTTTTCCCTGCTGGCTCCTTGGGCAGGGGACCCATCTTCAGCCGTATGGCCTTTTTTGTGCCTGGCGCGGCGCCCAGAGGGAAAGGGTGGTTTTGAGGCTGAAGGCAGCAGGAAAGCCCTTTAGCTCCCAGGTCTGTGGGGCTACGCAAGCGGTACCCAAAGAGCTTTAGAACAAGGCATATTTTTCCCTGATGGCTCTTTTGGCAGGGGACCCATCTCCAGCCGTATGGCCATTATTGTGCCTGGCGCAGCGCCAAGTGGGAAAGGGTGTTGTCGAGGCTGAAGGCAGCAGGAAAGCCCGCAGCCGCTAGGTCTGTGGGGCTACGCAAGTGCTTCCAAAAGACCTTTAGAACAAGGCATAGTTTTGCCTGGTGGCTCCTTGGGCGGGGGACCCATCTCCAGCCATATGGCCGTTTTTGCTCCTGGCGCGGCGCCAAGTGGGAAAGGGTGGTTTTGAGGCTGAAGGCAGCAGGAAAGCCCGCAGCCCCCAGGTCTTTGGGACAACGCAAGCGGTTCCCAAAGAGCTTTAGAACAAGGCATAGTTTTCCCTGCTGGCTCTTTGGGCGGGGGACCCATCTCCAGACATATGGCCATTTTTGGGCCTGGCACGGCGCCAAGTGGGAAAGGGTGGTGTCGATGCTGAAGGCAGCAGGAAAGCCTGCAGCCCTCAGGTCTGTGGGGCTACGCAAGTGGTTCCCAAAGAGCTTTAGAACAAGGCATAGTTTTCCCTGCTGGCTCCTTGTGCAGGGGACCCATCTCCAGCCGTGTGGCCATTTTTGTGCATGGCGTAGTGGCAAGTGGGAAAGTGTGGTTTTGAGGCTGAAGGCAGCAGGAAAGCCCGCAGCCCTCAGGTCTGTGGGGCTACGCAAGCGGTTCCCAAAGAGCTTTAGAACAAGGCATAGTTTTCCCTGCTGGCTCTTTGGGCGGGGGACCCATCTCCAGCCATACGCCATTTTTGTGACTGGCGCGGCGCCCAGATGGAAAGGGTGGTGTCGAGGCTGAAGGCAGCAGGAAAGCCCGCAGCCCCCAGGTCTGTGTGGCTACGCAAGCGATTTCCAAAGAGCTTTAGAACAAGGCATAGTTTTCCCTGCTGGCTCCTTGGGCAGGGGACCCATCTCCAGCCGTATGGCCATTTTGGGGCCTGGCGCGGCGCCCAGAGGGAAAGGTTGGTTTTGAGGCCGAAATCAGCAGGAAAGCCCGCAGCCCCCAGGTCTGTGGAGCTACGCAAGCGGATCCCAAAGAGCTTTAGAACAAGGCATAGTTTTCCCTGATGGCTCCTTGGGCAGGTAACCCATCTCCAGCCGTATGGTCATTTTTGTGCCTGGCGCGGCACCAAGTGGGAAAGGGTGGTGTCGAGGCTGAAGGCAGCAGGAAGGCCCGCAGCCCCCAGGTCTGTGGGGCTACGCAAGTAGTTACCAAAGAGCTTTAGAACAAGGCATAGTTTTCCCTGCTGGCTCCTTGGGCAGGGGACCCATCTCCAGCCATATGCCCATTTTTGTGCCTGGCGCGGCGCCCAGAGGGAAAGGGTGGGTTTGAGGCTGAAGGCAGCAGGAAAGCCCGCAGCCCCCAGGTCTGTGGGGCTACGCAAGTGGTTCCCAAAGAGCTTTAGAACAAGGCATAATTTTCCCTGATGGCTGTTTTGGCAGGGGACCCATCTCCAACCATATGGCCATTATTGTGCCTGGCGCGGCGCCAAGTGGGAAAGGGTGTTGTCGAGGCTGAAGGCAGCAGTAAAGCCCGCAGCCGCTAGGTCTGTGGGGCTACGCAAGTGCTTCCAAAAGACCTTTAGAACAAGGCATAGTTTTCCCTGCTGGCTCCTTGGGCGGGGGACCCATCTCCAGCCATATGGCGATTTTTGCTCCTGGCGCGGCGCCAAGTGGGAAAGGGTGGTGTCGAGGCTGAAGGCAGCAGGAAGGCCCGCAGCCCCCAGGTCTGTGGGGCTACGCAAGTAGTTACCAAAGAGCTTTAGAACAAGGCATAGTTTTCCCTGCTGGCTCCTTGGGCAGGGGACCCATCTCCAACCATATGGCCATTTTTGTGCCTGGCGCGGCGCCAAGTGGGAAAGGGTGGTTTTGAGTGAGAAGTTAGCAGGAAAGCCATTATCTCCCAGGTCTGTGGGGTTACGCAAGTGGTTCCCAAAGAGCTTTAGAACAAGGCATAGTTTTCCCTGCTGGCTCCTTGGGCAGGGGACCCATCTCCAGCCGTATGGCCTTTTTTGTGCCTGGCGCGGCGCCCAGAGGGAAAGGGTGGTTTTGAGTGAGAAGGCAGCAGGAAAGCCTGCAGCCCTCAGGTCTGTGGGGCTACGCAAGCGGTTCCCAAAGAGCTTTAGAACAAGGCATAGTTTTCCCTGCTGGCTCTTTGGGCGGGGCACCCATCTCCATTCTTATGGCCATTATTGTGCCTGGCACGGCGCCAAGTGGGAAAGGGTGGTTTTGAGTGAGAAGGCAGCAGGAAAGCCCTTAGCTCCCAGGTCTGTGGGGCTACGCAAGCGGTTCCCAAAAGCTTTAGAACAAGGCATAGTTTTCCCTGATGGCTCCTTGGGCAGGGGACCCATCTCCAGCCATATGCCCATTTTTGTGCCTGGCGCGGCGCCCAGAGGGAAAGGGTGGGTTTGAGGCTGAAGGCAGCAGGAAAGCCCGCAGCCCCCAGGTCTGTGGGGCTACGCAAGTGGTTCCCAAAGAGCTTTAGAACAAGGCATAATTTTCCCTGATGGCTCTTTTGGCAGGGGACCCATCTCCAGCCGTATGGCCATTATTGTGCCTGGCGCGGCGCCAAGTGGGAAAGGGTGTTGTCGAGACTGAAGGCAGCAGTAAAGCCCGCAGCCGCTAGGTCTGTGGGGCTACGCAAGTGCTTCCAAAAGACCTTTAGAACAAGGCACAGTTTTGCCTGGTGGCTCCTTGGGCGGGGGACCCATCTCCAGCCATATGGCGATTTTTGCTCCTGGCGCGGCGCCAAGTGGGAAAGGGTGGTGTCGAGGCTGAAGGCAGCAGGAAGGCCCGCAGCCCCCAGGTCTGTGGGGCTACGCAAGTAGTTACCAAAGAGCTTTAGAACAAGGCATAGTTTTCCCTGCTGGCTCCTTGGGCGGGGGACCCATCTCCAACCATATGGCCATTTTTGAGCCTGGCGCGGCGCCAAGTGGGAAAGGGTGGTTTTGAGTGAGAAGTTAGCAGGAAAGCCATTATCTCCCAGGTCTGTGGGGTTACGCAAGTGGTTCCCAAAGAGCTTTAGAACAAGGCATAGTTTTCCCTGCTGGCTCCTTGGGCAGGGGACCCATCTCCAGCCGTATGGCCTTTTTTGTGCCTGGCGCGGCGCCCAGAGGGAAAGGGTGGTTTTGAGTGAGAAGGCAGCAGGAAAGCCCTTAGCTCCCAGGTCTGTGGGGCTACGCAAGCGGTTCCCAAAGAGCTTTAGAACAAGGCATAGTTTTCCCTGATGGCTCTTTGGGCGGGGGACCCATCTCCAGCCATATGGCCGTTTTTGCTCCTGGCGCGGCGCCAAGTGGGAAAGGGTGGTTTTGAGGCTGAAGGCAGCAGGAAAGCCCGCAGCCCCCAGGTCTTTGGGACAATGCAAGCGGTTCCCAAAGAGCTTTAGAACAAGGCATAGTTTTCCCTGCTGGCTCTTTGGGCGGGGGACCCATCTCCAGACATATGGCCATTTTTGGGCCTGGCACGGCGCCAAGTGGGAAAGGGTGGTTTTGAGGCTGAAGGCAGCAGGAAAGCCCGCAGCCCTCAGGTCTGTGGGGCTACGCAAGCGGTTCCCAAAGAGCTTTAGAACAAGGCATAGTTTTCCCTGCTGGCTCTTTGGGCGGGGGACCCATTTCCAGCCATACGCCATTTTTGTGCCTGGCGCGGCGCCCAGATGGAAAGGGTGGTGTCGAGGCTGAAGGCAGCAGGAAAGCCCGCAGCCCCCAGGTCTGTGTGGCTACGCAAACGATTTCCAAAGAGCTTTAGAACAAGGCTTAGTTTTCCCTGCTGGCTCCTTGGGCAGGGGACCCATCTCCAGCCGTATGGCCATTTTGGGGCCTGGCGCGGCGCCCAGAGGGAAAGGTTGGTTTTGAGGCCGAAGGCAGCAGGAAAGCCTGCAGCCCCCAGGTCTGTGGGGCTACGCAAGCGGTTCCCAAAGGGCTTTAGAACAAGGCATAGTTTTCCCTGCTGGCTCTTTGGGCGTGAGACCCATCTCCAGCCGTATGGCCATTTTTGTGCCTGGCGCGGTTCCCAGTGGGAAAGGGTGGTTTTGAGGCTGAAGGCAGCAGGAAAGCCCGCAGCCCCCAGGTCTGTGGGACAACGCAAGCGGTTCCCAAAGAGCTTTAGAACAAGGCATAGTTTTCCCTGCTGGCTCTTTGGGCGGGGGACCCATCTCCAGCCATACGCCATTTTTGTGCCTGGCGCGGTTCCCAGTGGGAAAGGGTGGTTTTGAGGCTGAAGGCAGCAGGAAAGCCTGCAGCCCCCATGTCTGTGGGGCTACGCAAGCGGTTCCCAAAGAGCTTTAGAACAAGGCATAGTTTTCCCTGCTGGCTCTTTGGGCGGGGGACCCATCTCCAGCCATACGCCATTTTTGTGACTGGCGCGGCGCCCAGATGGAAAGGGTGGTTTCGAGGCTGAAGGCAGCAGGAAAGCCCGCAGCCCCCAGGTCTGTGTGGCTACGCAAGCGATTTCCAAAGAGCTTTAGAACAAGGCATAGTTTTCCCTGCTGGCTCCTTGGGCAGGGGACCCATCTCCAGCCGTATGGCCATTTTGGGGCCTGGCGCGGCGCCCAGAGGGAAAGGTTGGTTTTGAGGCCGAAATCAGCAGGAAAGCCCGCAGCCCCCAGGTCTGTGGAGCTACGCAAGCGGATCCCAAAGAGCTTTAGAACAAGGCATAGTTTTCCCTGATGGCTCCTTGGGCAGGTAACCCATCTCCAGCCGTATGGTCATTTTTGTGCCTGGCGCGGCACCAAGTGGGAAAGGGTGGTGTCGAGGCTGAAGGCAGCAGGAAGGCCCGCAGCCCCCAGGTCTGTGGGGCTACGCAAGTAGTTACCAAAGAGCTTTAGAACAAGGCATAGTTTTCCCTGCTGGCTCCTTGGGCAGGGGACCCATCTCCAGCCATATGCCCATTTTTGTGCCTGGCGCGGCGCCCAGAGGGAAAGGGTGGGTTTGAGGCTGAAGGCAGCAGGAAAGCCCGCAGCCCCCAGGTCTGTGGGGCTACGCAAGTGGTTCCCAAAGAGCTTTAGAACAAGGCATAATTTTCCCTGATGGCTGTTTTGGCAGGGGACCCATCTCCAGCCGTATGGCCATTATTGTGCCTGGCGCGGCGCCAAGTGGGAAAGGGTGTTGTCGAGGCTGAAGGCAGCAGTAAAGCCCGCAGCCGCTAGGTCTGTGGGGCTACGCAAGTGCTTCCAAAAGACCTTTAGAACAAGGCATAGTTTTGCCTGGTGGCTCCTTGGGCGGGGGACCCATCTCCAGCCATATGGCGATTTTTGCTCCTGGCGCGGCGCCAAGTGGGAAAGGGTGGTGTCGAGGCTGAAGGCAGCAGGAAGGCCCGCAGCCCCCAGGTCTGTGGGGCTACGCAAGTAGTTACCAAAGAGCTTTAGAACAAGGCATAGTTTTCCCTGCTGGCTCCTTGGGTAGGGGACCCATCTCCAACCATATGGCCATTTTTGTGCCTGGCGCGGCGCCAAGTGGGAAAGGGTGGTTTTGAGTGAGAAGTTAGCAGGAAAGCCATTATCTCCCAGGTCTGTGGGGTTACGCAAGTGGTTCCCAAAGAGCTTTAGAACAAGGCATAGTTTTCCCTGCTGGCTCCTTGGGCAGGGGACCCATCTCCAGCCGTATGGCCTTTTTTGTGCCTGGCGCGGCGCCCAGAGGGAAAGGGTGGTTTTGAGTGAGAAGGCAGCAGGAAAGCCTGCAGCCCTCAGGTCTGTGGGGCTACGCAAGCGGTTCCCAAAGAGCTTTAGAACAAGGCATAGTTTTCCCTGCTGGCTCTTTGGGCGGGGCACCCATCTCCAGTCTTATGGCCATTTTTGTGCCTGGCACGGCGCCAAGTGGGAAAGGGTGGTTTTGAGTGAGAAGGCAGCAGGAAAGCCCTTAGCTCCCAGGTCTGTGGGGCTACGCAAGCGGTTCCCAAAAGCTTTATAACAAGGCATAGTTTTCCCTGATGGCTCCTTGGGCAGGGGACCCATCTCCAGCCATATGCCCATTTTTGTGCCTGGCGCGGCGCCCAGAGGGAAAGGGTGGGTTTGAGGCTGAAGGCAGCAGGAAAGCCCGCAGCCCCCAGGTCTGTGGGGCTACGCAAGTGGTTCCCAAAGAGCTTTAGAACAAGGCATAATTTTCCCTGATGGCTGTTTTGGCAGGGGACCCATTCTCCAGCCGTATGGACATTATTGTGCCTGGCGCGGAGCCAAGTGGGAAAGGGTGTTGTCGAGGCTGAAGGCAGCAGTAAAGCCCGCAGCCGCTAGGTCTGTGGGGCTACGCAAGTGCTTCCAAAAGACCTTTAGAACAAGGCACAGTTTTGCCTGGTGGCTCCTTGGGCGGGGGACCCATCTCCAGCCATATGGCCGTTTTTGCTCCTGGCGCGGCGCCAAGTGGGAAAGGGTGGTTTTGAGGCTGAAGGCAGCAGGAAAGCCCGCAGCCCCCAGGTCTTTGGGACAATGCAAGCGGTTCCCAAAGAGCTTTAGAACAAGGCATAGTTTTCCCTGCTGGCTCTTTGGGCGGGGGACCCATCTCCAGACATATGGCCATTTTTGGGCCTGGCACGGCGCCAAGTGGGAAAGGGTGGTTTTGAGGCTGAAGGCAGCAGGAAAGCCCGCAGCCCTCAGGTCTGTGGGGCTACGCAAGCGGTTCCCAAAGAGCTTTAGAACAAGGCATAGTTTTCCCTGCTGGCTCTTTGGGCGGGGGACCCATTTCCAGCCATACGCCATTTTTGTGCCTGGCGCGGCGCCCAGATGGAAAGGGTGGTGTCGAGGCTGAAGGCAGCAGGAAAGCCCGCAGCCCCCAGGTCTGTGTGGCTACGCAAACGATTTCCAAAGAGCTTTAGAACAAGGCTTAGTTTTCCCTGCTGGCTCCTTGGGCAGGGGACCCATCTCCAGCCGTATGGCCATTTTGGGGCCTGGCGCGGCGCCCAGAGGGAAAGGTTGGTGTTGAGGCCGAAGGCAGCAGGAAAGCCTGCAGCCCCCAGGTCTGTGGGGCTACGCAAGCGGTTCCCAAAGGGCTTTAGAACAAGGCATAGTTTTCCCTGCTGGCTCTTTGGGCGTGAGACCCATCTCCAGCCGTATGGCCATTTTTGTGCCTGGCGCGGTTCCCAGTGGGAAAGGGTGGTTTTGAGGCTGAAGGCAGCAGGAAAGCCCGCAGCCCCCAGGTCTGTGGGACAACGCAAGCGGTTCCCAAAGAGCTTTAGAACAAGGCATAGTTTTCCCTGCTGGCTCTTTGGGCGGGGGACCCATCTCCAGCCATATGGCCATTTTTGGGCCTGGCACGGCGCCAAGTGGGAAAGGGTGGTGTCGAGGCTGAAGGCAGCAGGAAAGCCTGCAGCCCCCATGTCTCTGGGGCTACGCAAGCGGTTCCCAAAGAGCTTTAGAACGAGGCATAGTTTTCCCTGATGGCTCTTTGGGCGGGGGACCCATGTCCAGCCGTATGGCCATTTTTGTGCCTGGCGCGGCGCCAAGTGGGAAAGGGTGGTTTTGAGGCTGAAGGGAGCAGGAAAGCCCGCAGCCCCCAGGTCTGTGTGGCTACGCAAGCGATTTCCAAAGAGCTTTATAACAAGGCATAGTTTTCCCTGCTGGCTCTTTGGGCGGGGGACACATCTCCAGCCATATGGCCATTTTTGTGCCTGGCGCGGCGCCCAGAGGGAAAGGGTGTTGTCGAGGCTGAACGCAGCAGGAAAGCCCGCAGCCCCCAGGTCTGAGGTGCTACGCAAGCGATTCCCAAAGAGCTTTAGAACAAGGCATAGTTTTCCCTGCTGGCTCCTTGGGCAGGGGACCCATCTTCAGCCGTATGGCCTTTTTTGTGCCTGGCGCGGCGCCCAGAGGGAAAGGGTGGTTTTGAGTGAGAAGGCAGCAGGAAAGCCCTTAGCTCCCAGGTCTGTGGGGCTACGCAAGCGGTACCCAAAGAGCTTTAGAACAAGGCATATTTTTCCCTGATGGCTCTTTTGGCAGGGGACCCATCTCCAGCCGTATGGCCATTATTGTGCCTGGCGCAGCGCCAAGTGGGAAAGGGTGTTGTCGAGGCTGAAGGCAGCAGGAAAGCCCGCAGCCGCTAGGTCTGTGGGGCTACGCAAGTGCTTCCAAAAGAGCTTTAGAACAAGGCATAGTTTTCCCTGCTGGCTCTTTGGGCGGGGGACCCATCTCCAGACATATGGCCATTTTTGGGCCTGGCACGGCGTCAAGTGGGAAAGGGTGGTGTCGATGCTGAAGGCAGCAGGAAAGCCTGCAGCCCTCAGGTCTGTGGGGCTACGCAAGCGGTTCCCAAAGAGCTTTAGAACAAGGCATAGTTTTCCCTGCTGGCTCTTTGGGCGGGGGACCCATCTCCAGCCATACACCATTTTTGTGACTGGCGCGGCGCCCAGATGGAAAGGGTGGTGTCGAGGCTGAAGGCAGCAGGAAAGCCCGCAGCCCCCAGGTCTGTGTGGCTACGCAAGCGATTTCCAAAGAGCTTTAGAACAAGGCATAGTTTTCCCTGCTGGCTCCTTGGGCAGGGGACCCATCTCCAGCCGTATGGCCATTTTGGGGCCTGGCGCGGCGCCCAGAGGGAAAGGTTGGTTTTGAGGCCGAAGGCAGCAGGAAAGCCCGCAGCCCCCAGGTCTGTGGAGCTACTAAGCGGATCCCAAAGAGCTTTAGAACAAGGCATAGTTTTCCCTGATGGCTCCTTGGGCAGGTAACCCATCTCCAGCCGTATGGTCATTTTTGTGCCTGGCGCGGCACCAAGTGGGAAAGGGTGGTGTCGAGGCTGAAGGCAGCAGGAAGGCCCGCAGCCCCCAGGTCTGTGGGGCTACGCAAGCGGTTCCCAAAAGCTTTAGAACAAGGCATAATTTTCCCTGATGGCTGTTTTGGCAGGGGACCCATCTCCAGCCGTATGGCCATTATTGTGCCTGGCGCGGCGCCAAGTGGGAAAGGGTGTTGTCGAGGCTGAAGGCAGCAGTAAAGCCCGCAGCCGCTAGGTCTGTGGGGCTACGCAAGTGCTTCCAAAAGACCTTTAGAACAAGGCACAGTTTTGCCTGGTGGCTCCTTGGGCGGGGGACCCATCTCCAGCCATATGGCGATTTTTGCTCCTGGCGCGGCGCCAAGTGGGAAAGGGTGGTGTCGAGGCTGAAGGCAGCAGGAAGGCCCGCAGCCCCCAGGTCTGTGGGGCTACGCAAGTAGTTACCAAAGAGCTTTAGAACAAGGCATAGTTTTCCCTGCTGGCTCCTTGGGCAGGGGACCCATCTCCAACCATATGGCCATTTTTGTGCCTGGCGCGGCGCCAAGTGGGAAAGGGTGGTTTTGAGTGAGAAGTTAGCAGGAAAGCCATTATCTCCCAGGTCTGTGGGGTTACGCAAGTGGTTCCCAAAGAGCTTTAGAACAAGGCATAGTTTTCCCTGCTGGCTCCTTGGGCAGGGGACCCATCTCCAGCCGTATGGCCTTTTTTGTGCCTGGCGCGGCGCCCAGAGGGAAAGGGTGGTTTTGAGTGAGAAGGCAGCAGGAAAGCCCTTAGCTCCCAGGTCTGTGGGGCTACGCAAGCGGTTCCCAAAGAGCTTTAGAACAAGGCATAGTTTTCCCTGATGGCTCTTTGGGCGGGGGACCCATCTCCAGCCATATGGCCATTTTTGTGCCTGGCGCGGCGCCAAGTGGGAAAGGGTGGTTTTGAGGCTGAAGGCAGCAGGAAAGCCCGCAGCCCCCAGGTCTTTGGGACAATGCAAGCGGTTCCCAAAGAGCTTTAGAACAAGGCATAGTTTTCCCTGCTGGCTCTTTGGGCGGGGGACCCATCTCCAGACATATGGCCATTTTTGGGCCTGGCACGGCGCGAAGTGGGAAAGGGTGGTGTCGAGGCTGAAGGCAGCAGGAAAGCCCGCAGCCCTCAGGTCTGTGGGGCTACGCAAGCGGTTCCCAAAGAGCTTTAGAACAAGGCATAGTTTTCCCTGCTGGCTCTTTGGGCGGGGGACCCATTTCCAGCCATACGCCATTTTTGTGCCTGGCGCGGCGCCCAGATGGAAAGGGTGGTGTCGAGGCTGAAGGCAGCAGGAAAGCCCGCAGCCCCCAGGTCTGTGGGGCTACGCAAACGATTTCCAAAGAGCTTTAGAACAAGGCATAGTTTTCCCTGCTGGCTCCTTGGGCAGGGGACCCATCTCCAGCCGTATGGCCATTTTGGGGCCTGGCGCGGCGCCCAGAGGGAAAGGTTGGTTTTGAGGCCGAAGGCAGCAGGAAAGCCTGCAGCCCCCAGGTCTGTGGGGCTACGCAAGCGGTTCCCAAAGGGCTTTAGAACAAGGCATAGTTTTCCCTGCTGGCTCTTTGGGCGTGAGACCCATCTCCAGCCGTATGGCCATTTTTGTGCCTGGCGCGGTTCCCAGTGGGAAAGGGTGATTTTGAGACTGAAGGCAGCAGGAAAGCCAGCAGCCCCCAGGTCTGTGGGACAACGCAAGCGGTTCCCAAAGAGCTTTAGAACAAGGCATAGTTTTCCCTGCTGGCTCTTTGGGCGGGGGACCCATCTCCAGCCATATGGCCATTTTTGGGCCTGGCACGGCGCCAAGTGGGAAAGGGTGGTGTCGAGGCTGAAGGCAGCAGGAAAGCCTGCAGCCCCCATGTCTCTGGGGCTACGCAAGCGGTTCCCAAAGAGCTTTAGAACAAGGCATAGTTTTCCCTGCTGGCTCTTTGGGCGGGGGACCCCTCTCCAGCCATAGGCCATTTTTGTGCCTGGCGCGGCGCCCAGATGGAAAGCGTGGTGTCGAGGCTGAAGGCAGCAGGAAAGCCTGCAGCCCCCAGGTCTGTGGGGCTACGCAAGCGGTTCCCAAAGAGCTTTAGAACAAGGCATAGTTTTCCCTGCTGGCTCTTTGGGCGTGGGACCCCTCTCCAGTCATATGGCCATTTTTGGGCCTGGCACAGCGCCAAGTGGGAAAGGGTGGTGTCGAGGCTGAAGGGAGCAGGAAAGCCTGCAGCCCCCTTGTCTCTGGGGCTACGCAAGCGGTTCCCAAAGAGCTTTAGAACAAGGCATAGTTTTCCCTGCTGGCTCCTTGGGCAGGGGAACCATCTCCAGCCATATGGCCATTTATGTGCCTGGCGCGGTTCCCAGTGGGAAAGGGTGGTTTTGAGGCTGAAGGCAGCAGGAAAGCCCGCAGCCCCCAGGTCTGTGGGGCTACGCAAGCGATTCCCAAAGAGCTTTAGAACAAGGCATAGTTTTCCCTGCTGGCTCTTTGGGCGGGGGACCCATCTCCAGCCATAGGCCATTTTTGTGCCTGGCGCGGCGCCGAGATGGAAAGGGTGGTGTCGAGGCTGAAGGCAGCAGGAAAGCCTGTAGCCCCCAGGTCTGTGGGGCTACGCAAGCAGTTCCCAAAGAGCTTTAGAACAAGGCATAGTTTTCCCTGCTGGCTCTTTGGGCGGGGCACCCATCTCCAGTCTTATGGCCATTTTTGTGCCTGGCACGGCGCCAAGTGGGAAAGGGTGGTTTTGAGTGAGAAGGCAGCAGGAAAGCCCTTAGCTCCCAGGTCTGTGGGGCTACGCAAGCGGTTCCCAAAAGCTTTAGAACAAGGCATAGTTTTCCCTGCTGGCTCCTTGGGCAGGGGACCCATCTCCAGCCATATGCCCATTTTTTTGCCTGGCGCGGCGCCCAGAGGGAAAGGGTGGGTTTGAGGCTGAAGGCAGCAGGAAAGCCCGCAGCCCCCAGGTCTGTGGGGCTACGCAAGTGGTTCCCAAAGAGCTTTAGAACAAGGCATAATTTTCCCTGATGGCTGTTTTGGCAGGGGACCCATCTCCAGCCGTATGGCCATTATTGTGCCTGGCGCGGCGCCAAGTGGGAAAGGGTGTTGTCGAGGCTGAAGGCAGCAGTAAAGCCCGCAGCCGCTAGGTCTGTGGGGCTACGCAAGTGCTTCCAAAAGACCTTTAGAACAAGGCACAGTTTTGCCTGGTGGCTCCTTGGGCGGGGGACCCATCTCCAGCCATATGGCGATTTTTGCTCCTGGCGCGGCGCCAAGTGGGAAAGGGTGGTGTCGAGGCTGAAGGCAGCAGGAAGGCCCGCAGCCCCCAGGTCTGTGGGGCTACGCAAGTAGTTACCAAAGAGCTTTAGAACAAGGCATAGTTTTCCCTGCTGGCTCCTTGGGCAGGGGACCCATCTCCAACCATATGGCCATTTTTGTGCCTGGCGCGGCGCCAAGTGGGAAAGGGTGGTTTTGAGTGAGAAGTTAGCAGGAAAGCCATTATCTCCCAGGTCTGTGGGGTTACGCAAGTGGTTCCCAAAGAGCTTTAGAACAAGGCATAGTTTTCCCTGCTGGCTCCTTGGGCAGGGGACCCATCTCCAGCCGTATGGCCTTTTTTGTGCCTGGCGCGGCGCCCAGAGGGAAAGGGTGGTTTTGAGTGAGAAGGCAGCAGGAAAGCCCTTAGCTCCCAGGTCTGTGGGGCTACGCAAGCGGTTCCCAAAGAGCTTTAGAACAAGGCATAGTTTTCCCTGATGGCTCTTTGGGCGGGGGACCCATCTCCAGCCATATGGCCATTTTTGTGCCTGGCGCGGCGCCAAGTGGGAAAGGGTGGTTTTGAGGCTGAAGGCAGCAGGAAAGCCCGCAGCCCCCAGGTCTTTGGGACAATGCAAGCGGTTCCCAAAGAGCTTTAGAACAAGGCATAGTTTTCCCTGCTGGCTCTTTGGGCGGGGGACCCATCTCCAGCCGTATGGCCATTTTTGTGCCTGGCGCGGCGCGAAGTGGGAAAGGGTGGTGTCGAGGCTGAAGGCAGCAGGAAAGCCCGCAGCCCTCAGGTCTGTGGGGCTACGCAAGCGGTTCCCAAAGAGCTTTAGAACAAGGCATAGTTTTCCCTGCTGGCTCTTTGGGCGGGGGACCCATTTCCAGCCATACGCCATTTTTGTGCCTGGCGCGGCGCCCAGATGGAAAGGGTGGTGTCGAGGCTGAAGGCAGCAGGAAAGCCCGCAGCCCCCAGGTCTGTGGGGCTACGCAAACGATTTCCAAAGAGCTTTAGAACAAGGCATAGTTTTCCCTGCTGGCTCCTTGGGCAGGGGACCCATCTCCAGCCGTATGGCCATTTTGGGGCCTGGCGCGGCGCCCAGAGGGAAAGGTTGGTTTTGAGGCCGAAGGCAGCAGGAAAGCCTGCAGCCCCCAGGTCTGTGGGGCTACGCAAGCGGTTCCCAAAGGGCTTTAGAACAAGGCATAGTTTTCCCTGCTGGCTCTTTGGGCGTGAGACCCATCTCCAGCCGTATGGCCATTTTTGTGCCTGGCGCGGTTCCCAGTGGGAAAGGGTGATTTTGAGACTGAAGGCAGCAGGAAAGCCAGCAGCCCCCAGGTCTGTGGGACAACGCAAGCGGTTCCCAAAGAGCTTTAGAACAAGGCATAGTTTTCCCTGCTGGCTCTTTGGGCGGGGGACCCATCTCCAGCCATATGGCCATTTTTGGGCCTGGCACGGCGCCAAGTGGGAAAGGGTGGTGTCGAGGCTGAAGGCAGCAGGAAAGCCTGCAGCCCCCATGTCTCTGGGGCTACGCAAGCGGTTCCCAAAGAGCTTTAGAACAAGGCATAGTTTTCCCTGCTGGCTCTTTGGGCGGGGGACCCCTCTCCAGCCATAGGCCATTTTTGTGCCTGGCGCGGCGCCCGGATGGAAAGCGTGGTGTCGAGGCTGAAGGCAGCAGGAAAGCCTGCAGCCCCCAGGTCTGTGGGGCTACGCAAGCGGTTCCCAAAGAGCTTTAGAACAAGGCATAGTTTTCCCTGCTGGCTCTTTGGGCGTGGGACCCCTCTCCAGTCATATGGCCATTTTTGGGCCTGGCACAGCGCCAAGTGGGAAAGGGTGGTGTCGAGGCTGAAGGGAGCAGGAAAGCCTGCAGCCCCCTTGTCTCTGGGGCTACGCAAGCGGTTCCCAAAGAGCTTTAGAACAAGGCATAGTTTTCCCTGCTGGCTCCTTGGGCAGGGGAACCATCTCCAGCCATATGGCCATTTATGTGCCTGGCGCGGTTCCCAGTGGGAAAGGGTGGTTTTGAGGCTGAAGGCAGCAGGAAAGCCCGCAGCCCCCAGGTCTGTGGGGCTACGCAAGCGATTCCCAAAGAGCTTTAGAACAAGGCATAGTTTTCCCTGCTGGCTCTTTGGGCGGGGGACCCATCTCCAGCCATAGGCCATTTTTGTGCCTGGCGCGGCGCCGAGATGGAAAGGGTGGTGTCGAGGCTGAAGGCAGCAGGAAAGCCTGTAGCCCCCAGGTCTGTGGGGCTACGCAAGCAGTTCCCAAAGAGCTTTAGAACAAGGCATAGTTTTCCCTGCTGGCTCTTTGGGCGGGGCACCCATCTCCAGTCTTATGGCCATTTTTGTGCCTGGCACGGCGCCAAGTGGGAAAGGGTGGTTTTGAGTGAGAAGGCAGCAGGAAAGCCCTTAGCTCCCAGGTCTGTGGGGCTACGCAAGCGGTTCCCAAAAGCTTTAGAACAAGGCATAGTTTTCCCTGCTGGCTCCTTGGGCAGGGGACCCATCTCCAGCCATATGCCCATTTTTGTGCCTGGCGCGGCGCCCAGAGGGAAAGGGTGGGTTTGAGGCTGAAGGCAGCAGGAAAGCCCGCAGCCCCCAGGTCTGTGGGGCTACGCAAGTGGTTCCCAAAGAGCTTTAGAACAAGGCATAATTTTCCCTGATGGCTGTTTTGGCAGGGGACCCATCTCCAGCCGTATGGCCATTATTGTGCCTGGCGCGGCGCCAAGTGGGAAAGGGTGTTGTCGAGGCTGAAGGCAGCAGTAAAGCCCGCAGCCGCTAGGTCTGTGGGGCTACGCAAGTGCTTCCAAAAGACCTTTAGAACAAGGCACAGTTTTGCCTGGTGGCTCCTTGGGCGGGGGACCCATCTCCAGCCATATGGCGATTTTTGCTCCTGGCGCGGCGCCAAGTGGGAAAGGGTGGTGTCGAGGCTGAAGGCAGCAGGAAGGCCCGCAGCCCCCAGGTCTGTGGGGCTACGCAAGTAGTTACCAAAGAGCTTTAGAACAAGGCATAGTTTTCCCTGCTGGCTCCTTGGGCAGGGGACCCATCTCCAACCATATGGCCATTTTTGTGCCTGGCGCGGCGCCAAGTGGGAAAGGGTGGTTTTGAGTGAGAAGTTAGCAGGAAAGCCATTATCTCCCAGGTCTGTGGGGTTACGCAAGTGGTTCCCAAAGAGCTTTAGAACAAGGCATAGTTTTCCCTGCTGGCTCCTTGGGCAGGGGACCCATCTCCAGCCGTATGGCCTTTTTTGTGCCTGGCGCGGCGCCCAGAGGGAAAGGGTGGTTTTGAGTGAGAAGGCAGCAGGAAAGCCCTTAGCTCCCAGGTCTGTGGGG